>NC_046334.1:45942377-46243210 GCF_000738735.6 Corvus cornix cornix
ATAGCAATTCCTATATTTATCATAATTATGATGACACTAAGTATTTCTGTTTGTTCTTGTTTCTTTGCAAATGAGATTGAAGTATCATATCTTACAAAGATGGCATATCTAGCTGCATGACTTCCAGGTGCATGAATTCTGTTTGTCTGCTAATCCCTTGCTGGCTCTGGACTTTTTTGTCAGCTAAGCATTTCCTGGGGTGCACTGTAATAGCAGGCAGCTGTCCTGTGAGCTCCAGGGAAAAAGGAGATAATATGGCAGACAGCGTTTGCTTTTTCCAAGACCTATTTCTTACAGTTCCCTAAACTGATTCAAGTAACTGCTCCTAGTTGATGATGTAGTTTGTGTAGAACCAGGATGGATTTTTGGGAACAAACATAAAAATTATCTGCTGCAGAGAAGGCATTGTGCAGTAGTTTGCAATCAAAACACTTGTAAGGAGTTGATGTGTTTTTGTAGAGGAATGGCTATTTCAATACAGCTGAATATTCCCACTGACTTTAATCTGCTAGAAGGCTCTGTGCAATGATCCCTTCCGGATTCTGGATTTTCATCTCTGTCCCAGTCATCTTGTCAACCCAGGGGTTTAAACTAAAGAGCATATCTAAGGAGGTGTTCAGTTTTCTGGGTAACATTTGACTTAGTGTCCTGCTGAAGTCTTTGGTCTCTCCTCTGAGAGGCTGAACATCCTCAGCAACCCCTGAGAAAATCCAGTTTTTTTAGTCTGCAGTGGAAGTTAATGCCCACAGTGGCATCGAGCAGTCTGTGCTGTGACATTCTTCACCTGCCAGCATTCTGGCTTGAACTTCCCTGCTTGAAGCACCCATGTGGATTAGAAGGTGCCCAAGGATAATTCAGCTAATTAGAGCAGTTTAATGCTTTGATATGCCTAGACAATGTGTTATGAGGAGATATTTTTTAGAAAGGCTCAATACTCTGAAGATAGCCATTCTGGGATTGATGTTCCATGGAATTGGCCCTTCAGTTTGTGGGTGTTGAGTGGCTAATCCTGACTACAAAATTTCTTCCCGGGTAAATCCTTTCCTTTAAAAAGCAGTCTTCCTATCTATTTTCACTCACAGACAAACAAGTCTTCGAAGTGAAGAAATTGTGATTTATTTGCAAAACATATTTCCACATCCCAGTCCATCTAGCTTTTATGTTTCTCTCTAGATCTAACTACATTCTTTTGCATTGAAGTTGCATTATCCATTGGGCGGGTAACCTTTGGAAAGTTATACGTGAATCCAGTTCATCTCCAGAGCTGCAGCATAATAACTGCATTCTTTGTCCTGTACATGGGTAAACTATTGCTTTAAGTAATCTTGGAGCACTGGGATGGAAAACATGTGATGAAAGCTGCTCAGTGTTTATTCTTTTGTTAGCTCTTTTGATGCTTGCACATTTATCCATTTACTGCTCTTCTCCAAGTGTGGTGTGCAGGGTGGTGTTCAGTGTTGTTGTAACCTTTAGTTGTGTGGTACCTGAAGTCTGTAAAGTAATGATGTTAGCCCTGTGGCTGTTCAGTAGGAAAGCAGTTTTATCCTTTGGAAATGAAGAACTATCTTGATATAAAACTAACTGGTGCTCAAGTTTTAAAAAATAGACACCTTGTTTAGCATACCTGTGGCCAGGATACGATTCCTAGGGGGAAGAGGGCGGGATTTCAACCAGATCTGAAAAAATGTGGAGAAGGGAAGCATAGCTGACTTGTCAGCTACTGAAGTCCTTGAAGTTGATTTAATCCTGATGTCAGGCACTCTTTCCAACACGGGCAAACAGCCCATAATGTAAACTCTGGGGATGAAACTCAATTTGGTGGTCACTTGCATGTCTTGAGGCATGAAAGCAAACTTGTGGTTAAAGCATCTGTCAGGGGATTAGGAAGGTCTAAAGTTGAAAGCAATGATTTTCTAGGAAAACACAACAAGCATCTTCTTAGTAGAAAGCGTGTATAGCTGCTCTGCTAAATGCTGGCATTGCACATAATCACCTCATGGCGGAGGAGTCACCCTCGGTGGTGGGACGTGACTCTCTGGGCTTCCACGCACCACTACCAATTGATGCCACCTAAAGGCACAGTCCATGGCCTACTAATAAACATGAGCCTGGCATGGGCTGGGGGCAGGTTTTATTTTCCTGATAGCACTTTACCAGGCCACCCTTGCTAACAGTATCCTCATTTGATGAGAAAATGAAAGAGCATAATCCATTCTTGGATAGGAAAGGGGGTAGTGACTTCTTGTTGCTCCTGAAGCAAGGGATATATCGCCTCCTCCCATCACTCAGACAGCTTTTGAATTCTGCTTGTAATTCTGCCCAAATTGGCTCAAATGTGAAGTTGAAATTCACTTTTTTTGAGTGCTTCTTTCCATTTTGTTTTACCAAACTCTTGGAAGAACTGAAAAACAACTTAGGGAAAAATTTTACCTGAAACTGTCAGAAATTTGGTCTCTGTATGAAATGATGCCAAGAAGATTCTAGATACCTCAAACTTGCACGGATCAGTAAAAAACTTCCTTAATAACATGGGCCAAAACCTCTCAGTGCTTCAGTCTTGCTTCTGCATGAATCAGAGTACTCTGGTCTTCAAATTTACAGTTCAAGATTCTTGGAAACCTCACAGTGAAACGTGGGATTCTTCTGTTACCAGCTCCAATGCTTTGTGAGACAAGTAGGGTGCAGCTCAGATGAACTTCTGGGGCCTTTCTCCTCAGGAGAGTAACTGACAGCAGTGGTGGCAGTGGGTTTGAGACAGAAATACAAAATCAAGATTTCCTTGCTTTTTAATTTCTTGTGGCTATTCATGCAGAGATGCTGGTTAAAATCTACCTTGGACTTTTTGCACTTTCTTCAACTCCCCATCAAGGTTGGATATGATTGTTAAGTTGTTGATACCATGTTGTGTGGCTCTTAGGAATTCATAGAAACGTTTTACTTTGTTTGTTGATCTAGTAGTGGAATTGTTAGATCCGTAAAAATTCAAATGCTCTAAAGTTCATGGATCTTGTTTCAAATATCCAAGTCAAGCTTCATTAGAATAAATTTTCTTTTATCCATTGTGTTTTCCAGACTATCCCTTTAAAACATGTATAATGCTGTGATTCCTCAGTGTGCTTTCCCCAGATGAAATTCAAATATTTTGATATCAGGTGGGGGTGACAGCCATAAGAGAAAACTGAGATAAAAATAAATGGCTGCACCTACTGTGAAAATTTGTTACAGAATAGAGCTTTCTGTAGTGTATCAGAATATTGCATGAGCATTGTGAACAGTTGTGATACTGCTAACATAAAATTTTCCCTTTAAATCATACTGTTGAAATTGAAATTCAGCCAGAACAGAACCTAGCTCAGAACCTTGCTCTAGAGACTGGTGTGTCACAACCTCTGACAATCAAAGGGTCAATTTTTGGTCCAAAGGCAGCATCTTCAGCAGCAGTGCCTTAAGCCATTGCACTGGGTGATTTGGTGCTACTATCAGGGAAGAATGTTTATCCAGGGAAATGTGGTGTTTGGCGCTGCCGTGTCAAGAGCCCTGAAATTCTGGTGGGCAGCACTTGCTGCTGGTCACTCTAGAACTGGCTCCTCTGCTGTTTCCAGCTGTTGATTGCATTAGAAACAACTGAAAACTTATGGATGCCTTCCAAGTATTGCTTATCCCTGTAAGACATGGTTCTAGTTGCCAAAACAATGTACTAGGATAATGAATAAATAGAGATACGGTCTGTGCAAATGGGATGGGAGAATTCCATAAAACAGGCTTTTTAATAAAGATGTTGTTTAAACAATATGTAATATTGGGGACTAGCTGTATTATGACATAAACTGGGCTTAATGGACTGTGGTGCAGGAATGGTGGTGAATAATATCTGGATTCATTTGGTTGGCCATTGGTGTTTGCTGTTACTGGTTCTCACCGATTTTAATGATCCACTCTGTGGATTACCCAGTTACAGAACTGCTCAAAAGCCCTCTTGATTAAAAATGCTACTTCTGCCAATGTTTTCCTGAATGTACAAAGCATTTTGCATCCTTACAGTAAACAATACATTTGTGTTTTTCTGTTTTCTGGGCTCTTGTGAATCATGAAGACTGCAACACATGCTGGAAGCTGCAAAATTGTCCTGTTTTGATTCAAGCCCACTTTAAAGAAAAAAAGAAAACACAGACCTGCCCCTTTCTAACAGGTTCAGGGATCCCTTAAGCCTGGCTTTAGGTTTCTGCTTTTTGGAAGGAGAGGTGTAGCCTTTAAAGGTTTTTTGATGTATTAGTTCTAGTGTGAGTATTCTACCGTTTTTCAGAATGGTTGGCCAGGTCGTTTAAATTGCCACTATCTAAATTGCCATTTGCCAGTTGATGGAAGCCAGAAATAACACTTTGCTGAGTGAAGTTGCTGGAAAGATGCTCCACAGAAGTAACTGACAGATTTCAGTTCTCCTGCTATTCCTCTGCAATTTGCTGTTTTCAGCATCAAAAGGAGTATGAAGGTGCCAAGCCAAATTTATCTGCCTGTGTGACTCCAAATACATACAGCTGTCTGGTATCTGACACTGGGACCTCTAAGCCAGCAATTTAAAAAAAGGCAGTGACAAAATGAGTATGTTGCAAGAGAATAATGGGCCTTCTAACTGATTTTAAGTCCTTTATGTCTGCACTTTTCAATAAGGACAAGGGAATGCATAATAAGAAAGGTTGTCGAGTGAAGCTTTGTGCAGGATGGGTTTATTCCCTGTATTGCTCCATAATTAACTCTCCAAATGCATGGGTTATACTGATTTAAAGTGCTCAGAGATGTTTTCCTCCATCACAGAATAGAGAAAGGACAAGCTAGATCTATGCAGTACCACATCTGATACTTGCCGATGTTCAAAATGGTTAAAAGTAGATTTTGTGTAAACCCAAGGTGCTCTATAGCAAGCTGACTGCACTATTTATCTAAACTTCCCTGCACAGATAAGGCTTGTGATCTCTGATTGCAGCTTCTGAAAGCCAACTGTGTTCAAACAAACGCACCACAAATCAGTTTGGGCTCATCTGGCTGATGTTGATGGAGCTCTGTGTGGAGAGTTGATAAGATATGTCAGTCTCTTGTCTCCCTGCTTTACATCTGAAAGAAACATGTGGTGAAGAGTGCTTGTATGGCTATGGAGAGCATTTGATTTTCCCTGATGCTTCACAGCAAGAGTCAAAGGGTTGTAGGGGTGTTTCACACCTTCTCAGCTGTGCTGCCAAAGGCCCCCAAGAATCCATAAATAGGTGAACTTGCCTGAAACAGTCCTGGACACAGCACTGAGGTAGAAATCTTGTGTAGGTTTTTACAGGTTGGGACTCGTGTTTCAGATGAGTGTTCTGCACAGCAGTAATATTTCTGTGCCCCACAATTGCCTGAGGTTACTGACAAGTCAATTAAGGAGTATAAAAATCACATGTGTGATTATATCACTCCACCAACAGAGCAGAAGCTGAGATCTGGATCTGAATGTAGCAACTGTCATGGCTGTGTTGTTTACACCACTGATTCAGCTGAATTGCCACCTTTATTAAGTGTATGTGATATACAACTTGTGTGCATGCTTATGTTACTGAGCAGAAAGTGGAAAGAACGAAATGCGTTTCCATTGCAATTAATTTTTGTGGTAGGACTGATATTGTCTCCTGAAATTCAGGATCTAAAAAACAGTGAAGATTGTATCACCATTTAGAGTAACAGGTAATTTTGCTGCTACAACGAAATCTATTGGGATCAAGTCTCAAAATTATACTGAACTATGTACTAAATAATATCTATTCCCTAATGATGAATTCATTTTCAGTTAATAACACGTCTTTGTGAAGTATAATGAAAAATACAGTGCCATGCATAGTAAACTGGGCTCTGTTTTCTTTGACAGCATGCCAGTTCCTCAGCTGCAGCACTACTATACCATTCATCTCCATAAAGGGCTTTTTTGAAAGCATTATTAAACAGCAGGAAGGAATGGTGTATGACAGCTTCATTAGTCACTAGGAGCCAAACCTGGCCACTTTCTGCTGGGAAATATTAGCACAATCCAAAACATCCCTGGGTTGATAGCATCCAAACACTTCCCCCCCCCCCCCCCCCCCCCCCGCCCAGATTTTTGGAGTGTGGCCAGATCTTGATTTGAAGATCCTGGAATGGCATCTGTGCTATTAAGTCCTCTTTAGGTGAAGTTTGTCTTTATCTGTGAGGAAAACATGGACCTCTCTGTCTTAAAGTCCAGAAATATTTGCAGGAGGCTCTTTAATCTGAAACACAGAGACAAAGAAAGTTCTCTCCAAGTGCAGAATGTGAACCTTGCTGAAACTGCAAATGCCCCAGTACCATAACTGCAGGCAAGCCCCTTTGTACCAGACACAATACTTGATCATTTTGATGTTTCTGTGCAGTGTTCACTAAAGGTGCATCCAGCTGGCAGGGTGTTCTGACATGTTAAAGATGCTCACAGTTCCACAGGGATCAGTAAATGAGGTTCTGAGCTCTCTGAGTATTTCAGGTCTATGTTGTTAGCCCTAGACTAACTGTATTTAAAGTGAGACCCTTCTGCATCTTGCTCAACTGAAGTCCAAGCTACAGGGTAAACATGAGGTGCAGAATCAAGTTCTTGCATGCGTCTGTTGCATGATTTATTGTTCTTTTGAAAACATAACACACAATTTGTAAAGTAAATTACATGTCTGAGAAAAGTAAAACAAGCAAAGCCTGCAAAAATCCTGCCGAATGCTTTAGCTAGCTTTGATTCCAAGAAAACACCACCTGTAAGTCAGTTCTTTGTTCAGCAAAGCCTCAGTACCAGAGAAGTCCAGGGAATTGATGGAACTCGTATTAAAAACACCGTATACAAAGAAGTATTTTATGGTCCAGCTGTTCTTAATTTCCTGTATATTTGTAAAAATAAAATTAGCCCTTAATACATAGTAATTTATGCTTTTCTACCCACCTGGAACTTTCTGTGAATATTTTACAGGTAACACCATTCACAATTAACAGCAAGCCAACAAATGCCTGGTGCTTGAGTGATGACTTAATGTACACTTGCAAGCTTAGCCAAGACCCTGGTGGAGGTTGTGCAAGAGTGCCTTTGCATGCTATCGGAAATCCTGATTTTTTCTATCTCAACCGGTGTGACCACCTCATTTGGATTGCTCTGTGGGCTCGAGCCCAAGCAACAGACTTGGCTCCAGTCCCTGGAGGCTCCAGCTCTCGCTGAGCTTCTCTTGCAGTGTATACCGGGTCACTGTACTTGCACAAACCTGCAATCTTCAGCTTTGGTGTCTCCTACTGCCAGTAACAGCTGAGACCCTTCAACGCAGAGATCACAGGAGGCAATTCTCTTCCAAACTTTCTCTTAAAACATAGAGTATTTGGTGTGAGAGTCAGTTCTCATTATTCTTGGGGGCTCTTCCTTGTTCAAGCTATCTCAGTGACAGCCTTAAGTTAATGTGCGTTGGCCCACAAGCCTTGTAAGGGGTTTACTGGTAACAATAGCCACAAAGCTGCAACTGAAAAGCTGTGCGCTTAATCTACAGGATTAACACAAACAAGATGTCCTTGAGCAGGATAGGTTTACAGCAGTCTAGCAGGAGTAATTTTCTCCCAGAACAGAAAACAAAACCTTTGTAGGCAGTGCCTGGGGAGACGGGAGCAGAGCAGACCCCCAGAGTGACTGTCAGCAATGGGCTACCGGCTCTCCCCACTGCTAATCCAAACGAGCCGCTCTCAGTTTGGGAGTGTGTGTCCCTGCCTGTGTGTGATCCTCTGATAGGGAACTTGTTTCCAGTTCTCTGCAAGCTGGAGCCATTGCTGCAGGCAGGTTTTAGTGCAGTTTGTTCTGGTGCTCTGAGGTGCTGGTGAGCAGACCTTGGGCATGAATTACAAGACACCTGAACTCACATGTGTCCTTTCTGACCTCCCTTGGGGTGTGAAAGCCAACCTGTGTTGAAAGATAGGATTTGCTGATGGTGGAAATAATCCTCTGCTACCAGGGGCTTGGAGAAAAGGGTGATGCCCACTTGTGAATGGCATCTGGTTAACTCCATTTCCCACCTCAGCTTCCAGTTTCACTCCAGCAATAACAACATGCTTCTTCCCACACCTTTGTATTCATTTCTCAGTTAATGACTCTGCAGTTCTTTTTTGTTCAGTGGACTTCTGTTTGTGAATCTATTCTCTTTGCCCACTTGTTCTTGCTGTTGGACCTCACTGAAAGCCCTCCTTACACATAACAGGGAGCCAAGGAGAAAAAATGTTTAATATTTTTTTCTCTTCTCAAAACTACCACTTAGAGTGAATTTATCTAAAAACTGGTTTAAAAATATTAGACACCCTTTTCTAGTCCTCAATGAAAAGGATACCATCTCTTGTTGATGATATACTTTTAAGTCAGTCTCTGCCTTCAAGAAGAAGTTTCGTATGAACACTGGAAATACTTTTTGTGAGCTTAAAGAGAATCCCTAACATGCATGAACTAAAAATGAAATTCGTGTTCTCAAAAAAAAAATTACCAAAAAACCATATAAAACTTTAATTTTGCAATCATTCTTCACCAGTTGGAGTAACTACGCTTACTAGGAAACACAGTATTTACTGGGAGAGCATGGGTTTACAGCAGCTTCCCCGGTAGCTGATTTCTGCAAGAATACAAAGTGCACAAAGTGTAATCCTAGCCCAGAAGTTTTAGTGGACTCTGTGCTGCAGCTTTGCAGGTGTGATGGCTAAATTAAGTTTCACAGCACTCCCTTGGGACAGTGCCCAGAGTAAAAATCTAGGCCTGGAGATCTGAAGCTAAATCCCCCTGAATAATTTCAAAAGCAGATTGGTGGCACTCTAGAGAATAGTGAAGTGAAGGAGGGGGCGAAGGGAGTGTAGGGGTGCTGTTGTCCAAGCAGGGCTGCATCAGAGGGTTAAGGAAGGCATACCAATAAGGAGTGGAAAGACATAGGAGTCTGAGTTAACAGGTGACTTCTGTGATGGTAGGGAAAAGATAATTTGCTTTTGTAATGCTAGGAAAAGATTGTTTCCTAATGCTGTGTGTAAAGGCAAATGGAGCAGTGGTGGGTGAAGAAGGCAAGTGAAAAGGCAGTGGGTTACATCTTCCTCTTTCAGAAATTGTTTGTCAAATAAATACAATTTGTACACTCTTTGGAAAATACTTCTAGCCTTCAATACAGTGAACATAGCTGCTTTGTGCAGTGAAATAGTACATTACAAAATAATTTCCATTTCCCTCAAGCTTTATATTGCCCTTTCATTTACAGCTCTCTGTACAACGTAGCAGGTACTACCTACCTGTGTCAGCTGGGTCTCAAGTTAACAGTAGTATAAAACTCCTTGTGAAGAATGTGCTGACCCTGGACAGTATCAGAATATTTCACCAGCAAGACCTCAATAGGCATAGGTGAAGCTTTCCTTAACCTGAGAAGAAAGACCATATTTTAGATCAGTTTTAAGAAATAGCATGAGATAGTGCTAGAAACACTGGTCAAGAAGGATCCTGCTTCATTACAGATATCTGGCAATAAGACTTCTGACCTGGGCTTATAGAAGATAGAAGTATTTATTCTGTGAAAGATTTTTACGATAGTTTCTGAGAGTATCTAGGTTGTTTGAATTCTTAATCATTTCTGATTAAGAATTTGCCTGATTTTGGCAGTCTTGACTTATTAACATGTAATACATTACCTGACACACTGATCTACTAACAAGTCTTCTGAGATGCCATAAACACCTCTGCACTTTCATATTGCAACAGCTATGAATGATTTTGGAGCATGCTAATTACTAAAACAAGAATTTCGACTCTGAAAAAAAAGCAAACCACTTTGAAGATCTGTCACCCCCTCACTATTTAAGAACCACTCAACATAGACATGTCTGTCAGCATTTTATCCAGGCTGCGGGTTCACTCTGCTGTGCCTGGTTTGGACACGGTTGCCTTGGAGCCAGCCTCAGGCACTATCACATCTCTTTGCACAGATGAAAATGATAGCGAGACACTGAAGTAGTTGTGTAAGAGATCAACCTCTGTCCAGCATGACCAACCCTGCTTTTGGGCTTCTAAGGCTGGATGGACTAGAGAGTGACCTGTGTAGTCAGCTGGCAGTTTGAGTCCCTTTCCAATACCCATATTACACAGATATTTTCCAGTATGTGGAGCAGAAAAGTTGATAATCTCTGGGTGATTTCTTCTCTATCATTTGTAAAGTTAACCAAGTCTGCAATGACATATTTATTTTGGGAAGACCTAGGAAGAGACTGAGGCCAGTACAGTAGCATTCAGTTAATAGCGTAGAAAATGGAAGTCTCAAGTGCAACACAAAGACTTTGTTTCCATTAAGCTGTGCCAGTGCTTCACATGATCTTTTTGAGTGGAGAATGATGAATACATGATTTGAAGGTTGGGCCCAGTATCTACATACAAGAGTAAGCTCTCCAAGGCAGAAATGGCTTCTTAAGCCAACATGACCTCTCACATGAGACTGCAGGGCTACTGCGCAAATGGGTGCCATCCATCTGCTACTCAGCTGGCAAATACTGACTGTGCTTCAGGAGCTGAATGTTCCCCCCATGCAGTTAATTTCTTCCCTGGCAGAAAATGCTAATGTAGAGTTTGATTTTAAACAATGAGAAGAATAATGGGAACTACAAAACAAATGGTCCAAGGAACTCAGTTTCTTTCACTTGGCTCAGTTCCTATCCTCAGATGTTGCACTGCAAGAAAAAAGCCATCCTGATAAAGCTCAGGAGATACCTTGCCTGATGGTTTTTCAGAGGCTGTCTGAGAGGTAGCTTGTGGCTGCACCAAACCAGTGCTGCAAAGAAAGCAATCTTTCCCTGAAATGGGAATAAGCTGCTCTGCTTGTAAGAGGTTTCTTCCCTTCTGGCCTTGGAATCACTGGTGAGTGACTGAAGGGATGAGGTGGTGAGGTCTGTATGATCAGCTAAGGACTTGGGGCAGCCCTGAGCAACTCCAGGATGGCTGAAGACAAAGTGGTTGCCATTGCAGTCTCGCTGACCAGAGGGCTTTCCTGAGCTCCACGTGTCCAAAGTATTGAGTCACTAAAATGCACATGATCTATGCAAGGGCTTTTTAATCTTTTTTTTGACAAAGATACCTACCTTTGTGTCTATCTCCCAAATCTTATGCTTTACATTCTGGATATTTATTGTACAGTTTAAGTATTTGCTTTAAAGAAAATGTAATTCAATGTCTCCCCAAAGATTTGCTGTTCCCCATAAACATTGCCTGGAAACATCTGTTTCCCTCATATGGATCTCATAATTTGTGCTTTGGATTTCATCCAGTGCTCTGTGGAAAAGTGATGCCTTCCAGAGACAGAAACCTGATTATGAGAAACCTCATGGGCAAGAGTGAGTGCCTTTGTTGCAACTGATTTTGAAGACACAGAGAGAGAGAAACAGAGATGGGAGAAGCAGTTTTTATGAAACATTTTTCTTTACAGGGACATGCCATGCACTCTTGTAGTTCTTTCAGGCAGATGTGGAGTAGCCTCTGCCTGAGTCTGCCTCTCTGTGTTTTTGACCCTTTAGCCAACTCCTCCTGTACCTGACAGACATGGGGGTCTTGAAGATAACAATGTTCTTGAAGTCTCACCAAAGTAGGTTAGTGGAAAAGGAGCATTTTCTCTGAGTGCTCTGACTGCAGCATTATGTTGTTAGGCATCAGAAAATCTATGCAGGGAGAATTTGCAAAGAATACAAGAATTATATAAGCTTTAACTAATCAGAAAACACAAGTAAATAGACCAGACTTTCAGTTTTGATGAAAATGAAAATAAAGCACCTAGAGACCCCAAACATCTTGAAGAACAACCTGTGCTGTGTCCTGTACTGAACGGGAGCTGTGCAGACAGAAAGACACAGGACTGGATCTCTTCATCTTCCTCCTTCCCTCCATGGCAGTGGAAGATGGTCCCTTCTACAGAACAGCAGTCCAAGAAGGAAGTGGAAAAAGCCTTGCTCTTTGACCTGCCTTCCTTGCACCAACTGATTGTATAAAGGAAGGATAATGTGTTCATTACCAGCCTGTGCACTTCTTGGGGTTCAAATGTTCTTTGGCATTTCTTAGGGCTTTTCCTTGTGGATAATAATAACAGCTTAAGATAAAACAGATGGAGAATAAGTAGTGGCAAAAAATGGTGATGGGAGAAACTTGCCAGAAGAGGCAGGAATTCAAAATTCCTTTTCTGTGTTCAGTGTATGAATCCTGTCCACCTGGCCATTTGTCTTTGAGAACAAGCCTGAGGAGGACGTGGCAGTTGTTATATACAGATCTAATGATCAGAGAGGTTGCCCAGGGATGCAGAGTTCATATATATCCTCAGTCTGAAGTGCCCACAATCCCTCACCTCCTACTTCCCCCCATCCCCAGAACAGTGCCGTTAAGCATTTGCGTCCGAATGGAACCATTTTGCACTACTGTGATTAAAATCTGCATGACAAAGTCTGATGGGCCAAGTTTGCAGTCAGTCAAAAATTTTATTGGATTCAGCTCTGCATTTAGTTTTGCTCCGGGCTACTCATGGAATTCTGGATAAGTAACCAATGTGTGCTGTATTGTATTGACCTCCTAAACATGTCACAAGACTTAAGAGTTCAGCCTGTGGGAGCAGGAACTTCATTCATGTTTCATGCAGTGCCAAATCCTTTGACTAACATTAAGAAATGGTCCAAGATTACCATTGTCTCTGTGCAAGAAAGGTTTTACCTCTGCTTGGAAAAGCGCTGTGGGTCCACCAGGCTGTACATTTGCTTGTGACATACTACACTTCTTGGCTTTCGGTAGCTGCCCACGCCCTTCCCTTGTGTTTGTTGTAATCGGTTACATCTGTCAGTTTGTGTTTGTGTGCACACTGACCTCAAATAGGAACAGGAAAATCTCTCTTTGGGAATAGCCGTGATGAGGTACATATCCTTTGTATTGGTGCTCATGATCCCTGGTTGTTTGCTTTGGGCTCACCTCTCTGTACGCATATTTTGGTTTTGCCAGGCTCCTGGAATTTTACTCTATTTTGCCCAAAGTGACTCTTAAGGAGAGCCTTCCTTCTTGAGCAATGCATTTGGGATGCTCCCATGTGTCACTATGTCCAAATTGCATTACACACATTCTACTACATGAATTGTTCACTTAAAATTGCTGGGACTGGGGCTGTGGTACTGTGCAGATCAGGACCCTGGTGAACGTATCCATTGCATCTTGATTAAGTGAAAGCAACAGCTTTGTTATTCCAGCACCTTAAAATATTTGCTTTTATTGTAGTGCCTTCTTCCTAATTCTTCATCCTTTGGTCTCCTTACAGCTGAGAAAACCTCTACCTTCTTGCCCCGTGCCACCCTCCAAGAATCCTAATGCAAAAGGGTGGTTAAATGCTAAATTGAGTGCTGCTCTCTTGCTCTATCTCTCAGAGATGCCCCAGAAGAGTGAGCCTGGGTCTGGGCCACCGAGCAGTCCCCACATGAACAATGTAACCCTGCAAGCATGAATTGCTCAAGGTTCTCCTGGCTCTGACTTTGCTCCGGAGGAATGGAGCTGCCAAGTCACATTCAGAGTGGAGAGAGGTCAGTATTTATGGGATCTGAGCATTATTTATGCCACAGGAAGAAAAATAGAGTAGATTATGGTCACCAGTCCACTTCTGCTGCACAGACACACAAGAGGCATCATTAGAGTCCAGGAAAGACCTAGTTTGTTTACAGCGTAGCTTGATGTTTTTCATTCCTGGGGAATAGGTGTCTCTTGGTTTTCTTCCACTTAGGAAGGAAAGGAAAAAACTGAAAACCAGAAAATATGAGTACAGCTTGCAATCTGCCTCTTCAAAATACAAGCTGTGCTGAGGTAAAACACTTCCCGGGACAGCAGCCATCTCTGGGTGGGGTTGTTTTGGAGGAGGGAGTTCAAGTAGGCACAGACAAGGGTGAGGAAACTGCTGCAGTTTTCCTGTTTTTAAAATTCCTATTCACCCTCAGAACTTGGGGTTTGCTGTCTGTCTCTGTTAGGCGAGCACGTCTCAAATCCTAGCATGAAGTTCCTGTTAAATGGCCTGCTGGCTCTAGTGAACATCAGCAAAATGCTGGGTTTGGACCTCGCATCTGTTTCTTCAACAGCCTGATCCTTTCCTCACTGCAATCCAGCCTGAAGTCTGTTGCTGGGAGGGAGGGGGCTCTGTGCTTGCGATTGAGTGGTGTGGCTGGGTTTGGGAAAGCCCAGTGTGTGATCCCTCAGACCCTTCCAAGCCTTCTGCTTGCTCACCAACCCTGCCTATCCTTCATTTGTTTACTGTATTCTTTATATTTCTTACCATCTTTCCCAGACCTGAAGAGGAGCCGGGGGGGGGGAAGATGTGGGGTATCGCTGCTCCCGCTCTGCCCTCTCTTGGGTAGCAGCGGTGGTGTTGCACCTTCCCAAAGGCAGCAGCAGACACTCGCCAGAAGGGTTTTAACCAAGGTCTGGCACACCAGCGATGCTGAGCAGTGCCTGAACTCGTCCTGTCCCCATGGGATGCTGCTGCGGACGCCTGAACCTTGGTGCTGGCCGGCTGTCCGGGTAGGGGACGTGCTGCCGTGGCTCGCTTAGGGAGCACATGGAGCATCTGAGCCCCAGGCAACAGAACTGCTGAAGCACCAGGGCTCCAGCAGGTCCAGCTGCCCTGCTTGCAATTCCATCTTTAATGGTGCAGTGGACCTGCTGCTCTGAGACCAGGGAAGGTAAAGCTTGGGAACTGCAGTCGTGCAACAATGCAATGCAGCAGAAACATCTTAATCTTTTGGCTGGCCAATCCCGGGATGTTCAGGGAAAATGAGAGCCTTTAGGTTTCTTCATCTTTTGTAATGAAGCCTTATAGAAGATTTTTTTGTTTGCTTTTGTTTAGGTTTGGGTTGTGAGGATTTTTTTTTTGTTTGTTTGCCTTTTCTGGTTGGGTTTTTTTTTTTGTTTTTTGTAACAACATTGCTCAATATTTAATCTTCTGCTGAACAAATAATTTCTGTTTCCTGTGTTACGAAATCCTAGAAACGGCTTTGAATTATAAGGAAAGTAATGCACATTTCTGCAGAGAAGCTGCAGCAAAAGAGCTCCCTCTTTTGTCCATTATAGGTTTTGGCCAGTTTGCTGCAACGTAAAAGTATCAGGCTAAAACTGGAAAGAAACTGGTGTTAAATTGTGTTGAATTGAGGCTATATCTGCACTTTTCTGCTTTATATCAATTTAATTTAAATGTTTGGAAAAAGCTGAGTAGCAAGTGTTGGCATTCAACACCCAGGTGAAAAAAGTGAAACCAAAACCAATGAAATATCCAACTGTTTTTGATAAAGCACTGAAATGCTGCTTCTGAAATAAGTTCTTAAAAACACAGTGGGAGATATGTCTTTCATGATATCTATAAAATACTCAGCAAAACTTGGTTTTGATTACATTTTTCACATCAGTTTTAGTTACCAGTAAAACTTCATTATACTGGATAAAAATAAGAATTTCTTTAACCCTCACTTTCAGAGTCAGGTCAGCTGGGCTTAATCCAGTTGTGGTGTAAGTCCAAGGAAAAGATGTTTTAACAGCAGCTGTTGAGCTGCATGCATTTCTAATTGTTAATTACTGTGGAAAGCTAGAAGCAAATAACTAGTGAAGTGTCACTTTTTCAAGGTAGTTCTAATAATCCTGTATATATAAAATGTGACTTTCTGGGTACCTCTGTAATAAGAGTTGCATGTTCAGTGTTAAATTCTCCATTTAATTTGTGCCATACCTTGTAAAGTCAAGTTACTGTATTTGTGTCCTCGGTTTTCCAAACAAAATCTTTCATTTAATGGGAAAATGGCTATAACCAAGAGGGCTTCCTAATGATACAGTGCTTCTTCTAAACTGTAAGTTTTGCTGTATTTGGAATACGTTTTCTTTTATGAAACACAGTTTCATTGAGATTTAATATCATGATTAACTGCATTACCAGTTTTATGACTTTAGTCAATTTTTTTTCCTACTGAAATAAATAAATAACTTTCTTACAAGCTTGCATCTGAACACTTCGCAGAAAATCACTCTGATGCCTTAGGAGTAGTCAACTGCTTTTGATAATTCATCTAAGATGACAAAGCAATTGCAGAGTTGCAACAGCTATGTAAATTCTGCCCTGTAAGAAGATAGAAACCAAGCAATGTGTAAATCTGCCTCCAATATTTTTTTAAGCTCCATGCTATCCTACACAAAAGTTCCTACAGATTTCCCTTCACTTAAGGCCAGACTGATGTTTGTGAAGACATTTAACAGTGATAGTTTGGACTGAAGTCTGCCAGTCTTATCAAGGGTGGATACTGACTTCGCAGAAGGGGTTGAATGACTGTGAACACCACTAAATGGATCCCTAGTACTCAAGATAAATTATGTTGCTTTAAAACAGTGGGCAGAAGGGTCTTCAAAGTTTGAGACAGGGATTAATTAAAGAGGGAAAACAGATCTTCCACACAGCTTGGTTTCTTGCTTTTCTTAAAGAAACATTTCACTTAAACAAAAAGCTCATGATTAAATGGAAAGCTAATTTCATTGCCTTCTTCAAAAAAGTTACTTCAGAAATTTCAGATTTCTTGTTACTTCAATGGGATTTTTTTCTGTATATTAAATATTTTGCTCAGTCTTTTCATCATATAATCACACTTTTTTTTTGATGGCACTTTCATAGTGTTTTCAAATCACTTGGTGAGTATAGTTACCTTGATTTTAAGTCTTTTGCAGACTCTTCTGCCTGGAGACAGAGAAGTACAACTTGGGAAACTGTATGTATGCTAAGAGAAAAATTCATACTTTAGCAAACACAGAGTTTGCAGAGGTAGCAAAAGCAAGTCTTTCATAGAAAGGAAAACACTTCAGCCTTGTAAAGGAAATAGTTGGAATCTCTTGATATGTTGTTGTTTTCAAAAGTTCTTAAAAGAATTTAATTTGATTTTTTCTAATTAAGGCCTCAAAATTTTTCTATATATCTTAGGTGGGCTGTAACATAATGGAGATATGTTCTACAGCAGACTAGAAATAAATTACAGAAAACAGTCTAGTTAATTTAATGGGCTAGGTCCTCCAAGGAGGAAACAAATCTTCAGCTGAAACAGGATGCATGCCCCTCCCCTCAGTGATGTGTGCTGCTGTGAGCCATCCCTACCAGAGGTGGTTAGGGGAGATAGGTCCTTGCCAGACCCCTTCTGCTTGTCCTCTCCATCCCATCTTCCCCTCTGTGACTGTTTGGCTACATCTCAGCCCTAGCAGGGCATGGCTGCTACAAACCTCAATTACTACCTCCTGGAAAGAGCAAGAGATGGCTGGGAAGTGTGGCTTACTACCAGGAAACTCAGTTTTACTTCAACAGTACGGTATTTATTTTGAAAGTGACCCCTAGCACGTTGAAGGTGGCCTTGTCAGACTGCCGGCTACTGTTTTCTATAGGCTTTGACACTTGGGTAGCCTGCTGGTAAATCAAGTGAAAAATAATAACAAAACTAGGACAGATGCCTAATTTAAAAACTGGGAGAAAAAGAAACTTTTTTAGCTGATCTTCACACAGAAATCCAGAATCCAGGAAGCGTTAACTAATCAGTCTTTGTTGACACCAGAACAGTTTGGTGGCATTGTGCTCTGGGCACCCGAAGCTTTCTTTTTTCATTTAAATCTCCATGATTTAAATTAAAATAAATAAGACATATAAGGCTGCACTGTCCCTTTCCAGAGCATTCCATGGTGCCGTGCATGGGGCCAACACACCGGTTATCAACCATGTCTCCCAGCAGACTCCCACCCCATCTGACAAAACAGGTCTCCCAGAGACCTGCCATTGAACTTAATGTCAACAGACAGAAAAGTATGGGGAAAGGGCTCTGTGGGGTGGAGACCCCTATCCCCTGCCAGGCTTTGCTGTGTATTTTCCAGCAAACCATGGCTAATAGCAAAGGAACTTTCTGAAAATGTTACACAGGTTTCAAACTATCATGATGTTGATTTCCAGCATGGTGCTTTTTCAGTTTCTTCCATACTTGTTTGGTCTCAAACAATTTGGGGAGAAGCTGAGAAGTAAATAAGTGGCAGGATGCTGGCAGGAAGATCTCAGGGTCACGCTAGTTGTAAGTTAACTCAAAAATAGCTGAGACAATGGCCTTTTTTTTTTTTTTTCTAAATCTAAAGAAAGCCAGCTCACAACTTTGAAGGCTGTAATCCATATAATAAAACACAGAGCAGGAGAGACAGATTCAGCAGCATCTGCTGAAAAGTCCCACAGCATCCAGAATGTACAATAATGGATGCTATCAGGCAGTGAACTCTCATTTACGGGGCCATATGCTTTACAAGGAATGTTGATAGGTTACCCTTATCTCTGTTTGTCATCACTTCTTCATTTCACTGCTTCCAAAGGAAAACACTCCAAATTGTCAGCATCCTCCACTGAACCACTGCCATCTCCTATGTTGGCCCATCCACCTCAGAGCTTTCTGCCCCCATAGCTCAGCTTCCTTGTCATTTCAGTTTAAAGATGAGCAAGAGGTTAATGCCACCCTGCATGGTGGTGCTCACACAGTTGTCTCTTTATAACTGGCTAGAGAGCTTGTCACCTGCTCCCAACATCTGAAGACAGGAGCTTAGGAAAAAATAGCACAATAAAGCACACGAGCCCATAAAACCACACTTAGTGATTTGTCATGCTCCTCTGCATCCTGTTAAAAACAGGCCCCTTTTTCCTCCACAGTTTGAGGGCTGCTCTGTTTCCTGCGTGTATTCCGTGTGTAAACCTGGTGCTAGCCCTCACACATGCCAGCAAATCCCACAGTAGAGACAACTGTTATTTTGGGGTGTTCTCACCTGCAGGATGATGCACCAAGGTGATGTGTCTTGTGTCCTGGAGTGCAAGCAAAGAAATAGGACCAGTAAGACTCTGCCATGGCTGGTTTTGGCAAATACCAAATTCTGCACCATCTTGTAAGAATTAACATTGACAATGACATCCCTTTGCCAAAGGAAAAGAGTCAAGTGTGGTGTGGCGGTCCCATGGCACATGGAGGGTGCAGTAGGGAATAGGTGTAGTCCAATCCCCTTCCCTGCTCCTGTCCCAGGGCATGTGCAGGACCTCCTTGTGCAGGGGCCTCACTGCACTGGGCTCTTGAGGAGCCTTCATCCATGGGTACAAAGCCTGGTGAGGGGTGCACTGGTCAACCAGGCCCCAAAGCACCCAGCAGGAGGGAGAGCAGACAGTGCTTAGGCTGGGATTCACTAACCTTGGTCAGTTGCATGTGGTGTAAATGGGTATTTTCTCCCCTGAGTTTTCCACTGAGCAAACACCAACTGGAATACCTCATAGGGGGCATTCCTTTTCCCATTCCTTCAGGCTTTGTCAGTTCTTAGGCTCACAGAGTTTTGCAGGTGATTTTTCACTAGGAGTGATGCAGAGCAGCGGACAAGGACCTGTGCTGCCACTTTCAGTTCTTATGTGTGAATAGGAAAGATCGTCATGGTGCTCTCTTCATTCAAGAGGGACAGGTTTTTGCTGTTTGCATTTTCCCTCCTCTGCCTAAATTTGTCCATGTGACTGGTTACACAGTGCAGGAAGCTCTCTGCTGTGCCTTTTGACATTGTAAAGCTCAGTATATCAAGGGAAAGGAGCTATCAGTGCACAGAGGTTTACTAAAATGCCTAAGGTATGTACCAGGAGAAGAGACTTGCCAAGGAGCCAGCCCAGTTCAGATGCAGTAAGGCAGTATTATACAGGGAAAAGAGGACACAAGGAGTTTCTAGGCTCAGGCAAAAAGGCTGAGCAGACTAACAGCCTCCTGGAAGGCCTCAGCTAAGAACAACACCATATACAAAAGGGCTATACAAAAGGACATGGTGAAACCACTCATGGGGCTGGCTTTGTGCCGATCTCCTCAGTCATAAAGACAGCAGAGTGAATGATTTGGGATGTGTCTTGAATGCTGGTTTTGCCTCTGGTTTCATTTAATTCCAAATTCAAAATATTTTCTTACTCAATCACTTTTTTTTCTTTCATAATGTGTTATTACCTTGCTTTTTCTGGGAAAGCATTCCAGAAGCTCCAACTGCCTAGTAGCAGAGGGTGAGTTGCAGCTTCCCTTGTACCACTGCAAAACATCCATTTTAATAAAATATGCTTGTTCTGCAAAAGTAAGGAATGTTATTATCTGTAACATTTTGTCTGACTTTCCCATATTTTAGATCAGTTTTATAATGTCAGGAGAGTCACACTTCAGGGATGCACGGCAAACGGGCTGTTGTACAAGCCTTGTAGGAAAAGATTGATGGCTAGGTTGTTTGTTTTGACACATCTGAAAGTCTCATCTCCCCTGTGCTTTTAGGAGTGCAGAATGTGTAATTTCCCTTGTGATGTAAGGGCTCAGAGGATCTGCTCTTCTGAGCCTCCTCCTTCTGGGGCAGCTTTCAGTAACACGGCTCAGATATCAACTGAGCTTATGGTCGTGCCTGACCCACCTCCTGGGGTTGACTCATTACAAAACTCGAAGAAGGAGAGGTGTGGGCTGGGGGCAACAGCTGTAGACACAAAAGGAAGACTTAATACAGGAGAGATTGCCTGAAAGAAAATAATTGCAAAATAACTGGAAAAACTGGGATTTCTTTGCTGGAAAATTATTTTTGTCAGCCTTTCTATCTAATCACATAAGACGAAAGGAATGAAGAAACCTCACTTTTTTATACCAAATAAAAGTGCCTTTCTTCCTTTAGAACACACCAAAGGTAGGTTGGTTGTTTGTTTGTGTGAGGCAAATCTTTCTGTGGGAGCACAAAACTGCAGGGCTCACAGCTGTGCAAACGGAGGGCACACTTGCAGCTACCCAGCACATGCAGAACTGCTCCATATGGGGCCAGAGTTGGAAAAAAACAGGCTTCAAAGCTTCTTTTTGAGACTTCTTTCTTGTTCACTGTGAGCTCAAAGCTAAGCAGGGAGTGGTGCTAAGCACAGTTCTTCTCATGCCTTGTAGCAAATAGGGAGTTATACTGCTTTTCAAGAAGAACTACTGTATTTCATAACAGCAAGTGCACTTCCCAGAAATGTGTCCAAGGTGCAGTTCTCCCCTCTTGGCTCCCTCAGGAAATCAAGGTGGCCACCATGCTGCATGCAGTAGTGCCCTCCACACTGCAGCACCCTAGTGTGGAGATACTCACAGCACTTTTACCTTGGTTGCACCCTAGTCTGGCCAAGGGTGGGCAGCTGCCTCAGCTTATTAGGTACAGTTGCTAGAGGTGACACCTTGCCCAGTGTGTGTTGCTGAGTCTTGTGCACACATGTCCCTTTTCCTGCCTCCTGTCTTTCAGTCTTTCTTTCTTCTCTTGCTCAGGTCCCTGGGCCTCTCTCAGTGAGGGACAGGTCCCACTTTGGGATGCCACCTCATATCTCAACCTTTTTCTTGCAGTGAGCCTGCCCTTCCTTTGCTTTCTCTGGTTTTTGATCACAGCACCTCCCTCAGCTCCCAACCTCTTTCCCTGTGTCCGTGCGTTTTCTTTTCCCCCTGCCCACTTCCTGACTGCCATTCTCACCACTGGCCTTTGCTTAGCAAACACTGCTGTAGGTAGATGTCCAGGCAGAGCAACTGAGGAGCACAGAGGCTACAGGAAGGTGCTGAAACAAAGGGCTGACACATGGCAAAATGCCACTGCAAGAAGATTCCCCGTGGTGAATGCGGTGGCCTGGAATGGCCTCGGCCCCAGGGCTTGGGGACTGCTTTTTTCTGTGCCATGTTGACTTAACTTTGTAAGAAGCTCATCTTGACTGCATCTGAGCATCCCTGTGGAGGTGTCTCTTTGTTAACTGTGTTATCAATTAAAGTCTTGCAGTAATCCAAAGAACCTTTCTGTTTATGCTTCCTGGTACACTTTTTATTAGAAATGGCTCTTACCCATTCTAGCCTAATACTTTTCCTGCCACAGAAGATATATGAAGTTTGCTCCTCGGTTCAGAGCCTTCTTTGGCCAGCTTTCCCATCCTGAGGTAGGAAAGGAACAACTTACCTGCATCCCCTCAAAGCTGGCTAATGGGAAATGCGAACGCTTGGTTTAGTAACAGCCTGGTCTGGTATAAAACATCAGAAACTACAAAAACCCAGTGGATGCATCTTTTCTTTTTTCATAGTAAAACATTTTAGAAACCAAACAGGAAGTTTTTCCCATGTGATCGCCTGTGGCAAAGATAAACTGACTTCTGGTGATTTTAGGACAGCTGCTGGTGAATTAATGTCCACTGCATTCCCTAATTCAGTTGCTTACACTCAGTGTAAAATGTATTTTTGCTCTACTTCTAGCTTTTGTTTGTATAGCTTGATAGAGAAATGGAGTCTGGCTTCTGCAGGAAAAAGAAAACTCCCCTGTTCTTTGAGAGCCCATGTTCATTCATCTCCTTGCCCTCAGTGCATTTTTCTGTCAAGATCCCCTTCTCTGAGCTCATTACATTCCCCATCTCCTCTCCCCTCCAGGCCCCAGCAAACGTCTCCCACTAGCCCTGTAGTCTGACCTTGGACCTCAGTTGCTCTCCCTATCTGACCCCAGCTGTGGATCCTGGCAAACTGCCAAACCAGGGAGCTCTGGGAGAGGGAGGAAGAAGGACAGAAGTTTGCCTTATTTGACTCCCGTTCCCCCTAAGACACATGGCAGCTGCAGTAAGAGGTCATCACTGGGCACATGGATTCACACTTCCTGAAAGAATAATCTCTTTGTGAAAACTTGACCAAAACCAAGGGCCAAAGTACTTCTGCTTTCTGTACCAGTTTGTAAGAACGCAGCAATGTAACATCAGGCTTTGGCACTGGATCCCAAATCATAGGAGAACTGAGAGGGACTGGGGAGATCAAGGCTTTGAGAAACAAGAGACAAGTCTAAATGCAGCTTAGACATTCAATTATGCTTTAACACAAACAATATAGCTTTTACCAGTCACCCTACTGCTTTCAAGAATGTGTTTTCATGCCTAGCTATAAATTAGTCCTGCTCAATAACTAGGAATTTCACCCAAAAAAGCAACAGGCGCCAGTGTGTGATAGAATGCAAATAGCGGTGGGAGAAGGGATTATATTAAGATACAATAACGAACGTTGACATGTTTAGGATATCTGGGAACAGTGACCTACTGGTCATCTCTCACTCTCAGTAATTGCAATTGACAGGCTGCTGCATTTGCAATAATTTAGGAATAGGAATTAGGAAGAGTAATCCATAAAATATTTTGCATGAAGTTCTTGGGAAAAATTGTCTCTATACTCACACTTCATTCTCTGGGAAGTTGAGTAAGCAATCCTTTTTCTGTTTTTTGTGAAAGTAATAGATCCCAAAGGTTAAAGGGTCTTTGAGATTTATAATGAAAGGGCAGTGACTGGATGCAGAAAATGTTATTTTATGCTTCTGGAATATTTTACCCACTTTGCTGGCCTTTGGCAGGGCTTGAGCTGAGACACTCACCACCATAATTAATACAGTTTGTCAGCCCTCTGTTTCTGAAAGATCCCAGCTTTCTTTCTCCAAAGTAGAAGTACGAATCTAATTGCAAAATTAATCTAGAGTCAGTGAATGGATATCACACACAAAGGATTCTCCGAACTCTAGAAATCAGCTGGTTTAAGAGTGTTAGACCTGAACTCTAACTATATTCTTACAGGTAATTTTTGATAGCCATTCTTTCACTGATTGTACAAACAACTGTTCAATATCCCAAAGACATGGTCAGTTTTATTCTGGGAAAAAGTAAATGTTTGGACTTTTTTTTGTCTTTGGACTTTTCACCTCCCTTCTTCTGCTCTGATATTTAGTTCTAGGAAACAACCTAAAAGCAAATATCTTCACTGAATAACTTTTCCTCTGACGATTGGCATTAATTAATGAGCATTAACATCCTAGTCAGATATCAAAATTAAGTCCATACTGTGGCCCTGTCTCTGTGTGCTTGTGTCCTGTGCAAGTTGGTGATCAATGTCTTTAAATCAGGCAGCAACACTAACACAAGCCCAGTGGTTGCCTGGCTGGTGGCATCTGTGGATACAGATGAATAAACAAACGGAGCATGTTTAAACATATGTCTGTGCTTATACAATGTACATTCTGAAAACCTACCTGCTATTTTGAGGAACGAGGACAGAGAGTCTCCTGGGCAAAGCTGGACTTTGTCCAAATGCCAGTTTGTGTGCTGAAAACATCTTTCAGAAGAGCAATTCAGGTTAGTTTTTCTGGGAAACATCACAGGAAGCTTTCCTATACCACAAGGTAATTTTCAGCACAGCCAGACATCACTCTACTTTTCTTCACTGCCCCAACAGGTCCCAGTGTGAATACAATTTCCTCAGGTTCTCCTATGAAGCTGGGGACAGATAAAAGATAGGGGGATTTACCAGTTGATCCTTTATTCTATGTCACTTTCCCCCTTTGCTGGAAAAGTGAATATTGACTGGAAGCTTGCAAAGAAATTTGAATTTGGGTATATATGTTGTGCTTAAAAGAAGAGCTGTCTTGCTCTGGATTTGTGGATCAGTGCAAATAACTGTTAAATGTAAGACATTCTGTGTATTTATACACACTTATGTGAACAGGCTCTTTAAAATACAAAACTTAGTCCAAGCCAAACTTTGAAAAGGATTCTGAAAAAAAAAAAAAAAAAAAAAAAAGTGAAAATACAGCTATCAAGAACACAGCCAAAATTGTGCTTCAAATAATCACCTGAACAGAAGGCTTGATTTCTTCAGTTTAGAATTTGATTTATATCTCGATAGAGATCATCCCCAAAGGGCAATCCTTTAAAACTCTTCTAGTCTGCCCAGTAGCATAGTGGTAGGTACTTTGTCTCAGACAAAACTACTTCTTATAACAAACTTCTATAAATCAGCTGTAATTCTGGAGGGAGTAGTATCTCTCAGTGGACTTGGCATTAATTCATTCTCTCACCAAATTTCTAAATATTTTCAAGCTTTACTGATCCTTCTGCACAGCTAAACTCAGTTTTTTAAAATAATAGTTGAGGATTTCTGCACTGCTATTTTCTCCCTGCTGTCTATAAAAGAGACAAACCCGACACTAGGGCCAATGCTCAGTCTTTGCATTGGAAATCCTGCCTATAAAGAACATACCAGCACTTGATTTGAAGGTCCATGTGATAATTCCTTCATGAAGTGCAAATATCTAATCTAGATATTCTTTCCCTTCAGGGAACCTGAGAACAACAATTTCTGGTGAATGTTTTCTAGTGTTTCTGAATGGCAGTGAAACATTTGTACTTTTGCTACTAGTTTTTTTCTGTGCTTTTTCTGGCCTTTCGTGGCACTTCCATGTAAGCCTCTCTCTGCTTAAAAATTTATTTATTAATTTTCCATTTGGCTGCTGTGATTTGTTCCAATGTAACTGCCCCTTAGAGGCCAGTTTGGGATTTTCACCATAATTTGCTTGTCCTTGTGTGGTACCACTTTTGACAGCACTTCCCCAGCAGCAGCTTTGCTTCCTTATCTGGTGCACCTTAAATCTGCCACTTCACAATATTCAGCAATATTGAATATTGCTGTTGAATTCCCATTTCTTTTGTTTCTTGAGGCTTTTATGTGGTGAGGCTACTCCAAAATCCTTTGAAATATGGGCTGTGCCCTGTGGAAGAAAACTGGAGCCAGGGGTAAAGGAGCAGAAGGAGTGGAAATATCCATTAATTTCATTGAAGAATGATTAACAGCAATGACTTTACCCTTTTCAGTTCTTGTTTGTTTGTCCAGGCTTCATTATTTCAAATGGGCCAATGCACTCTCTCCAGCAGGAAAAGGTTAGAGACATAATTAATTCAAGGCATTTGGCATTTCCTGTCAAAATGGCAGATATTCATCAAGCTGTGACGATTGCTGGGTTTCACGTCCACTCAGGGCTGATGCTCAGGACGTTTTCCCAGCATACATCTCTGCACAACTCACACATCTCTGCTTTTTGAACTCTTCCTCCACAGCCAAACATGGTTCCTCATGCTGACCCTCAGTCTACTCAAAACCTCCTGTCAAACCCACTGCTACCACCTCTCCCTATCCTCTGCCGGTACTCTGGGAAGTGGCTGGGACTTGCCTGGCTCCCTGTGCTCTTAGGAGCAGCAGTGGATTGCCAGCACATGCTACAGGGATGCTGTTCTACCTCTCTTTTTTGTGGTTGCAGGGACCCTGGAGCCATACCATGACCTTGCTGCTGTTCACTGATGCATCAGCCAGGAAACTGCAGCAAAGGGGGTATAGGAGCAAGGGACAAATAATGAAAAACAGGGAAAACAGAGCTTTGGAGAGTTTAAATGAGCAAAGTCTATGGCTACATGGCTGAGTACAAGCCAGCTTCAGACTTTCAGGCACATGAGCAGAAAACTGTTAAACAACAATTAAACAATAAAATAAAGAAGCTGTTCTTGGCAGCAAAGCTCTTCTGTGGGGTGCTATGCCCCCCAAGAAAACTTCCTGGCAGCTCTCCACCTCAGGCTTTGGAGACACACCCGGTGACAAGGGAAGGACTCGATTATGAATAAAACCAGCATGTTTAAACACTTATGTGATTTGGTAGCATTTGGATTCCTCCTTCAGCTTTTTGGCTCTTCGCATATGGTCACAGCTCTCACACTGCTGTCTGGAAGACACAGGCTCATGTATTTTTTCCCTCTCTGTTACAGCAGTAATGGAGTGGATCACTCAGAGAACCTGTCAATTCTCAAACCCTTGTGTGAGATTAGATGTTAAAGAAAGAGTGAAATGGTTTTCTGATTTGTCAAAAATCTGGCAGGTTAGACCTTAAGTTAGCAGAAAATGATTAAATTAGATGTGACAGTAGCACAAGAACTCCATAGTATGGCCCTGTCTTGTAACTACACTGAAATTAGGTGAACAAATCTGGTTGATAATGGCTTTAGAAAAGCAAATGCAGCGTCTAAATTTGACAGCTATGTGGCTGAACTGGTAGATCTGGTGATTGTTGTTGGCACACAGCAGAAAAATAGAATTACATTGTGTTTAATCAAAGGGACCTAGTCCGGGATAAGCCTTGGATCCCTTCTCTACATGAAAAACAGGCTTTAGAACAAAGGAAGTTCTGCATAATGTTATTTAGTCTGCATGAACCGCTAACTATGTGTCAGAGCCCTGATGAAGTCACTGCTTAGAAACCATTAAGAGATAGTGTACAAAGAGATAGTGTACAATCGATATGATATACTTTGCTTTAGTTGGGTGACATGTTTCTGAAAAGTAATGCAGCCATCAGGTCTGGTGTGCACACACAGAAGTTGCCAACAAGCTAGGGTACATCAGATATAAAACCCCAAAGTTTGCTGCCCACCCTAAAAAAAGAGTTTCCTTTTAAAATGTGCTGTCAGACCATTCTTTGTGTTGTCCCATCTCTAACGTGAATCAGAACAGTAGATTTGTCCGAAAGGGAAAATCTCCAAGGATGAGCTTGATATAGAAAAAAATATAATTTCTGTATTCCTATAAAACTTTAATATGCAACTAATGCTGACACTAGTGGCCAAGGGAAAAAGTGTCTCCTTTACTTTGATTAAAAAAAAATTACTTTTTGCAGGAAAGAAGTCCTTGAAGAATGAAAACTGGTACAAATAGATACCTGAGCATACACACATTATTTGTTGGGGGAAACATTTTAATTAAGCCGGGCAGTTCACCCTTGCCAAAGTTCATTCAATCATGAAGGTAAGGCAAATCAGGCAGTACCAAGGGCCATAGCTATGGGAGCACACAGGAGGAGCAAGGAGTGGAAGGGGAATGAGTGCCCTCCATTGCCTATCAGAGAATAAATCAGAGCTGAAATCTTTCTTTTGTGTGGTTTGGAACAGACGTAGGCCTCAAAGACAGAAGATTTGGACCAAAAGACAAGTCATCCCTTTATCTAATTGTAATTAACTGCAGGTGGTTTCTGCTAACATAATGCAGATTTGAGTCTCATTTATCTTTTTTATTTGGAGACAGCACAGCTTACACATTTTTGGGAAAAGTCAGAGGAAGAAAATTAATTGTTTTCTTATTATGGTAGACCACATCTTTCAGTTTGAATTCTTGGTGTGATTTTTCTTTCTTTTGATAAAGACAACACTGCCTGCCACTCTCTGACAGATGAGCTGAACATGACATGGGACAAACCAGAACTGTTGAAGGTCTGGGCCAATCATTAATACTGAATCTTTTCTATCAGAACAGCAATGAAAATAGATGTTTCTACTGGTGCATACTTGTCTCTTTCCCTGACAGTAAATTAGTGCCATCAAATCCCTTACTCAGTGTTACTCTGCATTTTGAAGATTTTTGAAGGGTTTCTTGCTTCTTGGCTGTGTCAACCACAAAACACTGTAGCCCTTACACATCTCTCTTTTTCTTCTCTCGCTCTCTTTCACGTCGGCATAAATCAGGAAAGCTCACTGGAGAAGCCAAGACGGTATAAAGCTGCTGGGACAAAGCTGGGGCTGTTGTTTCTATTCCATGCTGGCCTGAGAGCAGACACCTAAAACACATTGTTGCCTGAATGCTGTTTGTAATCATATTCCTCTCTGGAAACTGGATCCTTCTTAAGGGAGCCCTGAGATCTGAGTATTTGGCTTCTTTCTGGTCCCATAATTCTCCAAAGAGAGAAAAAGTCTCAAAGACCGATTGAGAGACTGAGCAGTAAATTAATTGGAACAGGATAAGATCTTCATGGACTTTTTATGACTTGGGATGTGAGAGTTGCATGGTGTGGCTCCACACTGATGGCTGAGAGGAGCAGAGAGTAAGCTCCAAGAAAGAGTTTGTGCTTCCTTTGGAGGGAGAAAAAAGCTAATATTACTCCCTTTATGCTGCAGCTGAATCTGATGCAAGGGGTCTGAGGCAATAGTGCTTCTTAGCACAAACCAAACAGCAGCAAGAGATGCTGGCAGTTCTCTGGATCCTTTTTGCATTGCAAACAGCCATTTGCATGAGTCCATTGCAATAGCAGAAAAGGTGAAATATGAAACTGCTTCCCCACCCTGGTTTGTAAGGAAGTATCAGGTTCTGGCAAGTTTGGACACCTGCAGCAATTGACTTCTTTCCAGCACAAGTCCAAAGACGTTCAGCTTTCCAGCAATGAACTTTCTCCTTGGAAAGAGGCACAAGAGAAAGGGAAAAGGAGGAGAAAGAGAGCAAAGAATACAAGTACAAAATGTTTCAACAGCAAAATGCTGTGCAGGCTATGTTTTGGGAGGAGGAAAGAAATGGAACAGTCCAGGCAGGGTGTATTTTTGAAGTAGCTACAGCTGTCATGTTTAGTTTCAGCATTGCTTGTTATCTCCAGAAAAAAGGCTGAGTGGAAGATGTACTAATATGTTAAGGGTGTTAAGATGGGATGGAAAGTCTCAGTGATGCAGGGTGGTTGTATGGTTGAGGAAGATCATACGGCTGTTTCCTTCACCTCCTCCAAAACCAGCAATAAGAGTGAGAGAACTGAATATACCAGAATAAATTCCTGTCTTGGCTACTTGGGAGAAACTCCAGAACTGCCCTTCTTGTGCAATCAGGGTCAAATTTTGGCCAGAGCTGTGGGGTGCATTAGGAGACTGCTGCAGTAGTCCCGACAGGCAGTGGGTCGGTTCATTTAATGCCACACCAAGGCATTTCCCCGTTGCTTAGCATGGGTATAAACCCTGCTGTGACTTGGCTCTATAAGCAGGGGTTCCAACTATTTACTTTCTCTTTTAAGTGCTAGTGCTATTTTTGAGAATTATGATGTGTTTTCACGATAAAACTACAATTTTAATAAATTTAAAATCAGCTTCCAAAACATTTTAGTCCAAACCTTTCTCATGACTTAAATTTGTTGATTTAGTCTAATTCAAGAATCTACATTCTTA
Source organism: Corvus cornix cornix (assembly GCF_000738735.6). Taxonomy (NCBI): domain Eukaryota; kingdom Metazoa; phylum Chordata; class Aves; order Passeriformes; family Corvidae; genus Corvus; species Corvus cornix. The sequence goes on from NC_046334.1 coordinate 45,972,275, forward strand.
TATCCTTTAAGTTCTCAAAAAAATACATTTACTGAAAACTTTGAGGCTGTTTCAAGCGAGTTTCATTTTGAACAGCTGAACTTTCAGCACTGCCTGTGAGGTGATGTTAGTTTTTCTTTGGCTGGCTAAAGCCAAGAAATGGTTCTTGTCTGGCACATCAACATGGAATTCAGTAAGGGGCATAAGCAAGCAGACGATCTAGTCCCTGAGGAATGTTTTATTACGTGGAATGGATGGGAATAATACAGATGCAAGTGTACACAAAAAAAGCAGTGTAACTGCTTAATAGTGTGTACAGATGCATTTGTAGATGAGAGTCAGTGACAACAAATTCAAATTTGATGCATAAAGGTCATAGAATGTGTTGGCAGATGAAAACTTAAAAAAAAAAGGGAGAGAATCAAAAGAGGATAAATGTTTCAAAACATAGATGTAATTCTGAATATTTGTGGAAAATCATTAACCGTTTTGGAAACTATAGTTACGCATTTGCAATGGACTTGATTTCTTATGAATAGAAGTTATTCAGTCTTCCCAACTGCACTAATTCACCAAATATGATTTGTACTTGTAATTTGTAGTATATTAATGGATTTTAAGTGGTTCCAGCAATTCCATTAAATGTGGATGGAACAACTAAGTGAACAGTTTGCCAAAGGTGGAGACACCACAGTTGTGAAACCAGCCAGTGGTTTATGTCAAATAGAGCCACTTAAAAAATACAGCGGTGAATTAAAGTAAAAGTGACTTAAGGATTAGGTATTCTACAAAGTGCTGCTCTAAATGAAGACAGGAGTATGAGCAGTAACATCTGGATGGAGTAAAGACCAACCTGAGAACTAAAGTAAAATAGCATTGCTTATTTGAACAATTTCTGTGTTAGAAGTTAATATGAAGAACAAGAGTCTCTGGGAGTTTTTGGAAGAGGGACCAAAAGTTGACAAATGATGCAAAGTTTCCAACAGCTTTACTGTCTATCTTAAGTTAGATAGTTTTTTAGAATTTGCTTATGATGTGCCCTGTGCCTGACCACAGTGTCTGCTTTGGGCATCTTGGAGGTGTAAAGTCCACAGAAGGAGTCATAAAGCCAGCTGACAAGGGAGCAGAGGTGGCACAGCACTTAATTGCAAATGGATTTCAAGATAATCCCTTCTGTGTAACTCCTCTGGCTTCACCTGAGGCCACAGGGGGACTGAACATATGTATGTGCTTTCATTTGTGAGAAAACACACATAACAGCCAAGTTTAGGTTTTCCTTTTGTTTAGAGTTTTACTTACAGAGTGGTTTTAGTCAGTATGAAGGTCCCATATACAAAGACATTTTTACTTTCCTAATAACTGCTGTTTTGCATATAACAATTTTCTTTTTTTGGCCAACTTCTTCCTCATTAACCTACCAGAGAATTATACACACCAGGGTTTATTTAGATGATCTTTCAAGTGTCCTTCCTGTTTATAGAGTGATTAGCCACATGCACCAGACAAAATATGAGGCCAAGGAATGGAGGATACTGTGCTAACAGGAAGCACCATGTAAATAAGGATGATGCTCCACATCATCCAGTAACTCCATCTTCCTGCAGGATGCTTTGAAATGCTTCTTTGGAAACAGAAGTATTTCTTCTATTAATAGGGTTAAGCAAAATATGAGATGGCCATGTTTGCATTTACACATACACACAAAAAAAGGTGAGTTCTGAAGTGGAGTGTAGGGAATTTCGTTGGGTTACTGACACTGTCATACCTTTGGGAGAGTTGATCATTCCTTTGCCTGATGGACTGAAATAATAAACCTTGATATTATTTACCTTGACCATATGAATGAACTTTCAACTATGCACAGAGGAGGACTATGTAGGTGATAGAACAGGCTCCTGGGAGCACACTGTTGTGCTTGCTCAGAAATCTTTTATTCCTAGAGTGCTTATTAATATTTGTTGTTAATACTATGCCTGTGCCATTACTCAAGGACACATATGGACACCAGAGCAGACATATTAGCAGCATGAATTCTTCCCAGATTTCTTTCTGAAAACCAAAGTCTCTGCATGTTCAAAAATACTTGTCAAATAAAATAATGAAGACAAATTTGTTAGTTTCTATTAGGAATATTTTTTTCCTTTTGGAATCTTTTGAATTTTGTGGTGTTTCCCAGTGCTCATGGATGAAAGGGTTGTTTCTGCATCTAAAATGGACCTTGGTGGTCCCTCAGTAGATGAGAGTTGCCAGTGACCTCCTGTGGGCCCAGGCCTACATATGGTACACTGACCTCACCCACTCACAAACAAACAACAAAGATGATCGAGAAACCCATTGGTGAACAAAATTAAACACTGCAGGTCAAATGGAAATCAATTACAAGCTGTGCATAAGACTTTGGAAGTCAACACCAGCTCTCACCCACGAATTGGGATGGAGGCAATCAACCGTTAGGGCAGCTCAGGTCATCCTGTGGCTTTGGTGTCCATTTTTCACACAATATAGGATAGGGAACCATAAACATCTGAGAAAGTGGATGAAGTTAACAGATGACTTGGACATAGTGATAGATCTCATGCTGAACACATTGTGCCAGTACAAACAAATAAAATTATTTAAGGAAAAAGCCCCTCTTTTTGTAGTAAGTAGAAACATGGTCATAACTATCCAAACAAAATCTGTTAATTTTTGAATATAATTCTGCCTCTGATTTATGTATAAATTCTAATTGGTATCATCTGTCTAATGCAATTAAACAGTTTTCAGCACTGAGCCTGTCTTAACATTTAAATGAATACAGATAATTTTTCCTCAGCAATAGGCCCAATAGGACTGACATCAACAGACTTGCAAGAAAAGCACCTAAATGAATTAGGCATCCAAAGCCCACACACTTCTATTCCTATACAGCACAATGTTGTATAGGACCTGTGGACTAACTTAAGACATTATTTTAGGCCGATGATTTTTGAAAATACTGCTGAGCCGAGATGGCTCCAGTGCTTCAATTTAAAATGCAAATCATGACTCCTTGTAACACTTATGTTACACATCTATAACACACAAAAGTATCCTGAATGAATAAAAAAAAATTTTAATGTATCTAGTAGTTATTGCAGACTTCTGGAAGTGTGACAAGAAACCATCATAAATTAACTTTTTGTCTTGACATGGAGTTACTTTCAATCTAAGTTGGTAACCAAAAATGCAGGGTATTCCAGGATGTGGATCACAATGGTGATGATGGACATGGACGTCTTAAACACAGTCCTTTTGATTTCCAAGGCATTCACAAAAGTCCTGTAGACACACATGGGATGAAACAGCCCAAACTTTGTTGACCCAGCACCTGACCCAAAACCCAAGGACTGTCCTATCAATGCTTTTTTGGATCTGAGTGTCCTCAGTCTCTCCTTGTGTTTCTCTTCACATTTATTGCTACTTCTTCTTTTCTTAAACACCTACCCTCACACAAAACATATCAGGGCTCCATCATGCTTCTCATCCATTCCTGAGCAGGTGTAGGATGTGTAACTCACCTCTGGCTGGGGTGGTGATGAATTCCTGCAGCTTGAGAGCTCTGGACGTGGCTGTTTGTAACCCAGGGAAGCTCGCTGTCAAACTGACAGTAGTGGTCATACCCAGATTGTAATTCTTTTAGTGTGTGTGTTGCACTGTTAATGATATGTGTGAGCCTTGTTAAGATTTGCATTTTTGGGCCAAGGACTTTATTTATTGTTCCTGACACAGTCTCAGGTACTTAAAGCATTTACCCAGCAATATTATCTTTGCAATGGGTAGCTTGCTGGATTTGTCAGTGGTTTGGATATACTGGTGTGGCTAGGAACTTTCCAGCAATATTACAGAAGGTTTATCTGGTTTATTCATGGATCATGGGATTAATGCAGTAAAAAACCATAATTTCAGGGTATGCAAGACGGTGTATGCAACAATATTAGTAAATCTGCATATTCATCTCTATGCTACATTTTTTTGAAGAAAGACTTTTCTTTATCATAATTATTTCATGTGTAGAAGCCTATGGTATCTCATGAAAGCCTTCTCTGGCCAGGAGTCCTGGAGGGAAAAATTAAATTTGCATTAAAAAAATGGATAACAATCTATGCTTTTAAGATAGGCATGACCACCAAGGAAGCCCAGGGTCAGAGCATTAAATATTCTCCCTTGATCCCAGGGGCTTGGCTTTAATGCACGCTGGGACCTGAATTCTCCAAAGATAGGTGACTACAGCTGCCTTCAAGGAGTCTCAACTGTGTTTTATAGCTTGCATCTGGCTCACAGCTCGTACCTTAAACATCCTCCGGGGAACTTACAGTCTCATTTTTGTTCTTTAGACACTAGAACAAAATTAAAATGAAAATCTAAAATGCAAAACTTTTTCTTAAACCATGTGAAGGTCAAGGAAATAACCACTTGTGCAAAAACATCAGGAAAACACATACAGCAAAGCAGATATGAATAAAAGAAAGCAGCTATTATAACACCACTAGAAATCTCCTTTTTAAACTGGCTAGAAGTTCGGAAAAGTTGAAAATGTTCTTTTAAATGACTTCCAACAGCAAAGGATAAGATATTGCACTAGGCACAATATTCTAGGAGGTAGGTCCTGCTACCTTCTATGTGTTTTCCGTAACAAGTCAAAGCAAAGAACTACTTTCCACACTGCCGTTTTTAAAAGTGAACTTTCAAGAGAAAATTCCACCATGACTCTTCCATCACAAGTGGTCTAACAGCAGTGGTGGGGGCATGCATGGAGTCCAGAGAAAAATGCTGATGGTGCCCTTGGGAACAGGGCTCCTTACTTAGCAGCAGATCCTGCATGAAATACATGAAGGGCTGGAGCCTGGGGGCTTCAGCCACCAGTTCCTGTTTGTAAGGAGGCTGTTTGGCAGCAGTGTTCCCATACTGCCCTAAGGCTTCTGAGCAACAGGAGGAGAGATGGTTTTCCCTGCCTCAGGATGAGCCCTGGCACCTACCCACCTCCTTGCACAGGAGATACTGCAGGAGGAAGAAAAAGGAAAATTGAGTGTGCATAGACATAGATGTTTCTGCGCCCCATGCATCTGCCTTTCCCTCTGCAGCTGTCAGTTGACCACATCTCTCACATAAGTGACAGAGTAAGAACTGCTTGGTTGCCACAGGCTCTCCCAGAGCTAGAACCAGTTCTGGGGCCAACAGAGTAGAGAACAGCAGCCTCTCCCCCTATCCACAGGTGAGGAGAAGTTTGATCTGACTGCTTTATCGATGTGGAAGAGCAATGATCATTTCATTACACACAAAATGTACTGCAGCCTGGTGACTCAAAATCCCAGGTCTTTGTTGCAGCACTTTGTGGTGTGTTTCTATGTTTTTATGATGCATACATAGACTGCAGATCAAAGGCTATTTCTAGGCCATTTTACCTATAAGACTGAGATTTCCTGCTAAATCACTGAGAACAGTGAAAATTTGCAGTGTTTTTATTAAACTTTCGTAGTCAGCACACAGCAAAGTTAGAAGGTATGTCAGCTTGAGTTTGAGTACCTCAAAGAAACTAAAATGCTTAAAAGCCAAGCAGTTAAACAAAAGTCAACTTATAAATCTCTTGAAAAGTCCCAGAGACCTTCCAATCTGTCTGCTGACACCTTCTGCCTGTCTCTGACCCTCCTAAATCAAAGCGTTTATCTAAAGTACAAAAGTTGACAGTTTGCATTTAATAAAAGTTGCTTGTCTTGTCAATCTGCAGAACTCTTGTTCCCACTAGTCATTTCCTTGATGATGTGTTACAGCAATGCAATAGCCAGCAGCACTTACAGAAATAGATGCAAAAAGTGGCCTGATTAATTTTAAATATGTCCATTCTTTAATACAAAATGTATGTTGGAAAGAGATGCTGTGTATTTCAACTAGCAGAAGTTCTGTTTTGGGGGAAAAACTACTGTTCCTGATAACACACATTTCATGGCAAAAGAAAAAGCACCTGGTTTACTTAAAGGCATTTTCAAGGCTTTTGTAATTAACAATAATTCTGAAACAGTTTCAAGTTTCTGTGTACAGTTTTGCTCATCAGTAAAGCTAAAGATCTATTACACTTGCAAGCATCAGAAAAAAATTTATGCCAATATGTGCTGCTTTTTTGTCTCTGAAATTTTACAGACTTACACTTCAGTCCTGTGTACTTCCACATGGGGTTTTCCTTTACCCATATGCTTTAAATGCAGTATTTGCCTACATTATGTAGAACGTAGATTGGAAGTAAATTACAATTTTGAGAAATATGTATTTCCTTGCATATCACATAAGAAGTCCTGTTCATAAGGTAATGTTAATCTTTAGTGTTGAGATCCCACTAGCCTTCACAAAATGGCGTTATATTTCAAAGGTATTGAAATTAATTGGTTATACTTAGTTTCCCTTTTGTTTAGAAGAAAGATCTTTTCTGATACACTGTAGAATACACACCAGGCTGAGGCATTCCTAGTTAATGCTAAACAGTATTCATTTGTTTACAATTGCTCTTCCCTGGACTGGAAGGGAACTGTGGAGCCTTCCCAGTGAGCATGCATGGCTACATCATCTGTGTGTATTTTCTGGGCTCATTTTTACCAAAGTGCTCATTGGCAGCTCCAGAAATGCACACATAAACATCAGTCTGTATCAGAAGAAGCACTAATATGTGCTTATCTCTGCTTCTCAAGACTTCATGGGTATCTTCTGTCCAGCTCACTGGTACATTGTGAAACTTTATTTCAGTCAAATGTAGGTGGTAATAAAGCTAATACTCTTTTATTGTCCCACACGGTCAGAATAGCTTTAAATATATATATTGGGAAGATCAGCCAGGTGTTTTTATTTATAACAAATTGAGTTCTAAAGTCTCCTTTATTACATGAAACATGGTTTAAATACACGTTTTCTTACCTTATGTTATAAACTATATTCATTAAAACAAATATTCCTAAGAAATTTCCTAAGAAAGCACAAAAAAAGCAAAAATCAAAATTTTATACCTTTATCTTACTGTTGTTACTTAAAAAATAATTGTTGCTGAAGAGGGATTCAGGCCTGTAACTTGAGTTTAAGTTTAGAAGATTATGCTGGAGGTGCATGGAAAAGCCTTGAAGTAGCTATTTAAAGCAACTTACAAATTAAAATTAAAATTGAAATAAATATTTGTGGAGGGCTGTGAGCCCTTGGCACAAGAGCCCTCTGCACTCCCTTGGAGGAGAGAGGCCTGAGGCCAAAAAGATTTTGCCCAGAGATAAGCAACCTTCCTCTGGGTCGTGGTGACAAAGTGAACCACCCCCAGCACGCCTTGTTTCTATATGGTAATAGCCTGTACCCAGTTGGCTAATTGGTTTCTACCCCACCCCCTGCCTTTCCCATAAAAGCCCCCTGTTTCTTCCCCTCAGGAGGGAGCCTTTGTCCCAGGCCTCCCCTTCACAGGGACTGCTGGACAATAAAAGCTGCCTCTGTGGAATTGCTATACGAGGCTCCTGTCTCTCTGCCCAGAGTTCACCTTGTGTGATTTCACAAAGAACTGAATCACAGGAGCTGGAATCACTTGTATCAGAGAAGTTGCTACACTTGCTGAAATCCCCTGCTGCCCAGGCAGGCCGGCCACCGCCCCTGGAAGAGTTGTTCTTTGCAGGATGCTCTCTCTAGGAAGGTTGCAGCACACCAGTGCTGACCAGCATCGGACTCCTTGTGATATATATTGTAGTGAAAAACTAAGTATGAAGATTGTGGCATGAGGCTTAGGAGAATGCATCTGAGCTTCTGTTGACAGAAGTGGAAGGCAGATTACCTTGTGTTCGTCTCCCCAAGGATGCTTGTGGGAGGCCCAGCTCATGAATCTCACTGTTGGACAGTGCTGAATCCTGACCTACGTATGGTTATAATGAGAGGGATTCTTTTGACAGCTTGGAAACTCATGACCCTTGGTTTGCAAAAGGCATTTTTAAATAGTAGTGTTTTGGACTCCAAAGACAATCCGTGCTTCAGCAGAGTAAAACATTTCTTTAGTTAATTTCTCTCTTAAGAAACTCCATTCCAAGTCAGCAATCTTGTCTTCTGGTCCTGGTTAAGGCATCAAGCAAGAGAGTAAGGCTTTTACAGTCAGGCTTATGCTAACACAGACACCCCTCTGTACCCTGGTTTGTTTTGTTATAAGGAAAGTGAGGGTCACCCAAATTTTTAGCAGGGGAAGTTCACAATTTTAGTCCTGGCACTGACCGTGTTTTAAATAGATGGAGCCCAGCAGAGTTGTGATTTAGTTGCCTGAGGTGTTAACAGTTTATTAGCTGTATTTGTGCTGCTGATCAGAGCTTGGGCTTTTGTGGCACCTCGTCTGCTATGCAGAGCAGACCAGTGGGGTGGTTTCCTTGTAAGGAATCTGCCTCTGGACAGTAGCCCGGGTTGTGAAGATCCAGTTCTGTGTCCACCTGGGTTAGCAAGTGTCAGGTTTTAAAGTAATTAGAGAAGTCAAGTTGTGATATACTGCATTTCATTTGGGAGTTCTAAAACCAGCACAGTTGGTGAAGCTGGGGGATGCCTGGGGGATGGTGTGAAGTCCCTCCTGGCAGTACCACAGAGCCCCTTCCAAGAGGAGGGATGCAATGGGCCTGAACTTCCTGCAGCCACTCACTGCCATCACTGCTCTGCAGAGTATTTTTGAGTGTGCCTTCAAAACTGTGCTGTCTGGACTGAACATGTAAACCACAGTGCACAGCCCTAAAGCCTAGGCTCAGCCTCCAGAGGGAAAGTGTGGGGGTTTCCTCTGGCCACAGAAAGCTGTGTTAGCAGTCTCTGTGCCAGGCTGTGGTGTGGAGGAAGTATGTGAAAGTGGCCAGTGCTATCTGGCTCACATGCCCTTGGGAACACATTTTAGAAATATAACTTATTGTATGAAAAAAGGTATCAGTGTCGTCTAGAGTAGCCCTGAGCTCTCTGATTCAGGGCTACTTAGAATAACTTCTGGGAATCACAGATTGCCCTCAAGACACTCTAAAGAAGGGAGGCAGCAGTCAGCTCTGTTGTACCATTATTTTTATGCTGCTTTTACACTGGGACATGCAGATGGCCATGCTTAACAAGGTAGTTCCCATTGCAAAAGCTACTCTGTCAGAAGGCCAGATTTCTGTTTGCAATTCACCCATGATGGCTGAACAATCCAGCTGCAGAATACAGGTCTAACTGACTTTGGTTTTAGCTGTATTTCTAAACCACACTAATATGCTATTTTGATATATATGTATATGTGTGTGTAAATACATAATCCATGCAATGTATTCTATATAATAACCTGCATTTTATATACATGTACTACTTGTTTATATCTATAAAATATGTTACTTCCACTGACAATCTTGCTGAAGAGTAGTGCTGGCAAGACAGTGTCCTGGCATGGATTTTAAAATTAGATCAATTTTTAATAATAGACATGTTGTTATTCATGGTATTAGTCTCTGCAGTATGTACTAGAGCCACACTGCTCTGTTTGTCTGCTAGATTACTGACCCTATTGTTTCTCTTGCACCTCTATATTAAGTTTTTATGCAACTCCAAAACAAAAGTTTTGACCGTACACTGAGGCTTCTATTCTTTCCACTTACTACTGTAACTCCTTCTGCAATGCACTTTATTCAGTTCATTATAACTCTTTCTTCATTAATTGACCATTTACAATTTGCTGGAACCGTAACAATGACCTATGCACTACAACGAGAGTAATGGAGTGTCCCCCTGACACAGAGCCAGCCCACCTTGAAAGCCCTGACATTACCTCCACCCCACCGGATTAGTGGAGATGTGGTTTATATTAGTGACCTGAGGGAGGTTCATGCCCTCTGGGAGAAGGCTGTTCCCTGGAATGGCAGTGTGATTAATGGTTTATTTACAGCAGTGACATCAAGGCTGTCAGGACTCTTCATCAGTCTTTGATGTAAAACACACTAAGAGGCCCTAGGTCATTCTTGTCTGCTCAGAGAAGAGAAATCAGAAATGAGGAGTGGTTCAGTGTGGCCACAATTCTGGTATGATTATTTTCCACAATGGCAAGAGCAGAAGAAAATTACAAGGCCACATCTACTTCACCGGACTTACTGGTGAGACAGTGTGACCACAAAGAGACCATGGCTTCTCTGTTTTGGCTGGGGAAGGACAGCAAGACAGGACTAGTGACAGGCAACATGTTGAGAAAATGCAAATACCTACAATCAAAATGCACAGGGCATTGTGAAGGGCGAGTGCTTCAAGTCAGTAGGAATCACCAAACTGGACAGGTTTTTCATGTCCTGGGTGAAGTAGAGCCAAGACAGGAAATTTTAGGTGTAACTGTGTAGTCCCCAGCACTATCATGTATAGTCATTTCCAATTTTTAATACTTCATACTCTAATACTATTTTAGAAAAGGCTTCCGCTCTTGAAAACTTCCTGTGTTCTTGCTGAGTTGGCTAAGCATGGTCTGATTTTCCTCAGCTTTGTGTACTGGTAAATCCCACGCAGCTCGTGGGCTGGCTGATCAGTGAGATAATGTTGAGGCAGTGTCAGCCCTTTCCCTCAACCCCCTGATGAGAATGGGTTTGCTGACACTCAGCACGTTTGTAGGGGCAGCCAGCTCCTCCCCTGCCTGATCCAGCTCCTGTGGTGCAGGACTCTTCCAGAAGAGCTCTTGAGTTGGGGGTGTTGCACAGCACCATGCCTGTGGTGCTTTGGTTCTGCATTGTCTTCCCAGGGGACTGTCTTACAAATGACTAAGATGCTTGAGAAGTTCTCTTGGGCCTACTTGAAATAATAACTGAATGAAAACAAGTTACTGAATACGAGCCAGATAAGACTGAAAGTAATATTGGGGAGGGAAGAAAGCTGTGTTGGAAAGGCTCGGCTTCCCCAGAGTTTCTCTCTGTTAAGAGGTTTGGCACTTGCACTATCGGCATGTTCCAACCCCCTTGGCTTGGTGTGGGCTCCTCACTATTTCCCAGTGCCGGAGCAGCACAACCCCATGATCTGCATCCTGTAGCCTGGCAGACTGCACTCCTTCTTACTGGGTTAAGATCTACACACAGCAATCTGTGACTTGCAGGAATGTGCATAGGATATCCCTGTGAACCAAACCACTGATCTTAACAGAGCCTTGGCTTGTTCAAAACCCTGTTAACAGGCTTGTTTGGCAGAGCACTTTTTGTGGGGCCTGCTCCCTTCTTGGCTTCTTGTAGAGTACTGTATGGAAATTAGTGTATGCAGTGAGGACCACCCAAAGAAAATGATTTCCATTAGACTTAATGAGTACTTAAACACAGGAGGGTAGCATGTCTGTGCAACAGGACACACAGATTTCTCAACAGCAGGTGTTACTTAGGGGAAGCAAAAAGCCCCAGGATGTAGTAGGAACAAACCACCCAAATAAAGCAATCAAGAAAAAAATACAGAAGCAAATTAAAGTTTGCACACAATGAAAACAGAGCTAAACGAATCTGCACTTTCCTAACCTAACTTTAATCCTTGAAGTGGTCTTCAGACATTGCACTAGATGGCTTCTAGCCTACTGTAGTATTTTTATGACAAGTATTTTCATTTAATTATACAGTTCTGTGTACAGAACCTAGAGCAGAAAGACTGGAAAAAACAGAAGAAACAAAATACACAGAAAATACATCTTTGTTGATGACTTTCCCTGTTTCTCTTTTCCCCCATTTCATGGAAGATTCGAGGTAACAGAAGTTTATGTGGCTGATGAGTCACAACCAACAATCATTACACTCAATACATATTATACATATATTTTAGTATTTTCCAGCATAATTTTCTCATTTTCTAAAACTTTCCCAGACCACTCCCTTTGTAAAATCTGTGAAAGGGCTTTTAGCTATTTTGTGGTCAAGGCTCTGTCCCCTGTTCAGCCTGCTTGTCCCAAAATGCACTTCAGTAAACTCAGAACAAAGATGGGCTACCCTCAGAAGACTCCACTCCCTTTCTTCTCTCCTTCCTAAATTTCTTACGGGAACTCAAAAGCCCAATTTATTACATGCTGCAGGATTTGTTGGTGATGAGCAGCTGCAGCATAGAAATCAGCAAGGGAAACCTGGATTTTCTGGCACCCATCTTGGGAAACACCCAGACCTTCATCCTGTTTCTCTCCCACCGCTCTTGTCTCGCTGTTTGCAGCCCGAGGCTCATCCCTTGTCACGCACATCTCTTTGTTCCTTCGTGCCATCCAGAGAGAGCACTCCGCTCCTCTGCTGCCTGCCTGCCTGCTGGAGAGAACGTGCACAGGCTGAGATGCTCAGGGCTGTCACCTACAGTGTCTCAGACAAAGTGTGTGCGCTGGGTGAGAAGCCAGAAAGAGTTAGGGACTGCTCAGAGCCCAGCTACCCAGCTATTAGATGGGAAGCTCTGTCCCTGCGGTGCAGAGGCAGGGCATCTGGAGCTGCTCTGGGCTGCTGCTGGTCAGATCAGGATAAGAAGCTCCCTGCTTTTGTCAGACTCCTTCCTACCTCCAGTGTCCCGGTGGACAGCAGAGACTGTTCTCCCCTTACAGGGAGAAGGAGGGAGGTACGTGAATGTTTTAGGAGACCAGCAACCCAAGGGTTAAAATGCAGCTCTGCTACAAGCTCTGTTTTAGGTACAGCTCAATCATTAGCAGCTGAATCATGTCTGCTTCCCGGATCCCCTCCTCTAGGGGAAGGCAGCCCCGCCAGCTCCCTGCATGACTTGCAGGAGGACCTGTCGGCTTGCTGGTCCTGCTTCCCACCCAGGAGCCAGCTCCCCACACACATTGCCTACAGAAGGAGGTACAGAGGCTTAATCCAGCAGTCAGTGCAAACAGGAACAGGGGACAGTAGGCCCTTTCCCCCACTGGCATAAGTTAATAGGAACAGATTGTTTCTAAACCCTAATTTCTGCATCAGAAGTCACAGTTTGAGCAAACTGCTTTGCCTGCTCTCTCCCTAAACAGCATGTCAAATTTCAACTGTCTGCTGTATCCAGAGTCTAACTTTGCTTCTTGAGTCTGACATAACCTGCTTTACATCGCACAGAGTTCTTGGTGTGGGATATATTGCAGGGTCTGACAGTCCTTATATCATATGTAACACTTCTTCAGGTGCCAGATTTTTCCAGTCTAACATGCAGCAGATGTGCTCGCAGTCTTTTCGGAACTGTTAAAAAACAGCTACAGTCAATCTATTTTCAAAGCTGGCTGGCTAACTAATGCGTCCTTGTTAAAGGATGAATATTTTCGTAACTACTGCCAGAATGTCTCGTCATTTGTTCAGTGCTTTGTCTATGAAACATTGAATTAATGACTACTAAAAATTACTGCCAGATTAATTGGTTGATACAATATGTTCTTTAAAATTTTCAGCATCCAGCTGGAAAATTAATGGCTAATAGTCAAGCTCTGACAAAATGCACTGATGCATTTTTTCAAGTAGGTATTACAACTTTTGAATTCTGTAGGTGTTTCAATTATCAAATGCCTGTGGGTTTTGGATGAGGTGTCTGAAACAGAGCTAAACTAAATGGATATATAACAGTGACACACCAAAAATCAGGGCAGCTACAATATTCCAGGCACAATATCTCTTAAGAGTTATAAGAAATCTCTCTTGAAGAGTGTGAAATAGGTATAATGCTGCTACATCAGAGTTAAAGAAAAAGATCCTTTTGACTTAACTGGGAACAATATCAAAGGCAAGCAATCACGTCTGATAATGAAGCAAATAGGAACCTTCTTGCACTGGGAGAAACAAGAAATGATGTTGCATTGCTGTACATGATATTTTGTTTGACAAGGATTGAATGTGAGCCATGCAGTCTTCTTACGAGCTCACAGAAAGAAGCAACATTGATTCTGGAGTTTTTACCATACTTTGGAGGTATTTTTCTCCTGTCAAAGTAGAAACACAACAATGTTACCCAATGTAGTGTCTTTTTCTTACATACGAGAGTGCAGAGGTGGTTTTCTGCAAGGATGGACTGTACTGTAGTCAGGATACGGGAATGGGGCTCAGGTATGAGGTTATAATGCTCCTCTCCATTGGTTTGCTGGGACGTTGTTGCCTGTTCTCGAGCTGGACTGAGAGGTGTAAGTTAGCTTTTCCTGCTCCTCAGTGTGGTGTTGGGGGTTGTTGTGTGATGCCTCCATGGGTGGGTTGTGTGCCTCTAGCAATACTCAGCCACAGCAACTTGTCTTACTCAGCCCAGAGAGACAGGACCATTGACTGTGCTGGGCATCACATGAACAGGTGAGGCAAGAGTTGCTTGTTCTGTCTTAGACAAGTCTGTTACAATCAGATTGATGGAGGAATTCTTACAACTTGAGTAAGATCTGAGACATTAATGAGCAGCCCAAGTCCATTATGACAAAGATCCTGCTCAGCTAGTCTCCTAATCTAGAAGCACCCAATGACACAGGCCTTTCATTTTCTTTAGGTTCTCCAGGCATTTAGAGCTACTGTACTTTCCCAGTAGTGCCCAGGCCTTTGGCTGAACTTAGATCCAGGACTAGATACTCCTCTGCTGACATCCCCTGGGATACCAAGTATGCCGAGGCTCACAGTGTGCATCTAACAGCTGCAGGCATGACAACCCTTTGCAAAGTACTGGAAGTTGCTTCCCTTTTTTAAAGGATGGCAGGAGACAAAGAAGCAAAAGCCTGCCACTTTCTGTTCCTGCTCTGCCTCGAGCTAGGACACCGGGATCTGGCTCTCTTCTCAGTTTGAAGGCACCCAAATCCCCTGGTCTTGTCAGCTGAACAGAGTCCTACCCTCTGTCTTCTGTACTGAGAAACCTGACCCGTCTCACTTTTCAGCATGTACCCACCTTGTCACACTGATGCACAAGCACCAAAGTGATCAAGGTGCTGATGAGAGCCTGTGCATGGGATGGAGCTCATGGTGGTGCAGCAGGCATGTCCTGGGCAGCATGGAGCACAGCCTGATGAGGAAGCCAACCTGTCCTACATGCAATCCCTGCTCTGGAGGATGGGACTAGAAGTCACAAGTGCCCAACAGTCACTTTCAAGATAATGAATTCACAGTCTTGCCCTCGGTCTTCTCATGCTTTTGCTTTTGTCAGTTTGTGTCACAGAATTTAATTTAAAACCAAGTTTACTAGCATAAATGCTGATGTTACTCAAGGGAACTCTGCAAAGAGACCTGGAATGGTTGGATAGATGGGTGGAGTCCAAACAGATGAAGTTTAACAAGTCCAAGTGCCAAGTCCTGCATTTTGACCACAATAACCCCCCGCAGTGCTATAGGCTGGGGACAGTGTGGCTGGACAGTGTCCAGGCAGAAAGGGACCTGGGGGTACTGGTCAACAGCCAACTGAACATCAGCCAGCAGTGTGTCCTGGTGGCCAAGAAGGCCAATGGCATCCTGGCCTGTATCAGGAATACTGTGGCCAGCAGGACCAGGGCAGTGACTGTCCCCCTGTACTCAGCATTGGTGAGGCTGCACCTTGAGTACTGTGTTCAGTTCTGGGCCCCTCAGTTCAGGAAGGACGTTGAGACTCTTGAACGCGTCCAGAGGAGGGCAACAAGGCTGGTGAAGGGCTTGGAA
Organism: Corvus cornix cornix; assembly: GCF_000738735.6. NCBI lineage: Eukaryota > Metazoa > Chordata > Aves > Passeriformes > Corvidae > Corvus > Corvus cornix. The sequence continues at coordinate 45,987,817 of NC_046334.1, forward strand.
CACAAGCCCTGTGAAGAACGACTGAGGGAGCTGCGGTTGTTTACCCTGGAGAAAAGAAGACTCAGAGGTGATCTTATCACTCTCTACAACTTCCTGAAAGGTGGTCATAGTCAGGTGTCACAGACCGCGTGGCTTGTCAGTGCTGGAGCACGAGGTGCCATGACCTTCCTAAAAGCATCTCCAAAGCGAAGCCGCTCGGCAGGACCACCACACACTCACACACATACACGCATGGACAGCTCCAGTGAATGGGTCGACGGCAAAGAGGCAGGAAGGGTCTTCGTATGGGGTTCCACGGACAAGGTTTATTGCAGCCACACGCATGAAGGGCTCCAGGGACAAAAACAGAGAACAATGGACGGTCCAGGTTTAAATATGGGAGTGGCTCGAGCATCAGGGACCAATGATCTGAGGGCATGAGGGTGGTACACAGGCGGGACTAAGGTATGGGAGCCAATGGGGAACTCTGGGGGAGCGGTGATGAGGCAAGGGCCAATGGGGGGAACAGGGAGTGGAGAACCTTCTAGGGCAGGAGCATATAAGGTAACAAGGGGCAGGGAGGCCAAAGGGGCAACCAGGAAAGCAGAACTGGGGTACATTAACATACCAAAGCAGAGCATTGTGGGGGAAGCCTTTTCTGTTCACCCTAACTTGGTGAGGTTATTTTGGTACTAGGGACTGCCCCACCAGTGGACTCTCTTTGTCCCTTGTACCACAGGCTCACTGGCCACCACAGTCAGGTGGGGGTTGGTCTCTTTTTCCAGGCAACACCTGACAGAACAAGAAGGCACAGTCTTAAGCTGTGCCAAGGGAAATTTAGGTTGGATGTTAGGGAAAAGTTTTTTACTGAAAGAGTGATAAAGTATTGGAATCGTCTGCCTGGGAAGGTGGTGAAGTCACCATCCCTAGATGTGTTTAAAAAATGATTGGAGGTGGCACTCAGTGCCATGGTTTAGTTGAGGTTGTGTTAGGGCATGGGTTGGACTTGGTGATCTTGAAGGTCTCTTCCAACCTGGTGATTCTGTGATTCTGTGAACTGGGCTTTACTGGCAGCAGGAGAAGTGTGAACTACAGCTGAAGGAACAATGTCTGAGCATAACACATTTACAAGCCCTGAGTCAGCACAGGCACTACGCTGTAATCAAGAACATCGCCTGTTTACTTCAGTGTGATTAATATCAGTCATCTGCTCTTTGTTAAATGATTAGATCCCTGATAATAGGAAATTTCCCGGAGTTATATTTTTGAAATCCCATCCATCACTCAAGAATTTACCTGCTGGCCCTTCACCTTGTGTGGCAGTAGCAATGGCTTTGGCACCAGGGTGGCCAGCAACGAAGCTAGTCCGGCTGAAGGTGCTGGACACTCAGGAAATCCCAGAGGTGAATCAGAGCTGAAAATTTCTTGCTTTTTAATTTAGCTCAGATCTACGTGTCATGTCTGAAATAAAGTAATCCCTGAGATATTAACAGTGTTCCTGGTTATGCTAAACTTTAAAAGGACCCTCTTAGCTTTATGCAGATTAGGCCTCGGTCTTTGACATGGAAACAATTACTACTTGAATGTGGTCTCCTTTTCACTGTCATCCTGAATTTGCCTTGCCTCTTAGCAAACTAATGCATGTTGAAAAGATTAATGGATTAAACACAGCCAGAGCTAAGCCTATTACACTAAAGCCCCTGAAAATCAATCCATAGCTTGTAAAGAAAGAGATCACCTGAAATACAAGCCTTCTATCTACAGAATGCCATGATCATCCCTACACCATTGCTGCTGTTGTAGGCACAACTAGACTGGACATGACAGCTCTGAGTGTCACACAGGCCAAAGCTGGTCACTGGAGCCTGGGGGGAGCTTCTTGCTACCTCATCACCACCCAAGCCAAACCCTACATAGCTAGTTTTAGCACTGGGAAAGATTTGCTCTCAGATGAGTTTACTGGACTGTGTTTCCCTTGCCTTCTCAGAGGTTTCTTTTGCAATTCGTGGTCTGGGCTCAGACCCCAAAGCGACTGCTCCAGAGAATCTTGCTGGTGTCATCTTCCACTCTGCCTGCCCTGTGGAGCCTCATGCTTCCCTGCAGCTCCATGATGTCTCTCAGCATTTTCTCAAGAGGTTTTGAAGAATGTTTCACAAACAGTTGGCCTAGCATGCTGAAAAAAATACCCATCTTGTTTATCTATGTTCCAAATTATTTACCACAACTGGTCTCTTTAAAATATAGTTTACACATTGTTTGAACAGTTTATTTCATAATTTAAGGGTTATCTTTAGAGATTTTTAAACATTCTGTAAACTTTTATTTTTTTTAATAGGTAATTATTTCATATATAAAAATGGAAATGGAGAGAGGAGCAAGAGAGCCTGACCCTTAAACCAGGGTCTTTAGAAAAGAGGAGGGAGTCACTCTTTCAAGTCTAGAGCTGACCTTACCTTTCTGCTCCAAGTTCCAAGGCAAACACTGTGCCTTAGGAAACCCGCACCTGGGATTTACATCCACTGAAAGTGGCACAAATTGAAGACAATAGAGGTTCTGATGCTTTTCAAGCCAACTTTACATGTGTTACTGCTGAAGCCAAAGAGATTGCCTACACAGTAGGCTACTGCTCCACTGTTTGCAGCTATAGCCAGGTAGCAGAGGCTCCATGTCTCCAGTTTCATGCTACCTGTTAAACTTACAGTGGAAGATAAGCCTTATAAAAAGCCATAGAAACTTCTCCACAGTGTGGCAAGCCAGCAGCACTTCACCCAATACATCAAGATTTTCACAAGTCCAATTCTGAATTTGACCTCAAGCCTGCAAGACCTGCCCATATCTAAATTTCAAAGGTTTAAGAGAGTTTATCTTACATACGGTCAATATAATACTGAAGCCAACTAGAAGCAATGTGAGCAAACACCTCACAGCTCCCAGTGTCCTCACAGAGCTCCAGTGTTTAGCTCACTCCCAAATCACCTGGTTGTGTTGCAGTTATCTCACTTCATTTGACTGCAAATTATAGTCACTGATCTCCTGTGCCATGACAACTCTATACTAGTTTGTAAGTTTTTTGATACTGAAAACTCAGATGAACAAATGAGCTGCAAATAGATACAGACTAAGACAAAATCTTTTCAGGAAATCCCTTAGATGTCAAACACAAAAAACCCCACAAGCAGGCCAAGCAAAAGGAAGTGAGGATCACTGATCCTAGAGTGAAATACAAAGTCTTTGGGAAAGTGCAGAGGGTCTTGAGGCAACCAACAGTTAACTAAGGTGACAAATTATTTTGACTATCTCTGCAGTTATGCTTTCAGATATAGGGTAGCTTGAATTTTATAGGTGTTTATCCATTCTTTTCAGAAAAACTATTTTTCTCGAAGTGATGTCAGGTGATAAAGCTCTCACACTGAGAAATGTAAAGTATTTCCAGTGTAGAATCTGCAAGTAAATAATATTACAAATTACATTTATAAAAAATAAAGAAACAACCTTGCTCTTTAGGACAGTGTTTACATTGCACAGATTTGACTGATGAACTAGAATCTGATTGATGGTCCAAAAATGCTCACCATATGTCCCTTCTCTGTATTCCAGGAGACCAGATAAACATACAGTGCTTTCTTGAGAAGAAAGAAGATTTTGTAAGAGCCATATACATAAAACACAGTACTTTGTGAATAAGAGATATTTTATCTCCATAGATATTCTTGTCTTTAAAAGCAAGGTATTTTTCCATTTAACTAGGAACATATAGGACAATTTGTTTGTTCCTTTTCTTAAGGAAAACAGGGCTCTTTTCTTGCCTGAGAATGTTTTTCTGTCTTCATTTTCCTTAATTTTTTTCAGAATGAGCCTCGTGATGTAAATAATATTGACAATTTGAAGTCACTCTAAAAAACAACAACAAAAGTGTTTTGTCTTACTCCAATAGCAGTGTAGAAGTTTAGACACTGGCAGGAGCACCCTGAGGGGTATAAGGTCACTTGTTAGGTTTTTTAAATCTATTCTCTCTTCATTTCAAATGACCACTGGAATGCCATGAGCATTTGGAAATCACTGCTTTTGCCTTGAAGGTATGTTGAATCTTTGCTGTGGAGAATGACCATAATGCTTTAAAATCCAACTGACCATCAACATTTCCAGATGTGCAAGGAGGACTGATTGCTTTCTCAAAGCTCCTTTTCAACACACAGGCAGCCAGCAACACAGTTCAGAACATATGGAAAAGGCACCAAGCGTCTGACCTTCTGCTGGAAGAGACCTTTACTTGAGATTTGTCCAGTGTGTATCTTACATAGAAACTAGTGCTAAGTATACAAAGCAAAACCACATTTTTGGCTTTAGTGAAACAAATTGCAGCTCCTGACACTCCAAAAGAATGCAGGCTACAGAGAAAGGAAGAAAAAAAATGAATGCATACGAAGTAAAAGAAATCCAACATGCTTAAATCCAAACCCTCCCAAATGTTGTGTTTCAATTAAAATATCAAGGGAGTCATTTACTTTGATCGACACAATATTTATTTCTGCTGAAAAGGTCCTGTGCAACTCCCTTTCTGCATGCACATCTACAGTTATAGTGATTTTAATGATTTTAAATTACTGTTGATTCTTTCATAGAACAGTAAAGGGAATAATGTTATTAATTTTTGAAAATAGAAAATCCTCATACAAATTAAATTACACATGCAGGGTGGTACATATTATATGTATTTTTTCTATTACATGTGTACGTGTAATGCAACCTCTAATAACATAATTCCTTCTTCAAAACAAGAGTCTTTCGTTCTCTGTCTCTTTCCTCCTCTCCATGTAGCAAAGCAAAATACCTTTAAATGAGTAAAATTCCAAAAGCAGCAAGCAAACAAAACCTAAAGCTTGATTTAATGTTGTAATACCATGGCAGTAAATGAGGACTCAGGAAATGTCCTATTCCAAATGCATAGCTAATAACAGAGACTTAAGGCACTGTTATAAAATATAAACTATTCACCAATTCTTCACTGGGCTGTACTCCAGGGAAACTGTATTCTGCTTTGCAGAATTCTAGAGCTGACAGAAATGTAAATAGAATAAATGTCTATATTGGAAGAAGGTTTTGCTTTTCCATATTGAAATTATCTCAGAGAATTTATAAACCGAAGAGTGGATAATATTTTATTTTGCCAAACCCTAGGTATGATAAATATATCCTCTCAGAAGTACATTTTTTTTTTTTTGTTTTGAAGCAGCAACAGCAGAATTGTTAATTGTATGAATTACAACTTATGAACAATGTGGGACACTGAGCTAGTGGAGTTGCTTTGAGACTTTCCTGCAGTGTATGATGCCTATGTCAGTCCAAGTATTGTTTGATTCTCTAGTGTCTGACTAAAGAATGCCATTTCACTTCATTTTGTGGCAGAATTTGGCCTCAGAGCTCAGGAAGTAAAAGGTGGTTACACAGCTTTTTGCAGTTATCACTCTTGCTGCCAGTAAATGCTGTGGATCCTGCCATACATTCAGCCTTTTAGAAACATTCGGAACAAATGTATTTCAAACTATAAGAAGTTATATTTACATTGGAGAAAAGAGTGTAAAAAGAACCTTTCATGTTAGTTTAATTGGGATCAACTTATAGGACCAGCCATTTGGCAACAGCATAACTTTCTTCTTGTTGATAAATTTCCCCCTTGGCATTAGACCATATTGAAATATATTCTGTTTTTCTACCACTGATGTTACACTTATATATATTTTTTATTGTTTTGACAATGTCATCATATGATGGATGAAAACATGAAATAATTCAAGCACAATGATTGAAAGAGGGCTCATCCAAAATACTAACTGCATTTCCATTTTATTGGTTGAGTCATTCCAAATTCCTTCACATCTTGCAAATATTTTCCCAGATATTTTCATTCTTTGACTGATCTGCAGAGGAACTTCTTTGCAGAAGCCCTCCCTTTATCTTTAAGACATTAACTCAGGGAGGAGTTGATGTCATCCTTTGTCTTGTCCAGGTTCACTATGAGGTTTGTCCTCAAAGAAAGGTTCCTTGTACAGGGCGTGGCAAACAATTAATAATAGCTGTATCCTGAGGGTACTTGGTGAGGGGTGACACAGGCGAATGCAGCTGTAGCCACAGGGTATGTGAGAGAAGCACTCATGCACAAAGAGCAGACAAGAAAGTGAGAAAGGGGACAGAAAATACCCAGGGAGACTTAAGTTGTCAGGACCAGCAAAACAGGGGTGGGTTGGTATAGATTTAAAAGGTCCAAAAGTGAGATATAGAAATTCAGGTGGTTATATAGGCTGCTGGGTCCAGCCACAGTTATAGGGAAAGGACAGAATAAGATTTGTTCCTGGCAGTTTTTAGCTGTACAATAAAACTTCACAAAATGTTTTAGGAAAAGGTGTTGCTCAGGAGCATTTGTAGATGAGTCTCCAGGGAGATGTCAGGATATAATGCCAGGTCTTCATACAAATACATCTCATGCTTCAATAATCTGTGTGAAATTGATCCTTTAGTCACACTTTGTGGGCCTCTTAGATAACTTCTCTTCACACTTGAAAAATTAAGAGGATGTAAAAATAGCAATATGCCATGGAAATCATTAGGGATTGCTTATATGTGTCCAAGAGTAGATATATGGCCTCTGGAACCATTTTGTATCTGCTGAAGTAATTAGATTGCTGGATGATTAGCTTGGGGATGAAGGGGTTCAGGTCCTTGGCCACAATGCCAGCATCGGATAGCGCATAGCCCCATGCGTTCCAACAGGCTTTCCAGCAGGTACGTTCTATTTAAAAAGGTTGTGCCTCTGGAATGAGATCTGCCTGGTATCAGTACACATGGGCATTGACATATTCCTCATCAATATTTTTAGGAATCAAGCTCCTTGCTAGCTAATACAACAGCCTGATGTTGGAAGGAAGCCCATAATGGAAAACAGCCCATGGGTTTACACATGAAAATCAGAAACAAGCTGATACATGAATGAGAATTTATATCTGCCTTGGCAGGGCACACCATTATTGAAATGTCCTGTCTTTCCCACCAGTGCAGGGTGGTTTATACCTAGCAATAAGAGGATAATTGCAGACAGGGAGAGTTAGAAGTGATTTCTTTTGGACCCAACAGACCCTGGAGATTTTTACTGCTATTATTACCATTATGTGTGTGCAGAAAATTCTCCAGGGGAACAAGCAAGGTCTGTGGTTGTACCATAGCATAAAATGCTTACATTATGTCCTACCTTGATTCATCCTGACAAACAGTTTATGCCCTCCAACTTGCTGGCATGTGACTGATGCATGGATAGAGGCCCCAGGTCAGTGAGATGGGACTTGGTATCTCAAATCAGGGGTCCTTTCTTTTTTCTCCTTTTCTCATGAGTCTGGGTTAGAAGAGAAGTTGCTGTGCCTCAGGCCAGTGAAGGGAGGAGAAACCAGTCATTACCATTGACACTGAACTGTGCCATGAATCAAATCCCTCCTGATGGGAGAGAATTTTCTAAAAGTCCTTGCAAGGAGTTTCAAAGATAAACGGAGACTTTTCCTGGAGTTTCAATGCTGCTGGATAGTTGTTTATTAAGTGTTATCAGAGGAACAGAGCCCCTAGCGTGACCCAGGCATAACATAGAGCACAGAAAGCAGGAGTGAAGTCTAATTATCAAGATTAACGTGGCCTTTTAAAGATAATTTAACCAACAGTTACTAAAAACGTACATTATTTTCACTTTACTACCAATTATTCAGTAACACGGCCAGGAACTGCGGAATTCCTCATCCAATCATTCCGCACTACTTTTACTGCAGAACATGGAGTAGTAGAAGAAGGAGAAGAAGGTTTAGAGAACAACAACAATCCTCCATTTTGATATTTTTTACTCTTATCTATTTACTACAAAGAGAAGCCCAAAACCTCTAAATTTTCACCCTGTGACAATCTTACATGGTAGTCTATCACCTAATTCACACCACTGTATCTTCTAGTTCCTGTCTGATCGTTGGTAATTTTTTCCAAGGTTGGAGGTTGAAACAGTGTTGTTCAAGGGGGTAAGAACCCTTAAAAACAGGCAGAGAAATATTCTCAGCACTGTGGGTTCCTACAACCATTTTCCCACAGTCAGCTTTGATCAGATGTTATAATATTTTTAGTAAAAAAAATCCTTATTAGCTCCAACACTAATCAATTAGTTAGTTTAATATACATTTTGACTTAAAGGTTTCAAAATGCCACTTATCTTAAATAAAGCTCTGATCTTGTTTTTCTGAACATGCTAAACTGCTTCCTCTAGTCATATCCCAAATCTACCAGAGCCTTTTTCTCCTTCAACCCAGTGGTCCAGTGTCTCAGAGGGGCAGCGGATGTGGCCTCCTGCTCCTTCCCCCTCAGCTGTGTCCCTGGGATGGTAGACAACCATCACTTCTGGCATGGTGCTCATATTTGGTGACGGAAGGAATGGAAGTTGCCTTTTCTTGTAAAACATTTTGAGTTCTCTGACATCTCCCTGTAAAAGAAACAGCCTCCAAACTGATTTGGACTCCACAAAAGCAGATGTCTAATAAACCCAATGTTTGCAAAATTTGTCTAATTTTTACATCAAGCAGCAACGTTTATTTTAGCTGTGCTTGCTAGGACATTGTGATAGGAGAGTCTCTGCCCTTTAATTCAATGCTGAGACCATCACAATGATTTCACGTTCCTTCTGATTACTCTTTTTGTTTTGTACTTCCCCAATTTTCTAGTTTTTATTTTTGGAAAAGATGAAATTAAATCAATGGTGCCTGTCTGAAAGAGGGTTTGGGGACTGTAGTTTACTAGATCAAAGCCTAAGCAAGCAGGGAGGAGAGAAGGACCATCTTTTGACCTGAGCACAAACCACTAGGTTCCTAGGGGAAACAGCAGCAGTGCTTCCTGAAGTGGATTTTGAAAATGGGTTCAGGATGCATATTTTAATGATCAGTTACACCACACCTTTTCCAGGACAGCTCTGATCTCCATGTCACAGAACTCCTAAGGGGAGGCAATGGGAGTAATGAATTCTATCAGCTGAGTTGGATAGTACATTAATTTCTTCCCCTGCAAATGCAGAAAGAAGTTCCTTGGTATTCTGCTGGCCCTTCTTACTGTGAAGGGTGCTATGGTAGTTAATACTAGTGAAGAACTTTCCATTTTGTTATCTAAAAAAGAATTGGTTTAGGATTTAATAATGTGTACAAATAATTTTGTTGAGTGTAGAGTAGGTACTTAGGATTATAAATTGATCTTTCTGTAATTCATATCTAGGAACATAAACATTAACTTAGAAGCTTAACATTCATGAACAGTGTTTGAAAATAATGCTCCTGTAATTTCATGAGTGGTGATCTCTGGAACACTTCAAGAGCACATGTTTTACATCCCTAAAATGTCAGTGTGCACTTCTGGTGCAATCAGAAGATATGTTATCTGTCATGCAAACAGGATTTGCACAGTTGCTTAGAAAATAAGCCATTATGACTCTGCATCATGTGACTTTTAAAGAGATGTTAATGTCTAAATGTGGTACAAGTCCTCCCTCCATCTTACTATGCAAAAGGGCTGGAAATTCACAGGTAGCACACAACATATACTTGGCAAAATGCAAGTTTCTGCCATTGTATTAAACCTTCATGTAGCATGTGCTTCATTCCCTGAATCCTAGGCTTTCAGACTATAAAGAGATTTTTCTAAATAAAAGGGTGAAAAAGATGGTTTTCAAAGCTGAGGTGTTCTTTGGTTCAGAGCTTTTTCAGGCATAGCAGTCCATCATGTAGGGACAACATGGATCTATGCAGGTTTGCCTTTCCCCAAAGTCAACAATGTAATGGCTTTTCTCCCTACCAAAAATATATTAAACCACCCATCTTGTTTAAGGGGTTTCTCTGTGAAAGCCACATCTGTTTCAGAAAAAATCTTTTGGTGCTGCCACACCAGGGTCTGACAGTCCCATGTCAGCACATGTTTCACATGCGAAAAGTGTCTTCAAGGTTATGTACCTAACATTTCTAGCTGTTGCTGCTATTAGGGAAACTAAGGCAGAAAAGCAAGCTAAAAAAGTAGCGGTATCAGCAATGTCCCAGTAATTTTCTCCCCAGTTACTTTCTGCTGTAATTGTGGCAGCCCAGCAGGTTGCGAAGGGAGTTCACAATATTTTGAAAGGCCTTGTTAAAATTTAAAAGACTAATTCTATTGCACAAGAAAGGAAATCTTCATTTATCGCCAGGATTTCACATATTTATGCCGTCAGCAAGTGTCTTTTGTATTCCTCACTCTCCCAAAGCCCCATCATGACTCATTAAAGAATTTTGTTGCAATAAATTGCTTGCCATTGTTTGTATTTTGGGCCAATTTTTCTAAGATGCCCCACAGTAAATCCACAAAGGACAGGGACTCTGCTGTGCCCCTCATTAAGGCATCTCCCTGGATCTCCACGTGCGCTGGCCAGGTGCTGGGCTGTCCACAAAGGGAATGGGAAAGTTGGTGCTTATGTGAGGAGACAGAGGCAAGCTCACGGAGCTGGGGGCTGAGCACCTGGCAGTGCTGAGGAGAGGAGCAGGGCTTAAACTCTTACCTCTGAGTGATCTGAGTGCTTGACTTGTCTTCAAATTTATTAGTCCCAAATGCTCCTCAAGAGATAAGCCACAGAGGACAATCACTTAATGAGAGCCTGGGCATAAGCCTGATTTTGAATTGAAGAAGTACCAAGACAATTTTGTCCAGAATCACTCATGATGGTTATGGGCTAATGATATGAAAAGGGATTCAGTAAGCATTTGCCTCATTTTAAGGGTAGTGACAAGTTGTCTCTGGATCTCATGAGAATGAAGTGCTTTCCAGTTTCTCAGTGACTGAGCAGATACAAAAAAAAGACCATTTAGGCAGAAGAAGAGTTTTCAGTTTGGTTTCCTACAGAAATGAGGCAAAAAGGATCTCAGTCTGCCAGATCCTGTCCAAATAATTCCAAACCCACAGACTAATTCTTAACAATTTAGCAGAGGAGATGTTTCACAGATATCAGCCCCTGCAAACCTTGTGAAAATCAACATCTGGGTAGAGGAGAAACACCCCATTAATGTTTCAATCCATGAAGGAAAACTCAGCATCTCTCCATGCTGTTTGACTGCAGACAGCTGTTGCCTAGCCTGTAGGTATATCTTGGCCAGCTGCCCATAGCCTGTGGCCTCAGGTTTCCACATGGCCAGCCAGATTCACACACTTACGCTCCAGAAAAAGGAGCCTGGGGTGGAAAGGTGAAGCAGGACACAAATTTGGTTTCATCCCTTCCACTGCTGTTGTCCTGTTTCACTTGCAGAATAGGCTTCAAAACCAGCTGTCTGCAGGGATTTAAATCCCACTGCCTGTATTTCTACTGTATTTGGAAATTCCATCACAGAAGTAGAGTTCTATCATGCTTAGTAACTAATTATAAATTGGTTAATTTGATATCACTTGTGTCAGCTGCCTATTTAGGAGCTTAAGTAAGAGACAAAAACAACAGAAGGACTGTATTTACAGCTAAGTCAGCGTGGTTTCAGAAAAAAATGGGACTTGCTAAATGCTCCTGATGTCAGAGCTCTAGAGGTAAGGGTGAATGGGGTAGGGAGGTGACACAGTGGACTTCAGTGGTGCACTAACACCATGTAGCCTCCTGACTATAAAGCAGTGCTTTTGTATATCTTAGCGAGACACTTAAGAAGGGACTTAAGGTATGGCTAGCTGACATCTCCAAATTAGGTCATCAAAAGAGAAATGCAGCTAAATAGACCGAGGATGGTTGTGTGGTGTCACAAGGACCAGTGTTAAATACACTGCTATCTAATGAGGTCTTTAATGACCTTCAGGAAAATATTAAATTTCTCCTGATGAAAGTTTGTTCTAATTTGAAAAAAATCCAGTGGGAGATCACAAGTGAGAATTATAATTTAATAGGAAAATGAAAATAAATGCAATAGTACAAGAACACTGACAGAGTCAGGATACAACCCGACACCCTGTTAGTCAGGGCAGTGGTAGCATTCCAGATGAAGCAGTTCTGTTGAAGCAGTGATCCTGTAGAAGGGCCTGGTCTTCACCTGAAGGTCCAGTGGCAGCTCTTGTCCCCTGGGAATCCAGTAGGTAAGGACTGCTTGTGCTGTTCCATACCCTGGATTATATCCAGGTGGGAATGCTTGGCTTGTCCCCTTGGGCAGAGCATCTCACAATGGGCTGATGTAATTCTATGAGTCCTTCGGTGGGTCCTTGATGGCCCATTAAACAGAGACAGTTCCGGAGGGAGTTAGCAGGGATGAGTCATGGTGGGAGATAACAAACACTGCCCTACCTGCTTTAACAGCTTGTGAAGATGATAATAGAATACATGCCTTTGGTTACATCTTACATTGTAACCTAGGACAAAGTTTTGCAAAGATTAGTGTGTTCTCAGCATAATTGCAAGTTGAGAAGAACCACCTTATCTGGGGTATTTTTTTAAGAACAAATTAGCCTAGATCTGTTGAGGATGGTTGGGTCATCCTTTCTCTGGTATAGTTTAGGGCAATAGACTAGACTTAAGGTCCATTCCAGGGTTACATGTCTGCTGGCTTACAGCCTGGACCATAAAGTAACTGTGTTAGGCTTATCATGTATAACTTAGATTTCCTCAAAACTTTTCATTGACACAATATTTTAAAGAGTACTAGCATCTAAAAGTAAAAACTCCTCTCAAGACTGATACAGGTACAGTCATGGTTCATGCTTAGTCTTTGTTACCATAAAGGAGGTTGTGAATCCTTCATAACTGATGAGAAGCTTTTAAATGATGATTTCCCTTAAGCTATGAAATGGACAATCATCCAAACAAAGAATAGAAATACTATTTCCACTTTTATTTTCAAGCAAGTGCCTTTAGTAAATTATTGCCAAGTCAAATTGTCTTTTTACAGAGACAAAATGCATACAGCCTAGTGTAAGCAACTCTATCAAAGCTGGAAGCTCCTAAAAGGGTGAGTCTTCATTGACCAGTGTTTGGAAATTGGGTGGTCTAAGACAAGAAAGAATCTTTGCACTGCTAGTCTGACTCTAAAGTGTTGTGTTTACTCTGCTGTAGTTTTGTAGTAGAGCAGTGCTGCTGAATAGGCACAGTTAATAAATCCTTATGTGTTGCTGTCGTGGCTACCTCCATTCAGAAACGGAAGGGCAGGGCACTTCCATTGCTTGGATGACCATTGCCAAACCTGTATCTGATGGGATCCCAGCCTCTGTCACAGTAGGGCTCCTTTCATGGCCACACACAAATGGAAGTTTTCTGCAGTTTGGATATTTGGCGATCCAACACCACTGAGGAACCAGAGAGACTGTGACCTGCCATAACGGCCCAGATAGGGACCCTCTCAGTAGGTAGAGATTTAGGCAGCTTTTTTCGAGGAATCTTTCTGTTCCCACTTTTTCTGTTAGGTTTCCCACAGGCAGGGGAGCAATTGCCTGCCAGAGTGGAGTTTTTTGCACTGATGCAAACTGGTTATACATACAGGCAAGAAGCTGCTCTGTTCTCTGAGACAACCAGTGCAGAGGAACCAGGTCCCAAAGAAGAGGGAGAAAAGCTTCAGTTGGCTGCCCAGGCAGCCAGCATTACCTCCCATCTTGCCTGCCCCATGGCAGCTGGTAGGAAGGAGGTAGCTCTAGCTCTGGGGCTGGTCTCCTGGCTCAGGGCAGGACGTGGGGAAGGTGGGCTCCCACTGTGGCCAGTGTGGCCTGATGCAAGAGGAGCAAATGAGAATCAGCCAACTCTCAGCAAAGTAGAAAAAAAATTTCTCTCAGGGAAATTAAGTGTGGGCAAAGTCTGGCTCATCTAGTGGGGGATGATGCAGAGTAAATCACACACATCCATGCTTACCTAGGCTGCTTCCAGAAAAGAGGAGAGAAAAAAGCCAACTCTGCAGCGAGTTGTGCCAGTGGGTGAGCTCAGGGGTTGGTGCATCCCCATATGAGGGTGCTGGGGAGAAATGAGTTGCCTTGGCTCCCAAGCACACATTATGGAATCTCCTTACTCTGTCTGCTACAATAACCAGATGAAACTGCTAGATAGAAATCGTGAATCATCAACCCTAGTAAAATGCATATGTTACACAGCTGTGCTCTGAGCCAGCCCCTTCCCTGTCAGCATGTCTCAGGGCTGTGCTAGATGCGCTAGAAGCAAAAAGATCTAGTCTGTTCTTCCTGCCCAAGTGGGTGCATTTCCCCAGACTTGCTGCATGATCAAGTGTCTGATCAGGTCCAAGCAGCCATTGTAGCCCAGCAGTTTGAGAAAGAATTGCAAGAGTAATGTGTTAGTTCAGTGTTAAGCAGTTACAGGAAGGTAATTGAACTGGTTCATGGAACTGCTTCAAAACTCTAGCAGGCATTTTTTCAAGGACAGAAGTTTATCAGGCAATGGGCTATTATCCCTAACACCAAAGAATTTGCCTGTTTGAGTTTTGCTTTGTTTTGGTTTTGTTTTAAAAGCCATGATATTTATATCAAATGCTTACCCAGGAGAAATATTAGAAGGATGTCATAAACCTTGTAAAATTAGACACTCAAGAAATACCAGGAGTCAAACTGCAGTGCACTCTTTACTCATCTCCATTGCTTTAATGGTAGTGTTTGACCACATGAATGCAAAGTCTCTCCTCCTCCTTGTTCAGAGTGGATGATTGTTTCTCAAGTAAGATTACAGCTTTTTCTTATTCAGTCCTTAACATTCTGTCTTATTTACTTGTGATATTTAAGAAAAAACTGCTTGTTCCTGGCTTAGCCTGATGCTTGTCATTATGGTAACTTGGTGTTTCACAAACATTACCACAGTTATTTTTCTGGTGCTTCATTGAAATAAGTGTACATTAGGATGACTTTGTGCTAACTTGTGGGAAGGTAGACAAAGAAAGGTGAAAGAGAAACATCTGGGATTTGGCAATCTTCTGGTAGAGGAGCCCACTCTGTGAATGCTCATGCAATTCAGCAAACAACTCAGATCAGCTTAGCTCAGGTTCCTAAAAAAAGAGGGATATACAGTAGCCCAGTGAAGAGTTAATTCATCTACTCTAGTATTATCTAGTAAAAAGTCAATAGTAAAGCTGATTTGCTGGCCCATATTCTGCTGCATTACATGTGAAACTAAATTTTTTCATCTGCGGTCCCTAGCCTCATCTCCCCAAATAAGTTATTTTCTACAGAATATGGATTATATCAACAGTGTTATATTGTATCTAAGTCTATTGTATTTCTGAAGCTTCTCTTTCCTTTGCAGTAACTCTGGTAAGGGATTGTATGGAAAAAATTCTGAGTACTTGTGGAATTGCAAGACGGTATCCCAACAAACAAGCATAAAAGGAACTGGTTTAAGCTTGTAGAGGCAGCTTTGCTTCAGGCTTTAGCTGATATTGCCAAACTTAGTTTTATAAGTGCTGGTCTTTACTGTTTCCCTGTGTATAACTTCCCAGTTGGATTTTAAAAGACTATTCCTTCCCCCAAATATTTTGTAACACAACATCGCTAAGGCATTTATTTGTCACCTGAATTGCACCTGAGGCCTTGGAAAGTATTACACAGACCTCTGGCACTTTAAATAATGTAGTTACTGGCCATCCATAATTGCTGCTTATCCACAGGGACATAGGCAAGGGCAGGGAGAGAGGCCATTGGTCACCATCTCCTTGCACAGAGGGATGGTAAACATCAGGCGAGCTGAGCTCAGTCTTGGCCTCAGGATGGGGAGATGCTCTGGTAAGCAATGCCTTTGTATGTGGGTATTTCTCATCTCTGCCCGCTGATTCCTGCCACTTCTGCCCATTTGCTGCATTCTTTGCTGTCCCTCTGCTATGTCCCCTGTGAGGCTTCCCACTCTTGCAGTCATGACTTGGATGTCACAGTCCCTGTGCTCCTGTGCTCCTGCAGCCAAATCCCAAGTCCCACCCTCTGAGCAAGAAGGCTTGAGTGTTTTTTGAAAGTGCACAGTGGTTTTTTTGATGTGAGCTAAAAAAATACTTTTTTCCTCAGGCTTTGTTCTCAGAAATGACTGAAATATTTGGGTCCAAACTTTAAAAAATGTGTTTGAAGAAGAATTTAGGCTTGGTTTCCCTCAGTCCTGCTTCTGGTCTTTGTTGTTACTGTCTTAAAGGGGAAAATGGGCAACTGTAATAGAATTGGGAAAGGATTGAAAAGTGCTAAAGACAGGTCAGGCTAATCATGCAGTCTGTGTTCTATATACATAAAGAACTTAAGGTGTTTATATTTCCCAAAACAGTGCTTGACAGCAGAAAGCATTTATATGCTATCCAGTATCTGTGAAATCTACTGTAAGTGCTTTTATAGGATGATTTAACATCAATAATAGTTCCATTTCATGCCAAAAATATTTATACTTTATGATTGGTACAACCTATGTGTTAATCAAGGATAGCAGAGAAAGTACAGTGGGTGAGAGAAGCTAGAACAGTTTTTCCCTTGTGAGCATACCAGGGGCCGTAGAGTGCTGTTAGACCCCGGAATTTCAGGTGAAATGGACCTTTTGTCTGATCCAGTACGGCAGCTTGAACAAAAGAGAGATTTTGATGAAGCAAACAAAGGTAGACAGAAAGCTTCAGCTCCTCGAAGGTGGGGTAATAGCTAGGGAGGGAGATAATGGCACTACAACCCTTTTGATAAAGGCTCTGTGAGTGAGGCTTGAAGTTAAGCAATGCAGTAGCTCTGCTGACTCACAGCTCAGGACCTAAAATCCTGGAGGCTAGAGGCCTGGACTGGGAACAAACACAGTGTTAAATTGAAAGGAAGGTGCCTTCTAATTTGATGTGATGGCAAGCATCATAGTTTTTCCAGAAAGATGTGATAAAGTAACGAATGCTGTGTTGCAGCATACCTAACTCTACAGTGGTTTTTGTATCTTTTTGTCAACAGGATGTATTTTGTGGCTGCTCTTCGTTTCCACATACAAAAGGGCAGTTTATATTCCCTCTGTAGGACCGTCCCTATTTTATAGAGCTAGCTGCTTTCAAGAAGTTTTGGAGAGTAAAACTAAATGAATAATTTCATACTAGGTCACAAAAAAAATACATGTGAAACATATTTTTTCCACTCTGGCTTTAATTTACTTGGTCACAATGTCACAGGGGACTAATTTTGCCGTTTTCTGGAGGCATGATTACATTATTGTTGTGTATGTCTGTCTGGTTTTATCAGCCGTGTATGGCATCACATCAAATAATATGAAGTGACATGACAAGTAGAGTCCGACGGGATGCTCTGGGAGAGCCTCTGAGCAGAGATGTCATCTTTAATGCATCTACAAGGAGTTTTGGAGTGCACTTTTTCATCCTCACTGTTCCCTGTAATTAGTGTGCCAGAAAGATCCTGCTCCTGCTGTGATGGTCCTGGGAAACAGTTCATACATTTGCTGCCCATAAATGTGGGCCATGTCTCTTGAATTATGATGTCCAGAGGGGAAAAAAAACCTCTGAAGATGTCAGTGTCTTCCTAAAGTGGCCACAGAGTCATCCAGAACGTCTTCCTTTACGGTGTCTCTTGCCTTTGCCATTTATGCAAGATTTCAGAAGTTAAAGTCCTTCTGACTTTTCTTCCTGTCATTCATGGCCAGAGTCTGCCCAGCTTTCTGCCTGGGGCAAGAAGAGGGTTGTTGGCTGCTATTTGGGCTGTGTGACTTGTTTGGGGATGTTTGTGAGGAACATGTGTCCATGAACACCTCTCTCCTCAGGCCACAGGAAGCAGCCCCAAAAAATGCAGCAAAGCTCTTCCCTTTGCTCTCATCTTTAAATACTATTGAGGAGGGGGAAGTGAGCAGCAAGGCAGCCCTTGCCCCCTCAGCAGTGGGGAGCAGAGCACTGGTCCTTGGCCTCGTGTTGCCTGAATCCTGTGTGTTGGTGAAAGAACTGCACATCTCTCTGCATGAGCCTGTCACAACTACAGTAAGATTTCTATCCTATCCCCGAGCCTGGAGGCCCGTGCCCACTCTACCTCCATGCCAGACATCACATCTCCCTAATGCTAATGGGGAAGGCTAAAATTAACCAGGAACGTAGAAGCAGCTCCCAGATGAACTGTGGCCAGAAGCCCATGATTAAAGGCATAGCAGGCTGCAGGTCGGCTAAGGCTGCCAACAAACCTCCTGAGCAGGAAGAAAACACTTAGAGCTGTCAAAGCACTTAAAGGTATGATAGTGCTTTCTGAGCTAGGCTCCTTTTTTGTTCCTTTTCTTTTACCTATTTTTTTTTCAGGAAATTCATGCTGCAAACAGTAGATTCCTGAAAAAAGATGCCCCTAACCTGAGTAGTGTTCTGAGTTTTTGAAGGATCAAGGCTGCAGAGTGACTGAAAGGGTTTACAACAGGATCAGGCTGTGCTGCTCTCAGCTCTGGTGCTGACTCTGTCTTTTCTCTTAAGTTTCACTAAGTCACTTAAACCCTGCTGCAGCTTCACTGCAGCATGACTTAAAACTTTTTTCAGATTGAGAACCTTCTCTCCTAAGACTGAAATTTCTAAGAACTACATGACTCTTTAGAGGTATTGTGCTAAAGGCAACCATACTTGAAGTTAATGACTGCATGAGATCAAACATGTTATAGTCTTTCTCTTTTTCTGTATTTTATTTAATTTGTGCATTTGAGTTGCTTGGGGGAGAAATCCTGGCTCTGCTGATTTCTGAGTATTGTCAACCGCAATAATACCAAAATATGACCCTTTGGGTATAGAAGTTACAAAGTTTTGTTCAGAGAGTCATTGTGTTAGTAACTCTTCCTATTTCTACAGTCTTAATACAGGAACAGAGGAAACATTTACACTTCTTTTTTTTTTTTTTTAAATAGGAAAAAGTGATGGCTAAATCACATTTTGGCAGGGGAAGTAGGGATAGGTGTATGAAGTAAAATTTCTTTTAGCTCTATATTGGCTGTCAAGTAGACTTGTTTCCATTCATTGCTATGTACAGTACCGGAATTTATATATATGTATATGTTTATACGTATATGTGAACTAGGTGCACATTTTTTTACAAACTTCCTTTGTTGTTGCTGTAGAAAATAAAAAATACAGCCACAGCAGACTGTGTGTTGTGGAAGATGGTTGGTTTGATTTTGTCCCACACAGCATTAGATTGTACCAGTGAGTGGTAGAACAGACTTATCAGCAGGCTACTGCTTCAGGTCCATGTGTATTTACTCTTCCTGATTCATTGTGTGGTGAGGAAAATGTAATAGCGCATCAAGATAAGCGTTCAGTACCTGAGAAAAAAAGGAGCAGCTAAAATCCATTTTCCTGAAATTGTTCAGCTGCATCTTTTGAGATATTTTACACTAAGTCATACATCTAGGGCTCCAAAATCTGGGGTGGTTTGGGTCTCATGCTGAACCACAATGAGTTCAAGAGATGATACCCTTCTCTGAAGGAGGTGTTGGTCTTGCAGTGAAAGGAACAAGCTGTATTTTGGCCCAGATCAAAGGCTCTGGCAGAATCTGCTGCTCAGCTGCTGTTCATGGAACGGCAAGTGGTTCCTGCCTTCTGCAGTGAGAAGGTCCCTGGGCAACCCAGGCTCCTCTAGTCACCCTCCTGCCCAGCCTGCTGCCCAGCTGTGGATACCCAAGCAATGAACACCAGAGAAATTACACAGATTTTATGGTCTCTTCTCTGCCACTATTTTCCTGTACTAGACTGGAAGTCAGTCTTATTTCAGATCTTAATTACGTTGACTGTAGGATAGAAACAGAGCTGCAACAGTTGTAATATATTTCTGGATCAGAAGTCCTTTGCAGGAGACAATTTTTTGCAAACATAGCTGCCCTGCCTGTGCAGGATGGGATTGTTGGCTTCCACTCATACTTTCAATATTTTGCAGGCACAGTTATGCACAGATCCTAGTGTTTTGCCAAGTCTGCTAAAATCTGGAATTTGAAATTTAGAAGACTAGAGTGCTTCCTGGAAGGGAAGTCTGCACTGTGTAGAGTGTGAGATTTGAAATTCAAATTCAGCTGTCGTTATGGCCGAGGAAATCCTCCAGCCAAAACACTCCTGTAATACCATGGAATCAATTGTAAAATAACCAGCATCATAGAAGTCTCTGCTAGTGAAAAGTACAGCTTTTCTGAGCTGTTCAGAAATGTATTTTGTTGAGAGAAAGGGAGCTTCTTTTTTTTTTTTTTCTTTTTTTGCTTGTAAGCTGTTAGCAGAATTTTCTGATTTATACAGAGTATTTCTTTCACCATCTGTTTCAAAGACCCAAACTGCTTGTGATTGGGTGTGTGAGGTTAGTCCTTGGTTAGGATGGCAGGTGATCACAACTCATCACTGTCTGATGAGTGAAAAGCTGGAGATTGAAAGAACAACACTGTGACAGCTTTACTCGGTGCCATGGAAGGATTGATGTTTATGATGTGCATAATGAACATAAAGTATTTTGTATTGCTCTTTCTACATACGGAATGACTGTCCCCTTAGTCTGAGTGGGGGTTGCCTGTTAGTCTAACACAGATGTTTTAATGAGTTTTTCAGGTTCTGTAGTGATGGTGTTGGCAAGGAACCCCAGGAGGTGCACAGGGCCCCTCCAGGCGCCTTGCTGCTTCTGGACAGTCAAGCAGCTCCTCAAGGCACCTCCTTTCACCCGCAGCAAGCTGCAAGCTTGTATTCCCCACTGTCAGTTTTTGGATAGGCTATTGAGATCCACATCTGCAACTTCTGGGCTGGACAACAGACGTTCTGTCCAGTGAAGAATTTTTCTTCCAGACCTAAATTTGGCTGTGACTGTCCCAGAGTCTCTCATTTGGCCTCCAGCAGTTTGGATTGCTGAGGGAAGATCACCACAGTTCTCTGCTCATTGTGTTGATCTCTGCACAGCCACAGGTCTAGTTGATTTTTGCTTTGACATCTTGTAGTAGGGCAGCCTAGCCTGAAAGTCCAAGTTCTTGGTGGCCATCCCAGCCAGAGGGGATCCTGCACTGTGGGGCTGGGAGGTGCAAGCATGAGCCATCCGGGCTTGCTCTTTTGCTTGGACTGGCTGAGGTGGTATAAAAAAAAATGTGAAGGGTCCTTTCCTATCTGCAGAATAATTTGTAAAGGCACACAAATATATACGCTCAGTCCAGAAGGTTTCATCATTTAGCCTTGAAAGTTCTATGATTCATTGGCTCGATTTTTAGCCTTTCATCTTTGTACATTGTACTACCAGCCTAATGCATCCTGTTTTCCTCTTGTGAGTAGGAATAAGCCAAAGAATACATCTATCTAAAAGATGAGAAAGCCGGGGGAGGACAGAGAAAAGAAAAACCCTATTTTAAGTGCAGTTTATTTCTGTCCCAGTGGAGGTGTGTGAGACTCCTAAGTGTAACTGATTCATCATGAGAGCTCAGCAAGGTCTGGTTTCTGCCAGTCTCTGAATTCAGAGGGTGCTGTGGGAAAGATTGCACCCATATGGAGTGGTGTGTCTCTGCTGATGTGGCAGTGGACTAGCTCTGGATCTTCCATGTATTAAATTACAAGTCAGTGCATTTAAGAATAAACCTCGTTAGGGTGTTTGCATATTAATTGCCATGAAATTGTGAGAAGGAGGGAAGGGAGGCAGGGAATGAGATAATCCCATCTCTGTAGAGTATAAGAAATCATCACAATGTTAGCTGGATGGAAGCCATTGCCAGCTCAGCTGTAGCACATGATTTGTTGGAGGGCAAGAACGCTTCAGGTATTTCTGAGTCTGGAATAATTGCATTTCCCCTTGAATCAATACCTTGCATGGTACTTAAGCATATGGTATGGCACTTCAGTGGGATGCTTAATTCAGTTTTAATGTGACTTAAGTGGAAGGTTAGGTTTATGAGCACCCTGCTAAGTCACACTGCACTTAAAATTGGATTGTGCTGAGGCACAGACACAGATAATCATAGCAAGGCTCTGAGTGTTCCTCTGATCTTCCTTAGATTACATCGAATTTGGCTTGGCTTGTTGGAGAATTTTTGGCATCCATTTAACTGGGTTTCCTGTAACTTTTCTAAAAATTGTTTCAGTCTCAAAATCCTTGTTTTAGACTCCCCTGCACCCCCTAAACATGTACTTTTCCCCTCTCTTATGGTATAAGATTACCGTACAACATCAAGATGTTAAAAAAAAGTTACTGGAATATAAACTACATTTCAAGTGACTTTATTTTTCTATGCAGTGCTTTATATTCAAGAGCTATATCTAAAAGACCAGACTTCTGTGAACTTTTTTATTTTAAATATTTATTAATTGAATAAACTAAAGTCTACTAATGAAAGACAAACATGTAATGTATCCCACCTACACAAGCAGCAGTACAAAAAAGATGCTCATCTGGAATGAAATCCACTTGGACTAGAAAATAACATGCATCTAGATGAGTTGGTCATCCAGAAAGCATCCTCTCCTTCCTGTTTTGAAGAGAGTTTCATACTTCCTGTATTCAATTGAGCTATTATTTTTATTTTTAGTTGAGATGGAAAATTGTTTTCTCTCAACACTCTGCAAGTTAAACATCTTTGTCAGTAAGTTAGAATAGGTGATAACATGTTTGGTAGATCTGTACTTATCCATTGGTACAAAGTAGAAGTATGTGCTGTGTCTAAAACACTTCTGACACCAGTGTGAGGACAGTGCCATATTTTCAACCTCTTTCACAAATGGCTATATCTTTGATTAGTCATTTAAAAATGTGGGAGTCTTTCCTGTGTTCCTGTGTGTGCAAGAATGTGAAATTTCCTCTGATGAGTGAGACCAGTTTGCATGATTCAGTTTGTCTGACCAGTTAGATGACTCTAGCTGAATTGCCGGTCCAGTAACTCCTGAAAGGAGAAGAGGTATCATCATCCAAGATAAAGATCCTGGCCTGTATTCTGGAAGCAACCCAGCATTCTGCAGAAATGTGCCTGGAAGACTAATTAGGATTACAAACATCTGAAAGCAAGTATTTGTGGCATGAGAGCCAGGGTTGTGACTACCAGCAGTCATCATCCTCTGAAAGAGTGACCCATTCATTTACAAATCTAACTCAGTGGAACTATTGCTTTTGAGGAGACTCCTCTGAAAACCAGACATCTAAATCGAATTGAAAACACCATTTCCATTTCCTGATCTTCAAGAATAAACTCTAATCTAGTCCCACTTGTCCTCAGCAATTTTTCTTTGGCAATGACATTTCCAGGAAACATGTATAGCTGCTTATAGCACTTGAACAAAATAGCTGAAATTCAGCACTCATGCCTCTGAAGACGAGCTATTTAATCCAAACCCATTTATCTCTCAGATTTGAGCCCAGGATTTATAGCCCCTGTCTGTAATCTCACAACAGTTAATATTTGACAGTTGTGAGTTTTCTTACTGTGAGCATTTCTTGCAGGCTGAGGCTCAGATGGGAGGACATTTTTCAGGCTGAACAAAGCCTTTCTAAACTTCATGTGAACAATCAGACCACTGCCACTGCTGAGCAATAGTGGATTGTGGTCATGTATTTTGGGTTGTTTTGTGTTTTCTTTTTAACTTTCTGCCTTTCTGAGGCTGGGCAGGACAGAGCAGTTCCTGTGCCAGGCTCCTATCCCCAGTCCCAGTGAGACAGGAAGGCCTCCGGGATTACAGCCGATGCAGATGGCTGTGCTCCAAGGTGCACATTTCCTGCAAGAAAGCTCAGCTGGGAATGCTGAAAACCAGCTGGAAAACCAGGTCCTACACAAGGCTTCTTCACTGGAGCCTGTGCTGCAAAAAGAAGTCAGAGGGAGTTCAGCAGTGTGAGCTGCTGATCCTGCGGGCTTTTCCAAACCAGAGAGGGTACAAGGTGCTTTGTCAGGGACCTCGTGCAAGACCTACCTGTGGGCTGTGGGCTGACTCTCTTGTCCCTGCAAATGAAAACAAGGTGTGAGGCAAGGGAGCAAAATTTCTGGCCAGCATGTACCTGAGTTGTCTCTGCAAAGCCCATGGCTCTTGATAACGATGTGCCACCATTTGGGAAGTGCTGTGTTGGCTGCCCTTGGCTCAGAAACTCTTGCGCTCTGAGTTGGGACTCCTGGGTGTGGCAGCATTGGAGCTCACAGCCTCCTCCTCTGGGAGCACCTGATGTTCCTGCATCCGCACCAGGGCTTGTCTCCTCCTTCCTCCTCAACCCCCTGGCTGCAGAAGCAGTACCATCTCTCTTCTCCCTCCTCCCAGGGCTGTCACCTGCAGCAAGTGAAGGTGCTCCTGCATCCTCAGTCGGGTAGTGTCTCTCTCAAAAGCCTTTATCACCTGATTGCACTCCTCTGCATGAAGTTAAAAAAATGATGGGGAAAAAAACTACTCTGCCCTGACAAACTGCTGCACCTTTGCGGTTTGTTTGTTTGTTTGTTTGTTTGCAGCTCTTATACATAGAGGATTTAGTTGCCTTTTCTCTCCTTTATTAATAGGTCTCTGCTGTCACAGTTTAACACAGCGACAAATTCAGACCACACATGGAGACTGGAGAGGAGATGATGACCTAGTAGAGCTGCACACCAGGTGTATCACCTCCCACATAGTGCTTGGGCCACTCAAATGCCCCTTACTGTGCCAAGCAGAAAAAGTCACTAGCCACTGATTTAAAAGGCTCCCTGCTTGCTTTCTTTCACTGGAGCTGTCTGCCTCCAAGAGTACCCCTTTCTTGCTGCTGATACACACAGCAGCTCCTCTTCCCCTTCTGCCCTCTCAAACTGTGCTTGATGTTCCCAAAAAACCAGATTCAGGGCTGTACTGCCATGCACTGTGGTGCAGAAATCGGCAAGCCCTGGAGGCGGTGGGTTTGCTGGGCTTGTAGCCTCCCCAGAGCCCATAGGTGCTGGTGTTTAGAGACTGGGCTTTAGCGAAAGGGGACTTCAACTTTCATTGACTTCTCCCACCAGGCTCTCTATGATGCAGATCCCCTAATTATTGCTCTTTGGCTTCACGTGCAGAAGAAGACAAGTGCCTGGTTTAACAAGCCAGTGGTGAATGCATGTAGCTGTGTCAGGCTTCCTCACTCCGCTTGTTCTCAGGGAGAGCTTTCCCTCCAGCTCTTGAGGCAGTACAGGTGTGCCTCTTAAATATCTTGGCTGCTTCTCCCTGGTGCCTCTCCTGCAAGACATTTACTTCTGTCTTCCACAATACAAGAGAAAACTGCAGATGTTGAAAACAATGGTGAAATATGACCCATCAGGTTTAAGCTATAAAATAGTTCAGCCTCTGCGATGTGCTGCTCTAATTCCATAGCAGTTCATTGTTTGAAATTCTTACTTGAATTCAAAAATGAAAAACATTAAGACAGAAATGAACAAGTGATGTTGATTCATATGCAAGGGAATGTCTATGATTTTCTTCAAACCCATTGATCATGGGTGTGAGAGAGAGACAAACATCACCTCAGCTTTTTCTGTCTTCATAGACTTGTCCTGGTTTAGTGTCTGTCAATTTTGTCTGACCCAGAATACCACCATAAAATCTGTGTTTCTCTGATAGGTTTTATGGACTATAGGAGCTGTAGGAGCTATATAGGGGCTATTCTATACTCGCCTTTGTTACAGATTGACAGTAGGCTGAGACTCTTACTGCTCAAAAAACTGCAGCAATAGCTTTGTATGGGAGCAGCTTGTGTCTGGGCAGCCTGCCCTGAGGTCCAGGGGCTCTGCTGTGCTGTGACAAGGTATAGCAGTGTGGTCCCCATCTCCCCTCCACTGCTTTCCCTTCCATCTGGGTGCAGATGTGACAATTTGAGCATTAGTTTTGCATTCACAATTGTAGCATAAACCAACAATAAGATCAGAGAGAATCAGGGATCCTTTCTCAGTCTAGTGCTTGGTCATTGAATTTTGTTTTTGAAGATTCTGGTATCTCTCTGGTGTGATGATTAGCACAAACATAAATATCTCTGACGGTGCTGAAAGGGAGAGAAAATCTTTCTTAGGTCACCAGAAATAATGGATTAGGTCATGAAACCTTTTAATTTTAAACAGAATGATTGGGTCAAGGTGAACTGTTTGCATGCAGGCAGGACACTTCTGTACCTTTTAGAATTTGTGGTTAAAATATTCCCCTTAGACTACCTTTTCCACTCATCTAGCTTACACAAATATTTGACTTGAACTGATACTGCTATTAATCTGTTTAGAATGCTGCTATACTGTTTACACAGAGAGGAAAGCTCTAAGCCTGCTTGTCCAAATAATTTTAAGCAAGGGCAATGCTGCTTTTTAGCACCTGGCATAAATATTTGGAAAAATTTATAAATCCCAGATAACCTTACCTCTCTCAGACGTAATTACTGCTTCCTAAAACCTATTCCCTAAAGGTCCTCTCATTTTTTTTGTTGTTGTTGTTCATTTAGGAAGAGCCTGATATTTTTTTCTGTGAATTTTATTTGCATATCCTTCATGATCCTAACCAATGCTGTGTTTTCATGATTTAAAATGTTTGTCTACCTATATTTGTACGGATAACACAATCTGGCAGAATGAAGCAAGATCACTTTAAAGTGTCTGTGATGTGAGTTAAAACATGCCTACTTGAACAGATCATTTCAGAACAATGCAGTAAGCTGTCTCAGGTTCAGCATGTCCTGTTTTCCTTCTTACATACATTTGAATTGCCTTATTATTCCCTTGAAGGTTTCCTATACTGAGAAAGATTGCCCTTAAATAATAAAAATCTCAGTGCCACTACAGTATGGTGGAGCCTGGTTTTGAGGCTGTCTTTTCTTTAGCTGAGATGTGTCTGAAACAGGTTTGTTTTTTCTTAAGATTTTATCCGTTGCCAATGCTTTTTGTAATTTCTGTTAGGAAAAATACACGTGATTGCACATGGAAAGGAAAAAACCCCTTCGGTATTCTTGAAGCAGTTTATGGTTGCTTTTTTTGACTGTGTGCCAAAAGAGAAAGAGATCAGCCAGAATACTTTTATGTGATCATGATTATTATACTGATATTCCAAGAGTGAATCATGTGTGCTACAGTCTAAGCAATGTCCCCACAGAGCAAGGGGGAGCTGAGCGCCTTAGGGGCAGGAGTGTGTTTTGTGCATTGAGTTTTCTATACAAACTATTGATAAGTGCTGTGAGACAAGAATATCTTTATGAAGTGTTTTCCCAGCTTCATTTAAAGTTTTTCTGTGATCTGCTTTTTTTTTTCTTTTTTTAAAGAAAGAAAGCACTGCTTTTGCACGAGAGCTTCTTTGAATTCGAGAGCTCAGTTTCAGTGTGCTTGACCTCTTGTATTATTAGTTCAGCTTTTCAGAAAATATTAGCTTCCTGGTTTTAAAAATCTGGGTCTGTTGAATCACACTAATAAAAATGCAAATTGATGAAGACTAAAACTGATCACTGGAGTTAAAGTGCATTATAAGTAATGATGTTATCGACAAGTACAAACTCACTTCAGAAAAAAAATAATCTAAATTTTGAAATGAAAAATCCAATTAAAAAATATGGAAAGAATTTGGAATTTCTTAGCATAATTTTCACCTGCTTGCCTTGGGGACAGCAACATGGGGGAATGCAAGGAGCTGACCCAGAGGAGATCTGGGGATGATGGGATCTGCCTGTCAGGGGATTTGTGGGCACTGAAGGGGAAGAGAAGGCAGTTCAGTGATGGAGGAGAAGGAGTTTGGAAAAAGCTGTGGGTGGGGAAGCCAGGGATGCTCAAAAGAGAGGACACTGTAGAGAAGGCAAGCTAAGGACCAACCAAGCCAGGAAAGGTTCAATTATATTTAGGTATCTACTACCAAGACTGAAATACAAACCAGGTTATTTGTATGGCTGTGAAGTTAGATCAGATCTTTTTTATAACGATGTGCACAAATATCATCTGGAAATTTCAATCTGTTTTCCCCAGACTCCATGGATCTGGTGAAATTTTGTGAATTGTCCCAAATGCCATGTGTGCAGGAAATGAGTAGTAATATAGGTAAGGAAGTGATGAAGGGGTACATATTCCCTAAAGAAGTCAGGAGGAAGAGATGACAAAATCTGAGAGGCACTTTGAAAGGAACTGTGCCATACTTACATTCTGCACAGTGTCATGTATAATTCCTTTTTAGCTCACAGCAATCTGATTTCTTTCCAGTCAGCTTTCTCATATGCAGAAAATCCACTAAGTTGCATTTAATTACAACCCAAAGATTAAAAAATGATTTGTTCCTCTTGAACTGGTGCTCTGTAAATGTTCAAAGTGCCTGTAACCCATACTATATATTGCAGAGCAGAGCAATTGCATCCCATCTCCAGGAAGGTTGCCAGAACCCTCTTCTTTGCATTGTCTCTGAGTCAGGAAATCTAAACATGTATTGCAGTTTGTCAAACTTCCCAAAGTGCTGCTATGTATTTTGGGGCATGGTGAGACTCTGTTTATGCCTCCCTCAACCGTGAGAGCATGGAAAGAAGAAAGGAAAAAGAGTAATGGGAAAGAAGAACAGAAGTAAGATGTTCCCACTGGAAACTGCAAGTATTGGTATACAGCATGTCTGATTTCAGAGCTGGGGGTCCATCCTCAGTCTCTGCACATATGCAGCCAAATGCCTGAAAAAGCTGACAGTAATTGAGCTGGGTGCAATTTTTTGGTCAAATCTTTTTGGAGACAGATAGAGGGAAGGAGAAAGGGAGAGAGGAAGAAGAGGTGGTAGATGTAAGCAATGAATCTGTATTCAGTGGCATGGAGAAACCTTGTGAATTTGTGTAGGTGTTAATAAACTGTGTTAGGGGAATGGAAATGCAAATACAGATGTCTAACAGTTAATGCACTTCATTTGACATAAAAATGTTTACAGATTTTCTTCCCATGTGTCCTCTAATTCTGTTGAAATAAAATATCACAGTTTTGGAGGGAGTTTCATGAGTTGAACAAAGCAAGATTGACAAAATTTTTTTTTTAATGTGTACTTGATTCATTAAAATATTTGAAAAATATTCATCAGGTTAATCTTGAAGATGCTAAAAATCTCAACCCAAACCTACCTGTATATTTCATATTGTTACTATTTATATCCTTCTACAAAATTCCCACAAAAAAATGCATGCCAAGACCAGATGCTTTCAGCATTGTGAAATGCTAGACACCTAGGAAGGTGTCTGAAAAATAGATAGACATTCATCTGTAAAAGCTGAAGTTTGGAAGTGTTGTTGTGTGGCTCTCCACGCCTGCCTGCAGTGGAGCAATCCTTTGTAATAGACCACGAGACAGGGCTCCCCAGGGCTGGCACTCACCTCTGTACTGAACCTTGCTGCCAAACACAGTTACAGGCGGGAGGGGAAGAGGGGAGGAGCTGTTGAGTTAGGTGTACTTTAATGTTATTATGAGGGGAAGGCAAGAAAAGCCTCAGAGGATCAGATCATCTACAGTTCTGCCAGCCTCTACCACAGCACAGAGCTTGCTTCTGACCTAGGAAAGTCAGGAGGGAAGTCGCCATCGGATCTGCTTTTTATTGTCATCCTAGTTTTCCCCATGTTTTCTGTCTTACCCTTCCTAGGAGCACACTTCAGCTGCCACTGGCCTGAGACCTTCTATAAGGAGAGGACTAGGGAAACCAACAGGTCGAGGGAGATGATTCTCCCCCTCTGTGCTTGTGAGACCCCAGCTGGAGTAGTGTGTCCAGATCTGGGGCCCCCAACACAAGGAAGGCTTTGTTGGAATGAGTTTGGATGAGGGTCACAGGGCTGGAGCACCTCCTCTATGAAAACAGGGTAAGAGAATCAGAGTTTCTCAGCCTGGAGAGGAGAAGGCTCCAGTGAGACATTATAGCACCTTCCAGTACTTAAGAGGGATTGCAACAAGGTGTAGAGGAGCTTTTCACAAAGGCATATATTGATATAACAAAGGGCAATGGCCTCAAACTGAAGGAGGGTAGGTTTAGATTATGTAATAGAAATAAATTCTTTACTGTGAGGGTGTTGAGACACTGGAACAGGTTGTCCAGAAAGGTTGTGGACTCCCTATCCATGGGGGTCTTCAAGACCAAGTTGAAGCTGTGAGTAACTTGGTCTAGTGAAAGGTGTCACTCCCCACAGCAGGGGGTTTGGAACTAGATGATCTTTAAAGTTCCTTCCAATCCAAACCATTCTATGATTCTATGATTAAATGGTAACCAGAAGAAACTTTTCAGGGAAAGGTAGATCAGGACATGCACAGTGTAGTGCTCCCTCTGGCACGATGTTCAGGCCATCGGCGGTGTGTATTGATGTTGACTCATGATAAATGTGATTCAGGCTTCATCATTCTACAAAGAAGTACACACATCACAGAGCTTTTCCTGCAAATATTTCTGAAGTCACGGGACTACCCTGTTTTATGAAAACCACTTCTCCAAATAATTATATGCAGGCTGAAATATAGTACTGTGCCTGGGTGGTGGCCAAGATGAGCTGTCTCCTGTGGCCCTGGCTGGCTGCATTGGCTGGTGAGGAGACATGGGCAGGAATTTAGCTCTACTTCATCTCCTGTCCCCGAGCAGACCTCTGCAAACAGGAGGCAGAAGGAAATTTGTGCTTGAAATAGGTTAGTCCATGTTGCGGTGTTTCATGGCAGAAGAGGTTTTGAAAAATGAACAGCCTAAACCTTGTGTGCTGCAGAGTAATCCAGGCTCTTCTACAATTGTTGAAGAAGTTTCTTTCTGCATCTAAAATGCCTGTACTTCCAGGACAGGCTCTGAGTTTTATGGCACCAGATGGAACAGAAAATGGTTGGGTTTGGATTCAGCTCATCAAAACCACAGACAGAAACACGGTGCTGTGTTGTCAACTATTTCCATGAACAGGCAAGGGAATGCATTGGATGATATGCTCTGTGGTTATGTGTTACTTAAATGTGCTGTTCCAAATTTATGTATGTAACAAAATTCATGATAGGGACTACAAGACAAAAGTCAGTACAGCCTCTACAATGTGATTCTCCTACTGGAAATCATAAAAGAATGGCTTGTTTCTTACTCTGTAGTAACACATCCATTTCTGGACAGATTTTTAGTCTTGCATTAACCAAAATGTAACAATTTCCCAAAAGGAGGGAGGATAACAGGAAGACTAAACTTCTGGGGACTGGGGGAATGGATGAATGCTATGGAACTGGAATCTCTCCAGGTCTCCTGAGCTGTTCCTGCTTTTGCAACACTGATTAGCTTGCAGAGCATTTTCTCTGTAATTTAAACCTATCTGTTTTCATGGATGACTCATTTTAAGAAATAGTGCTCTGGATAAAGGCAAATCTGTGCTATGTCCTTAGAGTAGAAATAGCCTTTTTTTTCCTTTTCACAAAAAAAACCCCACCAAAAACAAACAAAAAAAGAAGGTGAGATTTTCTATGCTGTATATTTAAATAGTCTGCCTGTAGTGGAAACAGTTCTAGTATTGCTGTTGAAATCTAGTCTCAAACACAGTAAATCTGAAAAGATTTATGTTGAGCAATCAAAGTAAGAGTGTAACAACCTCTACTAAAAACACTGAAGATTGTGGCATTCAGTGAAACTTCACAAAATGAAAATAGGCAACAGATAAGGACAAACAATTCCAAGCACTAAAAGGACATTGTAAAGAAAATGTATACTTGTAAAGCATTTTTCTGGGAACAGTTTTCCTGTAAAAAACAAGCAACTTGCAGCTCAGATCTAGAAAGAGAAAACAGAGCATCTTCCAGCCTTGCTATAGTGGTGGTGTAAGAATCAGCTGGGTAACCTCTTAGCATTGAAAACAGCTGATCAGCAGTGAGAAAAAAATGGACATTTTTTCAGACTGTTATTACAACAGAGAGATGATTTTATGATCTCTCTCTGGGATCACATATTACAGTTAACATTAATATTTTTGCAAAATTGTCAAGCTCCATAAATGGCCTAGAAATGCTATAGTATATTGAAATTTTCATAGATATATAAGTTTACAATATTTATATTGACAAAAATATTCTAATGGAATCCTGATTTCTGATGAAAAGGAGTAGATTAAACTTTTCCCTCCACAGAAACAAAGCAATTGTCTGCATGGTAAAACAATTTCAAATGCTCAGCATCATTGGCACAAACAAACTAGTCATCTGCAACTGATCTGAAGTCAGCTTATAAGGAAATTGGTCTATAATGGCTGGTCAATGACCTTGCAGCTGATATCATACATCATAGTACAAGCAGGAGAAGTGGTGAGAACCCTGAAGCAGAGGTAAGAATTAGAAAAACTTCTCTAATGAGACTCTGTGACTTGAAGCCACAGAGCCTCCTGCTTCCTAGGATGGGACAGACTTCTAACTTGCTTTCTGTGGAATAAGTTTTATGAATTTCCATTTCTTAGTGTGAATTTTTTTTGGTGATGTTTTCATTTTTGCATTGCGAGCAGGATTCCTTGCTAACCCCTTGCTGACCCCTTTTATACTTTCCCTTCCTGTTTAAGATCTCTGCTTCCTTTATTTTCCTGAACACTTTCAAATATTTACCACTAGGTGCACAACCAGATGTGCAGCACCTGTACTCATCCTCTGAAGATAGACTTCTAACAGATTTGCTCATTTAGTGTTCTAATCCATCACAGCTAGAATATACTTAGCTCTTAAAGGATGGCAGAGGTATGAAAGGCACTGTAGGATATCTTTATGATTTGCTAGGACCAGCAAAAGGGCTAACTTAAGCTACTATTGTTCCTTTGGAAAAGAAGTGTTTTATTGTTCATCTTTCAGACTGTGGAAGTAAAAAAGCAGTCTTCATCATCAGAGGAGCTACAAATGTTTTCCACATGAAAACTTAGAAGACATCTCCTTGTTTAGTAACTAAAACTATAGTAAGAATATATGAAAAATAATGGCAACATTCCTGAAGAATATGACATGGATGAGAATGAGAAGTACCTCTTTCATAAAGATTTGGGCAATAGTAAATGCTAATGGGTTTTTAATCCTCCTAAATTCATAGAAATTTGATTTAGACTTCTTTTTTGTTGTTGTAAATGCACATATTTTTCTTGTTTATTTGCCAAAGCACAGATTTCCATGTATAGTTTTATGACTCCAATGGTTGTCAGTTTGTGCATGTAACAGCTGATGGTGTCAAAAAGAAAAACATCCCCTTACCTCAACCCCACAGGGGGCTTTTTTCCAACCATAGATTCCTTAGGGGGCAGATAGCCATTCTGAGGGAAGGGGAGGACTCTTTTGAGATAGGAACCCCACAACATCTTAATAGTTGCTGCCAGTTAGATATGATCCCCACAGTTCATCCCTGGACTTGACATGCGTGAAAACAATGAGTGTGACACTCACAGCCGGAGAAAATATTAACCTTGTCATATAAAACTGTATTTGACTTTGAAACCCTGATCCAGACACTGTGATTATGCCAGAAAATAAAATCTTCCTATTTCTTGCCAACATTCCTGGCTGTCAGATACTTTAGAGAGCAGGAGTCTGGAGCCCCATTATCTATGTGCTTTATAACTCCCCTATGGTTTGAGGTGGACTGAAGGGGTTCACACCTTTTCACTTCACACCTCAGCTGTATATCATTGTATTTTCTCCCCTGTATCCAGATGTGTACTCCCTCACTGAGAATAGTATTACTTGTAGAGCCTTCATTTCTTTGAATTGACAGTTCAATTGCACAGATCCTTTATTGAGGAGGATGGGAATCTTTGGACAAGGTTCTTCATTCACAGGTGATGCAGAGAAGGAAGCAGGGAAGCATCTCTCTGCAGGTGTTTTGCTCTCTCTCATTCCCGGACACTTCCTGTGGGGCAGGAGCAGGGTGCTGGGCAGGATCCTCACTCTGACCCAATGGGGCTGTCTTTGCTTATGACTTGGGTGTGAGTCACTTCATTTCCAGTCAAAACTGCCTAGCTCATGTAAGAGCTCGCTTATTTCTTACTGGTGTGTCATCTTGACATGCTGAAATGCTACCACCAACACGGCTATGTCTCCACAGGACCTTCGGAAGGAGGTCAGGGCCATCCAGCTTGCACAGCGTGTTGAGTTTCCCTGCTGAACACAACAAGGTTGTGGTCTGATTAGGTATTCAAGCTTCTATTTTTGGTTCCATTTTTGTCAGCAGGAGCATTATTTTTGCTGATAACCTCTCATCTGGGCAGAATCTCAGCATAACTCTCCCCAGGCTGATTGATGACTTCCTGGAGCTGGCGCTGCGAAGCCGTCTGCTGAACACTGCTTCCTCCAGAGGCTCCACCAGAGCTGCTTGGGCTGTAAATGGATTGTGTACACAGGCAGCTCAGGAGCTGCAGTATGCTAACATTTTATGGCTGTTTTTTCCTTCTCATTATGTTTAATACTAGTCATCCAGGTGCTGCGGGCTTTCCCTCCCCCAGTAGTCTTGGTTGCATGAACTTGTTAGGAACTGTTATCTGACACTTATATTACCAGGATAAAAAATTGCTACATTTGTATTTTTTTTGTATTTCAATGTAGCTGTACCCCTCCAGAGGCATTAACAACTGTACTGCTGCAAGAGTATTTGTTTCCATCTTTAATTTGGATGATTTCCATCCTACATCTGCTATTTACCGTCAGAGTCACGGTAAAACTTGAAGTTCACATGTGTGATAAAGATCTGTATGAACGGATCTAACAAAGATTTCTTCTAGAACAAACTATGGGGATCATGCTGACCTTCCCAACCAGTCATCCAGAAAATATGTCTGTGGATTCAAGTAATTTATTAGTCTTGGCTTTTATTTTATTATTTTTATAGTGCTCACCATGAAGTTTTCTCTTGCTAAACATGAGATCCTGCTGGGGATTTTGGTAGCTCTGCTCCACTTCTGCTCCTGTATGATTGAAATATGCTGTTGTGTTTCTTCTATAAATGTGAGTCTCTTTCAGTTGACAGAGGATTTTGTAGCACACAGATTGCTGCATCCAGCAGCTTGATCTGGATTCCATGCTCTTATTCATTCCAGCTTGTTAATGTTATCTGCTGGCTTTTAGAAAAACAATTTTAGCTTTTATTTCCTGTCAGATCAACTTCCAGCCCCATTTACTGCCTCCATCAAAAATCTCTGAGATGCTACTGTCTAAATGTCTTGAGCTATAGTATAAATAGATCTAGCACTTTGTTTATAAACATGCCTTTTTGCACAGATCACAGGGAAAGACAAGCTATAGAGGCATTTTGAAAAAACTGCCCCACTTAGACCAATGCATGTTTATTCAAGAGCCTAGGCTCCTTCTGGAGTGTATGGTAAACAAATACCTGACTGAATGAGATTTACTGCATGAGCATCTCTCATGTACTGTGAAAGGATGTAGCAAATACGAACAGAAAGTCCCATCCTGTGTGGTGCTTGAGCAACACCACTTGGAGAAAGGAGGCTTATTGCTCCCCAAATCTCATCATCCCTGTAGGGCTGGAAAGGATGGCAAGTCTGTGGAGGGTGTTGTGCTGCTGCCCTCTCTGCACTGTGGTCCTGGGGTCAGCTGGGAGCCTGACCCCAGCCAGTGACTCCCACGGCTGAGGGGGGGGGAGTGTGTGTGTGTCTGTGTGTCTGTGTGTGTGTCTGTGTGTGTGCAAGGACCCCCAAGCAAAATTCCCACCTCCCCGTGTGGAGGGCATGTATTTCATCATGGCCTTAGATTGATTCCAGATGAGCGGAGACAAGTACAGAGGAAAGACTGTTTGCAAAGGGGGTGATGCTAGAAATGGACTTTCTGCTTGGGTAGCCTTGCTGCAGGCATGCTGAGCCCAGTGTCCCCCCTGGAATCAGGGGAGAAGAGGAGGTGTGAGTTGGTGAGCCACTCTCTGCAAGGCCATATCTCAGAGTTGTCCCCTGCTCTGCAGCAGCTCACCCAGAAAACCATCTCTGGATCAACATTCTTCCTTCCCTAAAAAGCAGACAGAGAAGATGGACACCTTGGTGGCATGGGCTCTGAGCCATGCCCATGCCATCAGCTGGGCTACCATCTGCTGACAATTATGCCTTTTTAAATAAAAATAATTTAATGAAGTGCTGTTAAATAGATTTTCAGGGGTACCTCAAGACTCTTTCATTTAGTTTGATCATGATGAGGAAGGAATTACCTGTGGCAGCAGTCAGTAGAGGCAGGACCATTCAGATGTGGGGTGAGGGGTGGCTGCGTGAGGGGTGGTACACACAAGGAGTGGGCTCTGGAGGCTGCAGGGTGTCACAAGCTGCCTGTGAGTCAGTAGAGTTGCATTGCCACAAGAAAAGCAAATGTCCACTGCCTTTATAAACAAGCACACAGCCTGCAAGAAATGTGAAGTAATCCTTCCGTCCTGCTCCACATGGACAGTGCCTCAGCTGGAGTACAGCAGATGATGCATTTCCAGAGGGTCTGGAGAAACTGGAGTTAGTCCAGAAGGCAGCAGTGGGAGAAGTCATGTTTCTGAGGCCTGTGATCATTGAAGGGAGGACGGATGAATTAAACCTACTGTTGTCCTAAAAAGGGCAGTGGTACAGGACCAGGATGCAGTCTTAAAGAATGCATAAATGTTACTGGGGCTAGTCTTTCCTCCTTGACATCTGTAGAAAGGGTATAAATGAATGACTTTAATTTCAGCCAATAAAATCCAGGCTCAATGCTGGGAAAAGCTTCCTCGTTGGGCAGGAAGGAAATGGCTCCCGGGTATAAATTCTGTGACAAGGCTGCAAAGTCACCAGTTGAGTGCCAGCATTGGTCTCTGTCTTGGGAGGACAGGAAGGCAGCAGGGAGCCTGGCCACTCTTCCCTGCCCTCCCCTTCCCCAGGGCATGGGATGCTTGCCAGGCACCACCCTGGCAAGGTGTGTGTAAGACAGCCCCATTGACTGCACCAACCCCCCGACAGAAAGCAGCCATTTGACTCCCATCTGTACTGACCTCAACTTTTCTGCACAGATTTTGTTCTTCCTGAAGGAGCTGATGTATTACATTTTATCTAAAAGGGAAACTTCTTATAATTTCATTGCAGATTTATTCTTGGGAAATGCTGGACATTACAAACGTTCAAAACAAATTAATGTCAGTGTTGCAATTCCAGATTGTTTCTTGTTCCCCTGTGAGGTGTATTATGCCTGGCATTTTAATGATTCCAGTTAATTACCCAATTTTTGTTCAGTGTGTTTTGGTTTCT
Organism: Corvus cornix cornix; assembly: GCF_000738735.6. Lineage (NCBI taxonomy): Eukaryota > Metazoa > Chordata > Aves > Passeriformes > Corvidae > Corvus > Corvus cornix. The sequence goes on from NC_046334.1 coordinate 46,024,849, forward strand.
GTTCAGAAACACAAAAATGTTAAAATGTGTCATTTAAAGGAATTTTGTAGAAGCATAAACTATGTTCACCTACTTTAGAGCTTGGGAAGTTAAGAACTTCCATATGTCAAGATGCAGTCCTGGGTCAGAATATAATGTATGTGTTCACAGCATGTAGAAATGGTAAAGCACTGGAGTCAATGTCTGGGAGAATTTAGCATTTCTTTCAGGTGAACTGCTCAGCTAAAACCCGAAAATATTCTTGGCATGCTCTAATAAGCATGATGGTTTCAGGTTAGACCTGCTGCAAGTGCCAGAAGACTATGAATTTCATTCACTTTTCTTGAGGATCCTGGAAAGAGCATCAGCACAAAACATTTTCCTTTTATCTTTTTTTTCAACTGCATTTGATAGTTACAGTTTCCGTTTAGACTGACTCTGGCATTGGATAACTCATAATGGGAATTCCATGGCTTTGGAGAAAAAAAGTTCTACATGGAAATTTTACATACCCCTGTGAAGTGAATAGTTGAAGAGCAGCTGCAGTAGCTTTTCATATCTGAATGAATGAGGTTTTATTAAATGTAAGCACAATCCCCAGAAGTTCCACATTGGGAAATGAGGCTCAAAGCTGCTTATCAGAATAAAGCACAGGCTGCTATCTGCACCTCCCAGCAAACTGGGGACACAGGAGGATTGCATCAGTTTGCTGAAGCTCCCTCTGAGGAAGTTTCTCTTCCCAACAGTGGAAGCCACTTTGTTTTCTGATGTCCTAAATCAGAGCAGCACTTCCAAGCACAGATTCATGTAGTCTGAGCTGCATTTTAGAAAGAGCTTTTCTGCCACTCAGAGATGTGTTTTCTAGGGAATGTATTTTCACACAAACACTTCTTTGACAAATATATTTTCAAGGTTGCTGGTTTAAGAGTTTGCTTACTTTGTAAAAGTATTTGTGTGGATTTTTATTCTTTTAGAAAAAAGTGAATGTTCATCTCATATTGAGAAGTGCTGTTTATTTATTCATCCATCCAAATGCTAAAGCATTTGACCCAAGCATAAATACTTTGTCTGTAAAGATGCCACCAACATTTATGGAAATTCCTCTTTGGGTACCTAGGACTTGTGTTTCCCTGGAAAAGAGGATCTTCAGCAGATCTGTGGCTCATGTGATGCACTGCAAGCGCATGACTGCCATGAGGAATTACCATCTCTTCTTCACAAAGAGAGGAAAACACACTGTTGTGTGAGAAGTGTGGCTTTCCTCTGAAACCTAGATAATGTGCAAGAATGAAAGCATCCCTCTTCTCATTCAGTTCAGATACAAAATATTTCTTATTTATTCAACTGCAAAAACTTCGGCCATTTTAGGTGAAAAATTTTCAAGAGCAGAAGGGATGAATAACCTTTTCCTGTTGAGTTCTGAAATAAATTGTTGAACCACATTTACTAAATATTTTATTTAGCTGCTGCTGCATCTTTGGTGTCAGTCCAGAGCAGATGCTCACAAGTTTGCTTCTTACTGACTTTTTGAAGCATCATTCAGCGGTTTTTTGCATCATTTTTTGTCCCTCAGAAGGAACAGTCATATCACAGTGACACAGAAGATCCTCAGATAATTTTTGCCCAAATATGACTTTATTTAATTTATAAAATTTCAGTTTCTATTAAATTCAGAAAGGATGATGAATTGTGGAAGCAAAATAGCTATTTCTTGTTAGGCAGCTAGGAGCTTGTTTCGGGCTGCAGAATAAGAATAATGCAATGAGACTAATTGGTCTAAATTATGCAGTGATTTTTCCTTTAATTAAAGCTTTACTTTGGATCTTTGGATGTCTCTGACTTGTTCTGGATTATGTGGCCTTCCTACCTCTGCTTTTTTTTTTTCTCCTGAGCCACTCTTTGGGAGAAAAGGTTGTTTTCATTTGGTTCACAGCTTAAAGTGTTATCTTTTAGATATCAGGACTCTGGGAAAATCAGGCTCTCATTTATTTCATTAAAATCCTGTTACCATCCCTGGAGCCCCCTAGACCCTATTCTGTGTTGCTGCCTCCAGCCTGGCAGCCAGTGATTTGTTCCACCAGGGTACACCAAGCCCTTCTTTGGGAAACCAGGCACCTCTCAGCATATTTTGTGCTGAAAATTACAAAATAGCAATAAGTAATGAGCAAATGAGATGGGGTGAGACAGGCAGTTCTCCTCCAGCATCACTTCCAAGGAACCATGTCAGAGAGCAATCATTTGGTCCCAAATCACAGCCCCAAGACATTTCTGCAATGTTGTACAGAAGTTTAGGTTTCACTCAAATACATTCTTATCTAGAGTTTTTCTGTCTGACAAAAAAAATTGGGTTGTTTTCTTTTTATAGCCTCTTTGTAAAAATTTTGCATTCCTGACAAACGCCTGAAGAGCTCCACTAAAAGACTACGGCTACAAGTCTGAAAACTTGCACTGCTCCTGAGCTGGCTGGCAGCCTCAGCTTGCTTAGGAACCTGTCACCAGAGCACAGGAGGCTCTTTTCTGAGTTTCAGACCCATTCCTTTCTTTTCACTGTTGTTTATCTCCAGTGCTGAATGCATAGAAGGGCAGATAAATCACTGCAATTGCTGGTATTTCGTACTTAAATAAATGCATCATTGATGCTGTATGTACTTCCATTTAGTGAAAAGATATTGTTGCTCAAACTGAGAGCGGTCAAAAGTGCACAGAAGCCACCTCAGGGTTAAAACCAAAATAAATAAATAAATAGCAGAATCTCTTGACTCTGGTGTGGAGAAATGAACATCTGAACTCCCTCCTGCATGCATGAGGTGTTTCCTCACTTACCAGATGGAAAATTTTGGAAGAATTTCCTGTGGTGACGCATCTCACATCAGAACTCAGCAGATAATAACAGGGAAGAAGCTGTGACTTGGGATTAGCACCGTGCAGGCAGGGTCCTGTTTTAGTGGGACTTGCTGCACTGGTGATGCTGCAAAATTTTAAGGAACCCAGAATAAGCACCACCAAAATGTGTAAACATCAGTGAGAAAAAAAAGAAAAAAATGGAAGGAAAGCAATTCTTTTTAATTTCCTATTCTTTTCCTTCAGGATATCTGTCACACAGCAAGCAGAGCAGACAGAATCAGCAAACAAGTGGAAGGTGCCTAGATAGGTAGACAACAGCAGCACAGGCAGAGGGAGGAGGGAAAGAATTTGAACGTCCATGGTGCCAGGGCCTTGTGGATGAGCACCCCAAACCTGTTGTGGGGAGCAGGAACCTCCTGTGGCTGTGGGGAGGTCAGGGTTCTCTGCAGCCGCCTCCACTCCCTGTTTTGAAGGAAGGGTGCAAGTCAGTGTGCTCAGTAAATCACTAACCAGGTGGGAGGTGGAGGCTGTAAGGAGCCCTTAACTGCTGGAAATGGGCTGACTCAGAAAATAATGGAAGATAATAAGAGACAGCAAGAAGTAGGAGCATGGTAAATAACATGGACGATTCCTGTGAAGGAAAGCAGTGAAAGGCTCACTGCCTCCAACAGGAAGGGAGACATACTTCACCATGGTAGTGGTTAGGTTATGTAGCAGGTCTTTTCCATCTCTGATTTCTGAGATCATACACAACATGCCAGGCATGTTACCTATAATTAAGCATACCATCAGGCACCATTTACCCAGGGGTGTGCCTTGGCTCCTCTGTCCTTTCCAAAGTTATGCAATTGACTCCATTAGGCATAGCTCCTTGAGCACAAGCATCCATGACTCATGGAGGGCTGTCTACCTGTCCAACTGCTCACAGACTCAATTAAACACTGTCATGGAGCAAAGCACAGGGTCCAATTGCACTGCAGCATGCCATGGCAGCCTGGTGCATGAAGTTACCTTGTAAGGGTGCCAGGTCAGGACCATGGCAGGAGGGGGTGGCACCCCCCTGCATGTGCATATGGGAAGCTAGATATTGCTCCAGCACTATACTGACAACATCAGGCTGAATACAAATATTGTTCTTCCTAAAAATAAATTAAAAAAAAATAGAAAACTAAAAAGTAGAGTGGAAGTGATGATATATGCTAAATACTGTCCTTTTTAAAGGCCTGATCTCATCTCTACTTGCTTTGATTTCAAAGTTGGTCTTTATCAGAGTCATTTTTAATGTTGCACACTTAGATTGCTGAATAGCAGCAATCCCCAGCATGATGTAGTGATGGTGTTAAGACTCCAGCCTAATACTTGAGATGCCTTGGTTTTATTCCCTTCTTTGATGGTCTAATCCCAGATTCATCCCAGCTAAATTTAGGAACTGTCTGAAGTAGGAGATTTTCTTCCTTTCCGGAGGAGCCAGGGATGATGCTGGGCTGTGATCTCTCTGTGCCTTGTATTTCTCAGAAGCTGAGGAGAGGGCTGAGGAGATTGGGAAAGGGCTGGAAAAATATAAAGAGACTGGAAGAGGGATTACTACCAGGCACTGAAGTGAAGGACTAACCCTCAGGTAAAAGCCATCAATTTTCAACTCTGAAGTAGGAGAAATGGTCTTTATGTCAAAAAAAGGGTGAGGAGGAGGAATATGTGGAGCATAGTGAGGCATGTTGATGAGACAGGAATGGGGAGAAGAGCAGGGAACTTTAATTTAGAGACCAACCCCAGCCTGTTTCTTCATGCACCGGTGCTGCGCACCAAGTAATTCATGAGGATTTGAGCAGTGCTAGCCTTTCCTTCTGGACTTGTCAGGCCAAAGCTTGGATTCTCTGTTATAATTAGAAAACAAAGTGACAGGCAAGCTGCTGTCTTTCCACAGACCTCTGGAAGAGGCTTGGAGGATGGGGTGAACCATACTCAGGGGAAAGAGGTGTTCACAGGGCTGCCAGTAGCAGTCCTGCTTGGTACATCAGCTTACACTGAAAGCGCCCTCATGAAAGAGAAGAAATGGTGGATTGGCAGATGTTGTGATGATGGGCATATGAAGACTAGAGCAGATGTGGTATTCCAGACTCTGTACTATGTGGCTGCATATCATCACCAGAACATGTAGAGAAAAAAATCAATGGATTCCCGTAAGCAGATGTTAATGTACTGAAGCTGGCCTCTTTTCTTGTTTAGTTTTTTTGTTTGTTTGTTTTGGTGAGTACAGCAAGTATGTTATTACATGACTGTGGTAAAGAGCAGTGGACTCTAATGACCACAGCAAATTAATCCTTACAAAAGCTCTATGAGTTGAAGCATTATTATTAATGCTGGCAAAATCTTTAAAGGCAAAGCATGAATAAATGCACAGTGTTTACACTAGCATTCCAGATGTTTGATAAAGAACAGCCCCATGGACATGCATTTGCTCTCACCATCTACCCTGGAGCATGTCACAGATGAGGAGTGGACAAAGTGTTGCACTGATCCTGACTGTTGACTTTTAGGAAATGTCATCCTACATCCTGTTGTAGCTTTGTTGTGGTTTTTGATACCACTGGTTTCCTTTATTTTTGTAGTAGGAAGCCTGGAGGATTTGCAGTGTGTCTAAAGTGCTTCTATTAATTTGTATCTTGGTGGACTATGGCTGTAATATGCAAAATAGCTTTATATGAAACAAATTACAAAAATATATATAATTACAGACTATATATATATAATTACAAATTACCAAAAAGCTGTCACTGTACATAGGAAAGAGAAAAGGAAAGATGCGTAAAAAACATGGGAAAATTAAACATGCCTGGCAGCTTCCCTGTGGTAGATCTGTCATCCAGAAACCATGCTCAAATACTGTGTCTTCCTCTCCCTCTCTCACTGTTTTGTTTCTCTACATTTCTGATTTTTTAAAAACTGTTTGATAATTTCTTTCCTATTCCTAATATGAATTTCCTGAAAGTCTTGTTGTTGAGTTGAGAGTAAAGTCAGATTCAGAAGAAAGTTCCTATTTGGTGACACAGCATGTGAAACTTCCCAGTAGTCTGTGGAACTCGGTGAAGCTTCCTTCTTGGGGCAGAGCTGTGCTTGGAGCAGCCACAGGAGGTAGTGCCCCACTCCTGAGTTGCTAGATGTTCCCCTGAAGGAAGAACCAGAGGCCTCTCCTTGAAGCCTAACAGGTGGGGCAGCATCCTGCTAGTCAGTACCAGCTGTTACCGTCACCCCTCCGGGCAGTGGCATCCTGAACACTTCACACTGCCTTGATTCGGTCACTTAATTGGAGAGAGGGCCGGGTTGGAATTTGCCCTCAGCTTCCTGAGCTTGTCTGCACAAGTCACTCCACTGTCCTTGTCCCTGCTGTAGATCCCCAAGTTTTATCTTCATAGTGAGATAAAATAAGTTTCCAAGGCTTAGGGTGACTTGCCCAGGGTATTTTGATGGGTCATTTGGTCAAGCAAGGTGGGAGCAGATGGGCAGCACACCTGGACACACCCTGGACAAGCTGGTGTGCTCCTCAGCTCCTTGTTTCTTGGGAAAAGTGGTCTGTGATTGTTCAGGAAACATGCTGGACCTTATGAACAACAACTGGAAAAAAGGCAAGGGATACTTCTGTTTTATTCATTTACTTATGAGCTCCCAAAGGGGCAGTGTGGCCAGGAGCACTAAATGGGTTTTTTGAATGTGGATTCAGGGAATGCTCTGGGGGTTTCATCCAGGGCAAGGATGCCATTGGTGTGAGAGAAATTTTAGTCTGGGAGTGAAGGCGTGTGTGTGTGTGTGTGTGTGTGTGTGTGTGTCCTGAAAAATTCTAACCAAGATGCCCAGCTTTTGAAAAGGGGGATGAAGGGGATCTGAAGATTATAAGCACTTCCCTGGAAAATAAAACCCTCAAGCCTGGATGCTCACCCTGTGGCATATAGCAAGCTGTTAACTAGGTGACCTACCAAGTTTTATAGTACATTCCTCATCACTGGGAGTTTTTGAAACCATGAGTTGATTTTTAACTAAAATGGATGTGTTTAGTTCAACCTGGCATTAATTCAGGGAAGCCTTCTCACCTGTGCAGTAAGGCATATCAAATTGGGTCTAGTCCTTCCAATTTATGAGTTTTTTAACATTTTCTCCAAATAGTATGTTCACTGGATATATTTCACAGATTGCAAAAGATGTTCTGCACGATTGTAAAAACTTGTGGTCAGCAGTTTGCAGTGATTTTTGAACAGGAATGCATTTTCCTGTAAAGCACAACTAACTTCCACCCACTCCTCTTCGTCTGGCTTGTGAATTGGTTCCAATTTCAAATACTTAATCAGGGGAATTTTTGGTGTTTCATATTCAGGTTAGAATTCATAGATTGCAAACTTTCTGTGATCCACTTTATTGCAGCAAGATCCTTTCCAGAAACATTATACTATGTGTTGCTGTTTTGTGACTGGGACATGTGGTAAATCTACTTCAAGAATGAGTCAGTGCCAGATTCCACAATACATTTCTGGGCTGTCATGCATATAGAAGAAAATAAGAAACATCTGTCCATTTTTTTTCTAATTAATTAAAAAGAAATGTTCTAAGTACAAACTATTACAGGTAGTAGAAGGTGAAATAAAAAGATCCATTTGGAGGCGTATTCTGGAGTTTATTAATAAAAGGGGCAAATCACTAAACATTATTTACTAATAGTAAACATTGATGTTTAATCTTCAGCATCTCTTCAGGAGTCGCCACTGTTTGTCTTGTGACCATGACCTGTGTCAACGTGGAATACTATTATCAGCTTTCAGCATCTGAAATCAATTGCAAATTTTCACCTTTGTCCAAGCTTGATGCTGTGTTTTTAAACATTGACTCAAATTTCATATTTTAGAAACGATTTTTTTTCAAAATGGTTTGTTGCTGTGTTGTTCTTTAGACCCTTCTTTGGGCCTGGTATCTGTTCAGAGGGACACATACTTCCCTTTTGTTCACATTTTTAATGCAGAGCAGCTTCAGCGTAACTGCGTGGAAAATTGTTCAGGGCCCTAAAAGTTAAAATTGGTAAGATATTTCTTTTAGGTTAGCATAAAGAAAAAACAATTCATTTCGCTTTAAGAACAGCAGGCAGGGGGAACAGCTTCATAGACCTTGCTCTATACAAATTTTTCTATAAGCTCACAGGCAGTCCTCTCAATAAAGACAACAAAATTACTGTCATATTTATCATGCTGGGGTGTTTCAGCTCCATGGGATAAACTTGGCAATGTTCTTGCTCTGAGTACTTGGAAAACATCCCTATACGTCTCAGTTTTCAGCATTCTTGTAGCTTAAGAATAAACTATCTCTCTTTTTTCACCCTTCATATTTCATATAGTGATAGTGCTTTCCCTGAGTGCTTGTTACAGTTATTTTTTGGAAAACAGTGTGCATTTTTCTGTACAGTGTTGGCTGATAACACAACAAGACTGCCCCAGTGCTCTTCCCTTAGATTATCAAATCTCAGTCTAAACAAGATTGAGAGAGTAAGGGTTGAGTGAAATGTTTTAGTTCAGAATTCCTTAATAAACCTAGTCAGAAATTTAATATGCTTTGAAAATAAAGGATTTATCACAGCAAATTATTTCTATTGGGGGAAGACAGGCCATAGTTTTAGAAGCCTCTGTATCACCTTAAAAATATAATAAAATATTTTATAACTAAAAATTACTTTGTTTCAAAATGCTTTGCAAATTTGCACACAAACATTTCATCTTCCTAACTGAAATATTTCTTTTGGTTTACTGAAAACTTTGAAAAGTAACTATAATTTTTTTTAGCAGAACTGTAATCACGCAGATAGTCAGTCACATGCATCCGTCCTTGGCCTCATATTTATAGCCCTGTAAAAATTACAGGAAGGTATATAATTGCAAATATTGTTAAAATATTTTCTCACTTTTTTTCTAATCTTGCCTGGGCAAGGTTTGTCCTGTCTGGTACTTGCTCCCATGTGACTTCTTGTGACACTGCTGCCTTTGCGTGTGCATCAGTAGTTAAAAAGCTGGACACAGTACTATTGACTTTTGTTAAGATCAAAAAAGTAATATTATTGAATAAGTATTAGTCAGATGCAATAGATAATTTTCTTGGAATTTCCACTTTATATATGCCCTCCTGTTCTTCTAACACCTCATTAGTACCTTTGCTTGTTCATGGAGACTGCCCAAGCATGCATTTCCTTTGCTCTTCTGGCAATTTTAGTTGCTGGTGATCATGACAAATTGAAATCAAGCAGTTGTAACAGTTTAGTGAAGACTCAACAAGACAGGAATGTCAAGAGTGCACTAGCTTGTTTTTAGGAACACTATCAATGCTCCCTTTATCCTGTGGGAACAGTTGTGCCTTTGTTTTGGTGGTGCTGTTTTTTGGAAGATGAGTGAATAAGAGACCATTGATACTTTTCCCCCCACAAAATCTCATGTGTGTCTTTTGCCTGGCATGTTGCTCTCTGAAGTGTAAAAATAGTCTGCCACTTTGACTTTTACATATTTGAAGACCTAAAAATGGGGGAGGAGCAGTGAGCACCAACTCTGCAGGTACTAACAGGTAATTTTATCCTGACACTCATAAAATGAGGCTTTTCCCTGGCAAAACCAGGGAGCATCACTGCTGGGTTTCCAAGCCTCTAACAACTGGACATGTGTTGATGAAGGATGAGGTAATTTCCAGATGAAGGGTGGACAGTGCTGCAAGAGTAACGGTGGGAATGGTCTCCTGACAGGTTGTTACAACAGTTGTGCTCCGTACATGTCTGAGGTAGGTTCCACAGAGGGAAAGAGAAGGGAAGGTGGAGGAAAACTGTAAGTTACTGACAATCTGCTCTGTGTGTATGTATTTTTTTCATTCAGTTCTCCCTTTGATTGTAACAGTACAGACTTTGCATGACAGATGGCTTATTGTTTCTCTCCTGTAAGCTGCTAAAAAGGTTCTGAGCAGAAACTCACAGCGTTCCTTTCGGAAAGGCACTTTGCAAGATCTGGGCTCTGTCTGTGAAGGACCTGAGGTCTAAGTCACGTAGACCACAGGCAGGACAAAAGTGGTGGGGCTTAATGTGTAGCATTCAAAAATACATTTGCTTCTTGTACTAGATCCTCTTTGATTTTAGTCTGGGATTCAGAAAACATAACGGCTTCCAGATATTGCCAATATTAATATATAAAAATATTTCTTTCTTTGTGTTAAAGTGTTAGTTGAAAGGAATGGAAATAAATACTGAAAATATAATCTTCCTGTAGAAAAAGTCAATTCAAGTTTATAAGCCATATGACTACATATTGAGAAGCACAGCATCTTTAGAAATATCTGTAATGAACCTTATGCTTTTGTAGACAGTAAAGAATGTAAGCAAACTTAGTTCAATTTTTTCAAGTAATTATTACAAAAGTGTCTAAATATAAATATATAATATTTATGGAAATAAAAATAAAATATAAAAATAATTTCAGCTTAGATACTGGTCAAGATCTGGTCTATTGCCACAGCAGAAAGTGGGTGGCTAGATCATCAGAGGCCCTAAAATACAGGGTCAGGGAAGGTACACTACATAAGGAATGGTTATTTAAGATCATGGAATATATCCTGTGGAAATTTCTTTCAGAATTCTCTATACCATAATGTAAGACAAAAGTTTGGCTCTGGCTGTTTCAGTTTCAGCATAATATTTTTATGAATGTGGTATCACTTTAAAGCTCATCCTGTGGCTTTAATTCATCACATGAAAGCTGACTAATCTGTATGTATATTTGTGGATATTTTAGCAGGCACAAAATAACATTATGCTTAATAACAACTTATTCCTTTATTTGTTTTGTTTAAAGATGTAATGAATCTTGAAGGCCAGGTTTGATTAACAATAAATTTTTTGTGGTTCTCATGCATATCCAGTATCTTACAGAATCATGGAAGAAAGTACTGGAAGAATAATCAGGTGCAGACTCGCAGAAGTAAACAAACCTAAAATTTTTACCTTAAGACTAAAAGAAAATATGTTGTACCTATGGCCTATTATTCAAAAGATTTGGTGGCATTCCTATAAATAAAGAAAAAACTTTCAAACGTGGCCCAGTAAGACAACAAAAGGGGACAGTTAAAAAAACCCAAGAAACACCACCAGAAGAAGACAGCTTTTGAGCAGGCTGGTGTGAGGTGCTGAACAAATGCAGAACTGGACCCCTAAGTATTTAGAGCTGGATCATGTAAAGGGCTGCAGAAAACAAGGCTGCTTGTTTCCTCTCAGGAATCATGTGATAGTTTTCAAAACTTCCACAGCAGGTGAGATCCTGCCTCCATCGAAGTTAGTGGGGCTTTATACTGATTCAGCTGGGACCAGGCTTACATTCTCATGATCTGATAAAAGTCATGCTGAAATTAATTAAAAATCATATTCTCTGTCATGTTCTTTCTCAGTGTTAGACCTTTGAGTGCTGCAATACCTTTTCTGGTTTCCTGTGAAGAGCCATTACCTGATAAATCTTGTAGGGGTTTTGCGGATATTTTTGTTGTTGTTTATTTTCCTGTGTCAACTTCCCCAGATGTGAATGAAATAAGGAGCTGCCTTGGTGACCAGATTCTTGTTAACAATTTAAATGTGTTCGGGGAAGGGAGGAGGATTTGCACTCAGCAAATGAGCTCAAGCTCACAAGCTCTTATTTTATTCCTTTTACTTGGAGCTTCATAACAAGGACGATTTATTTTCAAATGAATTACTTTAATAATAGGTTTAGAGTTACACAGAATATAGACAATCTTGACCCCATCTCTGCAGCTGTAAAAGTAACAGTGTGGGTGTGGTTGCCTGGTGGCTGGCCAGGATGATCCAGTTCAAGGGGGTGGATAAAATAACATTTACACTTACAGTAACTGTTTAAAAATGTAATTTGAGTTCTGCCAAATCCTTCAAGTTCATTTTGGGAATCCAGCTTGTTAAGGTTGCCAACACTCAACTCTTCTCACCCTAGTATTTTTGCAAGTTATCTCCTTCTGCCAGATGCATTTTGCTGCAATTCTCACTACAGAGCTTGAGGTTCCACCAGCTTTGCTCTGTAAATGGTTATGGTGGGACACTCCTGGCTGTCAGCCTGCCCAAGCAAGCAATGACTGAGCCTGGCCCGTGAGACTCAGCGTGGAGGGAGGACGCAATCCCAGAGGAAGTGTTCCACTTACAGACAGCTCTGTTTGTGTCTGCTGCAGTAAATGCTCCCAAGCCAAGTAAGGTCAGGCATTTCCAGGATCCTTGAGAAAACATGTGGTGGAGAAGTTGGAGTTTTGGAAGTTGGAGCTTGTCTGTCTGAGTTGGAATTGCAGAAGTGTTCCCAGGCAGTGTGGGCAATGGGAATCAGGCACCTTGTCTAACAACAACACAGAATCAGGTCTTGAACACTTTGCAATCTCAGAGTGCTTAAAAAGGGGCAAGTGTTGTGTGAAATAGCCAGATCGCTCCAACTGGACTAAGTGTTCAGTCTCGCAGTGTTCCTGCTAAGGTAGCACTTGTTTGAGGATGCAGGGTGATCCTGCACCGTGGCTGGCGCAGGCTGCCACACGCAGAGCTTTGCTGTGCCTGGTCCTTGCAGCCCTAACCTGCCTCACCACTGTGCTGAGCGGTTGTGAAGTGCTGTAGCACTCCTGAACAAAAAGTGCAAGGCAGCATTTATGGATAGGAATAGCAATCACTTCCAGTGGCATACTGTGAGATGTGCTTATGTGTGTGAATTAATGGATTATAGGGTTTTTCAGACAAAGAGCCCATGTAGGGTGGTGTTTGGGCTGCTGCTGCAAGGAAAATTGTTTTGAAGAGTTTGCAGTCTCTGCTGATTGAGGACCCATGTTCACAGCAGGCCCATTCAACCCAGCTTTTGGGACTACTCACAGAGTTCTTGCTAACACCAACATATTGCATGACAGCATCAATAACTAATGTAAACTGGTTCATGGAGTTTAAGACCTTAGGGTCCACTGTCTGGCCTGCCTTTACTATACCATCATACTTCATCCACTTTGGGTAAAATATGCTTTTTCATATCAGCATCTAGTGTTGAACACTTAACAGATGTAGAATCACCTCTTCAGTGATTTGTTCACATGGCAAATTATAGCCTTCACTTATTAAGTCAACCTTTATGCCTTAAATTTGGCAAAGCTTTTCAGGTTAAAAAGGTGGTGTGTTTTCAGATTAAAGAGCACCCCTAGTACCTTTTCTTAGTGAAGGTACACACATGTCCACATGGTCATCAAGTCAGCCTTGTTTTGTGTCTGGTCCTGCCATGACAAGATTTGTGATCTTCTTTTGTCCACCACCTTCTCTTATCTAACACATTTGGAATACTTTGCTGATTTTACACAAGTTTGGAAGAGTGTAGAGGTCTCAAAGAAGAGACTTCTTGCTGACTTGATGAAAAATTGGCCTGAGTAGAGGAGAGAGACTCAGAGAAGGGAGACCTCAGCTGTCACACACTATTTGGCAGCACGCAGCCAGCCAGTCAGTGGGAATGTATTTACAGGCCGCCTGCAGCACACGTTAGTGGAGTCATGAGACACCAAACTAGGGAGAGTTTTCCTCAAGTTTTGTTTACATCAAACCCCTTTACACCAAAAATTGATATGAGTTCATGCAGCAGGAATTTTGCAGTTCATAGAACATTTTCCTTTTTTAAAACAAAATTAATTGGTTTTCACTTATTAAGCTTTTCACTAAATTATATTTTCTTCTGCTCTCAAGTCCTCTGTGTCTTCTTGTCTTTCCCTTTTACCCTCTCCAGACTTTTCAAAACCTGAATTATGAGTACCAGACTGTATGTAGAAAACTGTTACTGATTTTAACAGTGTCTTACTCACACCCTTACTTTCTCCTTTCATCAAAACCTTCCGTCTTTTCTTGCTGTAACTTTGGAAGGTGAATGTTGCTTATCTGTCATCCCCAACTAGACCCTGCAGCTGATGATTTCTAATGTGGTCCCTACCCAGTTCTGCAGAGGCTGTTTCTGACAACATGGCCATGCTTGGCTCTGGACACAGTCTCTGGAATAATGTATGGAGTTATCCAGATCACTCTGTTCAGCCACAGTGGTCTTCTCAGCAGAGCAAGAGGCCCTTAGTCAAATTAGTTTTAACTGATAATTTTTTTTATTTGCTTCTACTGAAGTAAAATACCATGGTACTTCTTTTCAGCAGAGCCCATAAACACCCTGAAATAGAAAAGAGGTGAGCGAAAGACACTGTATCATACATGAGAGATAAAAATTACATCACTGATGAACTGCTTATAACAGCACTGAGGACAATGTAACATTCTTTTGGAGTAAATACGCTCACTTTCCGTAATACACTGGCCTTCGGTTAGTCTGCAACAGTGAAAAGAAGTGGTGGCTTGCCTGAGGTCCCACATACTTGGTGCCAGATGGTCATCAGTGTCTTTAGAACCATTGCTTGTAGACTTTATGAACTTTGCATTTAATTTTATTTTGAATTATATTCTCTTTACCAGGAGAATATTCTCAACAAGTTTAGGTTCAACAAAAGCCATTAGATAGTCCTTCATGAATTTCCTTTAAAAGTTCTGAAACTCTGCATTTTCTATAGGAAAATTGGAAGTTGTTTTTTAAAGGAAATTCATTATAAAAATTTTCAACACCTTTAAATAAGATGTAGATATTTCTTTTTCTCTTCACAAGCTTTTATTAAAGCTTTGACCAAATTAAAGTCATTCAAACACTGAAATTTCCATTCAGTATCAGCACAGAATTTATAGAATCATGCAGCCAAAAATCTGGAAGACATTGACTATATTGTACCCCAATCTTCAGCATTTGTAAGTCAGTTTAATCACGAGGAAACAAGAGACTGCAAAATTGTTTAGACATACAAATAAGTGAAAATTAATTGTGAGGAAATTTTTCTATCTCCATTCACTAACAAATTCAATCAACAAGATGTGCTTAAGGTATCAATTGAAGTGAGCATCTAGGAGTATATTGTTTTAATTAGGAGATGGCAGTTTCAAATGCTACTTTTGAATCCAGTCCAAGGTTTTCAGTGTACACGGACTGTTTCCAAAATACACTTTTAAATATTAGAGCTTCAACTCTGGTTTTAAGTACTGCAGTTTGATGAGCTGTTCTGGTCTGGGGCTAGTAAACAAGTCTAGAACTTGCTGGATTTCTCCCAGCAGAAAAATCATCATCCGCTTACTTTTAAAGTTGTCTGGATTTGTCAAGTCTGTCCTGCAATCTTTGTCTCCAGGATAACATGCAATGCAGTCATCTCATGGGAATACAGAGATATTTTCAGTTGTAATAATAACATTCAAGTCAGCTTTTAGTGAAAAATCTTCCTTGTGGCTATAAAAGAGGTCAGCTTCCCTGAAGCTAAATTTTCACAGCAATCTGCAAAGCTTTTGATATATCACTCCTGTTGAATTTTAATAGGGACAGAGTGCTTGGGTTTGTATGCAGTAAAGTTGTTTGATTTACATCCAGACCATGGGTCTTGTTTTTTGAGCTTCCCAACATACAACTGATGTACAGGTAAGAGCAAACTAGTATGTGCGTGCATACAAGACAGCATGAAATTGCTAGCTTTTGTGATTATGTTACTCATGAATTTAACTGGTCAAAAAAGATCTTTTCATCCACATGCAATATTCTTCTTTAAGAAGAATATGAAAGAATATTGCATGGTTGTTAAGAAGATGTGCAGACATGAACAAAAAATTATCCCGTGCTGTGTTTAGGCAGAAAAAAAATTGTGCAGTTCAAAGACGGAGATGCTTTTTAATATTTTTTGTTTGTTTTGGTAACTTTAAAACTTCTTTTTGTTCCTCTGCTCTTTTATTGCCTTTATCAGCCCAACACATTCTAACGTGATCAAGTTAAATAATATTCACAAAAAACCCTGCCCTTATCAACCCTATACTAGGCAAACACTACACTAGGAAAAATGTTGGTTTTGAGAAGCCCTATATTTCTCAATCCTTGCAGAGGTTTTTATTTCTGAAGAGTCTAAAGAGCTTTTCAGGTGCAGACAACACTACAGACAGTGTGTGTAGCATGGCAGGCAGCTTGTTGCCTCTTTATCCACAAACATATTTGGACAAAAGTCTAAGACCCCTGCTGTCTGAGCTACCAGATGCCTTTTTCTAGGAGGGAGAAGCTGGTCTCTTCTTCTTTTCTTGGCACCTTTAAAAATACTTGGAGACTGCACAGTATCTGTGTTCTTACTGCATGTACTGCAGAAAGACCAGCTGTTTATGGTCAAAGCTGGGATCTTTGAACCCAGGCTTGCTTTATCCCCTGAAGGTATTACGATGGTGAGTGTGTCACTCTGTCAAGAAGTAGAAGGGGTTTGAAACATGCCCAAAAAATTCTGACCAGAAGGGCCTGGTGTCAGAGGTCTGGAGATGGGTACCACAGGGAGATGGAGAAGGAGGGAAGGGATTATCCACCTCCTAGGAAAGCTGAGAAATGGAGCTGAGTCACAATTTTCTGATAAGGCTGCCTCCAAGTTTCATAGACATTCTTTCCCATCAGGGCAGCAGGCAGCAGGGCTCACCCTGTGAGCCATGGAAAGTCTCCCTGGCTGGATGAGGAGTCTTGCTGGCTGGAAGGGAGAAGACATTTCTGATTAGCCTTACTCCATCTGACAAGATCACTACTGTGCAGATTTCTCGTAGCTGTAACAAAGTCCTTTCATCCCACAGAGGGGATGTAAGATCTGGTCTCTGGTGGGCTGGGTTTCTTTTCTTGGTGTGCTATGTAAAAAGTCAGAAAGATTTCCCTTTTGCACTGCAGTACTGCTAGTCTGGTTGTTACATGACACTTTTTAAGAGCTATTTAAAATCTCAGCTGACTGAAATGTGTGGGAGAAAGTCTGTTTTGTATTTTGTCGCACAAAATATTATGTTTACTCTTTGCTAGATAAAAAAAAAATCTAAACTCTTTGTTTTAATGTGGGCTAAGTCTAACAGGGGAATTTTTTAGGTTTCCAAATTTACAAAGTGTTCTTCCTGAGTGGTTAACTGTTCTCACATTTGTAAAAAGGAGGCAAGAGAAAACTACGAAAGAGGTTTTGAAAATTGCCCTGGACATTGATGGTTGTTTTCTGATTTTTTTTTCTTGGCCTAATTCAAGTAAAAGTTCCACAAGTCACAATATTGTGCTGCTCTCTCCTAAAAGTCTGCCATGAAAAGAAGTTCAATATTGGGAACATTTGTATAAAGTTGGTCTGTTTTGCATTATAAAGCATTTTTGCATCATAAAGCTCTGTACAAGGTCTTTACCTCCATCATTAAACATGAAGGGAAAGAAACTCAGCTGGCCTACATTGGCTTAGTTCCATGGCATTTACTGCTCTGAACAAGTTAAAGATTTCACCCTTTGCAATAAGATTCCTCCTTATAAGATTTATTTTCTTTTGGTAGTGTAAATAATCCTTGAAATATAAAAGAAAAAACTGTATTGATTCAGCCTTGCTTAACTCCTGGAAGAAATCACGTGCAAGGCAAATTGCAAAATTGCATCTCCAGCTGCAGCAGTCTGCAAGTGGCAGGACAGGAGGATGCTGGTGGCTGTCTGCCTGGCATTTGCTCACATGGCTGGGATAGCTGTAAGCTAACTTAAACACCTGCTTAGAGAATGCACAGGTAATTGAATCTTAGCTTAAAGCCAGTGTGTGTAATAAAATATAGCCCTGTCCTCTGTGCAACCTCCCAGGAACCCACAGGCAGGTTTCTGTGGCAAGTCCACAGGCACTGGCCCTGCCTGGCTCCTGGGCACCCTGGCAGAACTGCTGCCACCAGCCAGGCATGATGAGGATTGAGTCAGTGACAACTGCAGCAGTGCTGATACCCAGACCCTGGTGCAGCAGCAGTATCACTGCTCACACGGTCCCAAAGCCAGGGCAGCCCACTCCTAACAACCTCTGCTAGGAAAGCCTACTGATTTATTTATTTATAGGTTTATATCAACCAGCCATGAATTATTGCCTAAAATAACAGAAGAACCTGCCTTTCAGACTTATGGCAGTGACATTTGTCATCTTGTTAGAGCTGGAACTTGATTTTGGCTCCCGCTTTGGTGTTCCTTGATCTATCGAACAGCCACATTTTAAGATACATGAAGATGTCAAAAGTTGAGGACTGAAACCACAAACTTCTAAATACCCAGCCTGGCATTTAGTTGTACCGTCAGGCTCCTCCTTTCTTCAGAAATCTCCCTCTAACTTTCCCATGTAGTTACCCACACAGTAAATGGGTGCTCCTCTTTATAGGACGCTTTCTTTGAGGGCCTGATAATTTTACTGGCTTCTGGTGCACTTTTTTTGGTCCTCTGCTATCTTTGTTTTAAAACTTTAAAAACTTTAAAAGCTGAGTTGCAGTAGCATGGAGAGTCCCAGCAGAATGCTGTAGAGCTGCACTCCACTGAGGCTCTCAGGTCTCAGCTGAGCAGTTGGAGGGTGTGTAGGCATGGCATTCTGAAGTGGAGTGGACAGACAATTAACCTGCAAAAAAGAAAAGTAGAAAACATGAAAAATCATTATTTGAGATGTCTGGCTAGCTGACTGTGAGGATCTGTGAAAGGGATGAGGTGGTCATTGTAGAGGTTATTCCATGAGCTAAACCAAGAAGGGAGGAAACTCCTGTCAGTTGCTTTGTGGTAGAGTAGTCAGACTGAGTTTCCACTTCATTCTGTCCTTTCTAGCAAAGAAGAAAAATGTGCACCATTTAAAGTGGTAATTTGGACCAAATAGACAAGCAAAGTCTCTGTAAGCAAGTGCTGGAGAAGTGCTGCCTCTCTTTAGCTTGATGCAACTGTTTTTCTATGCATGGGCTTAACCACTGTCAGGAGGAACAGTACATCCTGCTGGATGGGAAAAACACCAGGTCAAAAATCCAGCCTGGAGTCAGAAAAAGAAAACCAGCTTAGGAATAAACAGTACCTGTCAGTCTCAATGACATAGTCATTCTGCTGCTTGCTATGGCGTTTTTCTGGTGCTCATTGCAAGTAATTCATACTCAAAAGGAACTCAACACAGGCTGGTAATTCTAGCCACCAGCCAAGATCTCCTGCTCCCCATATAAATGTGGTAATTCACAAGACATGGAAGTTTTGCTTTCCACAACTATGCACTGAAGGCAGAACCAGTCCCGTTTAAGGTTGATGGGAAGAGTTATATTAAACAAGAGTTCAGGAAATGAACTGCACTGGCATGGTACAAACAGCAAAGTATCCTTGCTGCTCTTGCACTCAGTGCAATGTAGTAGGCAGATGAAATCCATGGACCTCAGGGAAAAAGTCCTGAGTAAGGGCTAGGCCAGGCCAGGAGTTTGCACTGGGGAAGGGGATGTTTGAGTGATACCTGTAGGAGGCACTGGCTTATATCCAATTCCAGCTCACCATTACTGTATTTACCACTTCTCTCTGGTGCACATGGTGGTGTCTTCTGTTGTGCTTGGAGTGTGGGCTATGTCCTCCACTCACGCTAAATAAAGCAGCACTACTGCGTTTTTCTCATTGTCTATATGGAAATTTTACTGTCATTTTTTGCTTCCTCCAGTGTAAGGAGGAAGGTGGGAAGATCTTTTCTTCTAGAAATGAAACATCTGAAAAAGAAAGGCCTCCCTGAAAAAAAGTCATATATTTTTCCTTCTTGAACTCTAATTTATCTGAAAGCAGCTCAAGCTTCCTTTCTCCCTCAGAGCCCAGGTCCTGCTCTCCAGCATGCCAAAGCACCTCTGGTACACTTGGTTTCACAAGAATTTTCAATGGTATCTGCTTTCTGGTAGCCCACCAAATGCAAAAACTTGTAGAATTGAGAAAGCCAAAAGAATGAGGTCAGGGCAGTAGTGAAGGGAATGCCTGAGAACATGGCCTCTGGCTGCTGCCTTACTGTACCAGGCAGCACTCAGACAACTTTTCCTTGATATTGCAATCCTGAGATTAGCAGATGCCATGTAAATCTCTGTAAACCACCACACCATGTCATATATGGCAGTGTTTAGCACTCAAGGACTGCTTACCTTGTTTCTGAGGTATCTTTAAATTGCTATATTGTTTTTTGCATTTTGTTGCTGTTTGTTTTTAAAAACCAACCAAAAGTGGAATCTGTTTGCAGTTGACAGAAGGAGTTAAGTGAAAAAACTGTGTTTTCTTCCTTTGATTACCAAGCTCTTTCAGATGAAGCAATATAATCTTAAAAGATCTTTAAGTTGATAACCAAAAAAGATATTTTAAATGAAGGACTTAATAAAAAGTCTTGAGAGAGGCTCTTTAGTTTTCCTTTTGAATAATCCTGGAGAGTTCACCAGTAAAGTCTCCTGTTTTGATGTCAATTGCCTGGAGAACAAGGCACACATGCAAGCTCGAGCTCAGTCATTTCTCTCACATATGCATGTGCAAACATGGAGTTGCACAGGGAGCTTGCAGACAAAAGCAGACTGTTGTGACAGGAGGCTATGACAGCACAGGTTTTGGTCACTTCTGATTCCTGTGTGACGTCACCCCTGGTTTTGGGAACTAGCTAAATCGCTTACTTGTTTAAGGGACTTCAGCAAAGAACTCACAATGGCAACACTAATTCAGATAATTTACTGCCTTTTTCTGCAGAACAAATGGACTCAGTGGATTTTTATTTTAGCCTAATCTCTTTTTAAAGTCTGATCAAATAGTTTGGGAATGTTGAGTTCCACATTGGAAATGTTGCTTATGACCAATCAGAAATACATAATGCTGTCTCTGTTCTTATTTTGGGTGAACGCTGTATTAAGCCAAGGACAGACTTGTAGGTCTCTGAATGTCCTGGTGCCAGCACATATTAATTTGCAGCTTTCTCATATTCTCCATGATCACGGAAACATAGACAAAGCTTATGAAATAGCTTACGAAAGACTTTCACCCGCACTGTTATGAGAAGGACTTTGCTGAAGATGCAGCTTCAGGGTCCTTACATGAACTTCGCTTCTTTTCCTTCTCCAAACCTGGGTAAGTTCTACTGCTAAGAACATAGTTTATAGCTGTGGCTACACCAGGGCTAATTACTGCACAAGAGCTCTCCATAATGGCCCATATAGCCAGGTACCCTATATTCAGAAATGGGCAGTAACAAAAACCAGTGGAAGAGATAAAAGAAATTATGCAGAGTGCCTGAAGGCACCTTCAGAAACATTTATAGGTTTGGAAATCCTAAGTCATAATTTGAATATAAGATATTATGGTTAAAATATATAGTAGAATAATGCTCTGTAGCTCTGATCAGTTTAGTTTTTGATCAAGATGTTCTTTGGACCTTTTGCAGAGGTTGGAAATGTATTTCCTTGTGTTGGTTTTAAGCTTGTTGCTTGATAACCTGATTGATTGCTGCCTATTTCCTCTGTGTTAAGGAAAAGGGAATAATCACCCCCTGTTTATTTGCCCTGTGTCTTTCATGATTTAATAGCCCTTCATAGCATCTCCTGCATTGTCTTGACCTCTTGCAGTTCTACTATTGCCTCCAGGGAAAAAAAAAATCTCTGAATATATCCACAGATGAATGCAGTGAGAAAACATTTTCTTCTTCAAATCATTTCTAATATTTCATATAGTGTCTCCAGAGCAGCCTGTTGACATTTTCCCAGTGATACCAACATCTGTTTTCTGCATGGTAATGGCTATTTTAGAGCCTACTACAGGTACGGTTAGAGTAATTTTCCATAGTACACTGCTTTTAAGGTATCAGTCCAGTTGTAACATGAAAAAGTTACATAATCAAAACTCTTATGCCTTTGCTAGATCTGAAAAAAAAAGTGTAAGTCCATGATAAGGCATGGCTTTGTTTTCTTAGTTTTAATTGTCCATATGTCATAACTCTGATTATCCATTTTGAGTCAGCTGTTACAAGCTGCAACTTATCTCCTAGGGCATATATACAATACGCGGTTCACAAATGCTTGAATATGTCACACCTTCCATTTTGATGTAGTATTAATAGAACTGTGTGAACATTTATAGGACTCCCATGCCTATTCTTGGGGGTTTTTTCTGATCTTTTTTCCCTGTCACTTTTTGGTGAATTTTCTGCCAACAGTTTAATAAATGGTTTTGAGAAGTTAATGATCTACAGCAGATGGCTATTGATTTGCAGGTTGTTGCAACTTCATGAGCAAAGATAGGATTTAAATATGTGTTGTGTTAATTATGCAAACTCTGCAATCAAGCTACATATTGGATCTTAATTTAGGACTGGCTCAAGCACAATAGCTTTCTAATTGTATAATGTATGATGCTAATTGAATTGTTTAATGCAGCTGTTAACCATAAAAGGAGCATAGAGTTTAAATTCTCTCCTGAAAAAGAAGTGTGCACCTGAGAGAAATGCTGTCTTTAGAATGGGAATATTTGAGTGTTTTTAAAAAGGAGTCTCTTAGGACATGGCTGTGTTGCTGAACCATGCTTCTCTTCAAAGGCAAATGCATGGTTTTGGGTGGAGGAGGGAAAAGAGCAGTTTGTAGCTATCAGCAAAATTAAATTCCTTTCTGTCCAGCCTTCCTCTACCTTGCTCATTCTGTTACTATTTCTCTCAATGGTTTGAGCCCTAAATATGGAGGGATTAAGATAACTATACACAGGGTCTGCTTATGTGTAGTTCTGCATAGACAAAAGGGTCACTAATGTGAGAACTGAAATAGTTAGCTCTGTCACTGAGGCTGTGTGTTGCACACTTCACTGCTGGCAAGCTGAGCTCTGTGTGCCACTTACCCTGCATGAGCGAGAACTCACCAGGCTTTGCTTCAAAAATTATTGAAATGACCTTGCAAGTAGCCAATTAATTCTATTTAAATACTTGCTAATGGCCAGAGAACAAGCAAACTAAAGCTAAATCTTCAAATCCTGTTTTGCCAATAATTAGACTCAGGGCCTGCAAGCAATGACCTGCTATTACGGTTTGCCTGAAAACCCTGACATTTTTCCCCTGACAAAAGTGGTATTGAATGCAGGGCTGTCATGAGAGAACTGCAGTTGCATTCATTGACAGTATGCCCGAGGGTAAGAGACTTGCATATACAAGGTGTAGAAAATACTTAATTTACTTGTTAAATCAGTTGCCTCTGCTGTTTCCCATTAGCAAAAGTCTTTGCCAGCTGTGACTGTAGATCCTGCTAAAGCTTCATGGAAACAGTTTCTTTTTGCTCCTGTTTTTGTAGGTTGGATCTTAGTTCTTTGTGTGTTGCAGAAATTTTGAGTGGAGATTTCTGAATATGAGAAGGAAGAAACTGCTCTCTCCTGGGTTGCCTGGTTGAGCAGAGCTGAACTGAGCCGCTCAGGTGACAGCAATGTGCTCTTCTTTTAGATATTCAAACAACCCAATGGTGCTTTGCCTGCCAATGTCTAAAACCTGCCTGGAAGTAACAAGTAAAGCATTTCATATCTGCCTTTGAAGGGAGGTGTGTGCCTGTACTTTCTGGTTTGAAACGATTCTGTATGTAGCACTGTAAGAGACGGTCCGAAGATCCCTCATCTGCCTCACAATCATCGCCAAGGACAGAGACTGAACATAAGGAGTCCTGGCCTGGCTGAGGTGGGATGTCTGCCAAGTGTTGCCTGCAGGTGTGCCCACTGGGAACTGGTACACATTCCTAAGGAAAATTAGCGCAGGTCACAATGGACTGCTTCGTTCTTGTTGCCAAAGCAGGAAGGGCTGCGCTGAAGTGGAAAGGAATGACCTGTCCTGTACGACCTGTCCTGTACACCTGTCCTGTACCTGTTTTCCCAAAGCAACGGGCTCTATAACAACGGCTGTAGATTTCCCCCACCTCTTGGCCAGTTGCCCCTCGCTTCTGAAAAGGACTATAAAGGGACTTTCTGAAATAACTGAGATCAAGATCTCCCCACGGAAAGAAGACTAATCTATTGGCAGAAGACCACGCGGACTTCATCTCATCCATTGGTAGCTATTTCCCCCCCTCTTTCTTCCTCTCTCCCCTTTTACTTTGTTTTCTTTGTCTCTCTCTCTCTTTCTTTCCTCTATCGCATTACTGTGTTGTGGGCACTTAATAAAGGTGCACTGTTCTGATTAAAACTGAAATCCCTTGTGTCCTTTTACACTCTGAGATCGATAAACGAACCATCACGACCCCCGCTTGCATTAGCGGATCGTGACAAGCACATACATTTCTAAAAGGCTTTGTTTGTGGACCGGTAAAGTACTTTCCATGTAACAAGTTTCTTAGCTGTAGCAAGAGACTTTCTTTCCTTTTCTATTTGTCTTACCATGTGTTTGCACTTTGCTTGCATGTTGTGGTTGTTTATGGTCAATACAGACATACTACAGGTTTAATTATATATATAATCTAAGCGCCTAGACCGTGAAGAGTTTTCATGACAATATGATGCTATCCTAACAGAAAAACTAAAGATAAGTAAATTCTCAAATGGCACATTATTTCTAGTCTTTTTTTCACTCTACATTTATGTCACTACTTGATTTGTAAAGTTACAGAACTGTAACCCAAAATTTGGTTCTTATTCTTTGTACTTACAAGCCAAAATTATTTAAGCAAAGCCAAACCCTCTGAAATGGACTACATGGCAAATTTCCTCAGACATTGCTGCTAGACTTCAAACTATTGGACAAGAATACTCATTTCTAAGACCTTTCCATTGTTCCGCTATGGACAGGCAAAGTTGGATGCAGGATACTGTTACAATGCGGATACTGCAACACGTGTATCAGATAATGAGGCCCGTGGAAAAGAAATATATATGGACAGATTCTTGATAGATGTTTCAGAGAGATGTTTATTTCTCCAGCCGCATGGCTGGGGCTCTGCCGAGGAACTGAGGCAATCACGGGACCCGAGGGTCCTTGCCCGCACAGGGAAACACAAAACAACCAAAGGGGAACGAGACTGACCAGGGGCAGGGAAACCCCGTGCCTCCCCCCCAGGGCCCCTCTCCCAGGACCACATGGCAGGGGGGGAGACCCCGACAGGATACCCTTTTTTATTCTCTAGAACCAAATTATGTGGAAGAAAATCTGCTTTCAAAAGCAAAAAGTTATGCCAATGAGAACATTTTGCCTCTGAGTGTCTTAGCCTGGTTCACCAGTTGTTGTTTCAGATATGCTCAAGAATAAAGATTCCCTTGTCTTCACATGGCTTACCTCATTGTAGAAGTAAGACTTGGCTTTTAAGCTTAAATTTAACCAGGGATCCAAGCTATCCCAAATAGTGTTTGCAAGGTTGGAATCACCATTCTTTTGTAGCTTCACCCATGGTTTGTGCTTCAGGAGAGTAATGCATCACCACTGTGTCCTCATCTGCTTAGTATCAGTTAAATAATCATGAGGCCTATGGAAAAGGTTGTTACGATTTTTTCCCCCCTTAGAGATCTGATTAGAGAAAATGAAATAATTACAGGGATTATCATCACCCCAAAAGCAGTGTACTGTCTCTGTGCTTGATTGTTTACTAACAACTATAATGTAGGTCGTGTCGGAATTAGGGGTCCTTCCCTCCAAAAAGGTGGTGGGATCAAAAGCCCAACTGAGGTGGATCTACACCAGTGCACACAGCAATGGAAACAAACAGGAGGAGCAGGAAAACTGACCCAGTTACCATCACAGAGACATGAAGGGAAGACTCCCCCAAGTGAAAGGCTGCAATGGATGGCTATAAACACTTCAGAAGGAACATGCAAAGAAGGAGACCTGGTGGGGTAGCCCTATATGTTAGAGAGAGTTTTGATTGTCTAGAGCTTAATGATGGTGATGATAGAGTAGGAATTTGGGGAAAGGCCAACAAGGCAGGTATCCTGGTGGGAGACTGTTACCAACTGCCCAACCAGGACAAAGAGGCAGATGAAATATTTTATAAGCTGGGAGAAGTCTCACAATTGCTGGCCCTTGGGGGAGACTTCTTCTTACCAGATATCTGCTGGAAACACAATACAGCAGAGGACACAGCCTAGGAGGTTTTTGGAGTATGTGGCAGACAACTACCTGACACCACTCATGAATGAGCCAGGTCCACCACTGGACCTGGTGTTTGTGAACAGATAAGGAGCAGTGGTGTTTGGAGGCCTCTTGGGCACAGTGGTCACAAAATGACGGAGAAGTAAGGAGGGACTCAGAGATCTGTCGCCTTGGACTTCTAGAGGGCCTGTTTACGAGACCAGTTGAGAGAAGAGGGGATCAAGTGCCCCCTCAGTCAGTTCACAGATGACAAGAAGCTGAAGACAAGAAGTTGAGCAGGAGTGCTGATCTGCTGGAGGGCAAGAAGGCTCTGCAGAGGGAACTGGACAGGCTGGATCAATGAGAAAAATTGTAGGAGGTTCAATAAGGTGAAGTGCTGGGTGCTGCCCTTTGGTCAAAACAACCCCAGGCAGTGCTACAGCCTGGGGTCAGAGTGGCTGGAAAACTGCTCAGTTGAGAAGGACCTGGGCAGAGTGGCTGGAAAACTGCCCAGCTGAAAAGGACCTGGGGGTGCTGGTTGACAGCAGTTGAACATGAGCCAGCTGTGCCCAGTAGTTTGCTTGTGCTGCTCTATTCCCTCTGAGCAGAGCTGCTCCTCTCTAGGTGAGGTGATTGGATGGCTATGGATGAGCCATTCAATAGGCTCATAGGAGATAGAGGAGATGCAGGCTGTGCAGGCTGTATGTGCAGTGTCAATAAATAAATACAGGGGATGCTTCGGAAGAGGGAAGAGGTTATGTTAAGGAAGAGAAGAAGTGGATGTGTCCCAAGAGGAGAAGGAGGAGGCAGGGTGGGATGACCATGTCCCATGAAGAGCCCCCCAGATGTCCAAGGTAGACATCTCACACAGCACAGAGGCTGGTTTACCCCTCTGCAGCTGTGAGGTCATTTCAGGAATGGTCCTGGTAGGCTCCAGAGGAAGTTAGACAGCTGCACTCTGCCCTTGAGATGAACATCATGGCGTGATAGAAAGACCACAGGGAGGAGAGCAGTAACCAGCAAACATGGCAGATTCCTCAGGGCTCCTGTTGTTGACAGGTCTAGCTAAGGCATGAGGGAATATACTGTTATTCCCGGAAGCTTTAATGATTTTAGCAGTTGGCTTGCAAGGAACCTGGAATTTTTTTATTTTCCTGCACTGTAATAACAGATTTCCTGGGGTGTCATGAATACATTATACTCACTTTGCTGTGATGCTTTAGATTTGATTTGATCTCTTTCTTTTTTTACACCAGTGTGATTTCTTGCTTAATTACAAACACAACTCTTTTTCTTAACAATTAGAGATTTTTAGTGTAACTTGTGTGTAATTTTATACAAGTGCCTGAAAGCCAGACTGCTAACTCCATTGTCTCTAAGAGAGGTTTCTTGCTTTGGAGAAACTAAGCACCTTGGTTTCCAGTGTGTTTGAGACGGGTGGGGGGAAACACATGTCAGTGCATGTCCCATACACACATGATTCTAGGTAAAATGTGTTTTTCTGTATACATGGTAATGGAACATGGGTATAATGATGCATATTTGGAGCATGGGTATAATTTCTGTTCTCATTCATATGATTTGGTGGCAGGTTGTACGTGTTTATAGTAGATGCATTCAAGTATCTACTGTACCATGCAGGCCCAGCCTGTACTTGGTGTTGTGGCCAGACTGGTGCTTTCTAGGCAGCTCTTGCAAGTATTCAAGATTAGCTCAGAAATCTAGGGACATTCAAGGAAATTCACAGTGGTAGGTTGTTCTTAGTGCTACCATTTTTAGGTTCCAAATAAACCTCAGCAGAATGTTCCTTGAATCTCAAGAAACAAGGTTTTTTATGTTTTTCTTGACCAAGCACTGGCACAGGTTGCCCAGAGATGTGGAGTCTCCATCCTTGGAGATACTCAAAAGTCATCTGTATGTGGTCATGGATTGCTAGCTCAAGGTGGCTCTGCTTGAGCAGGAGGGTTCCAGAGGCCCCTTTCAACCTCAGGTATTCTGTGGTTCTGGGATTCTGCTCCACATTGGAGTTGTTTTGTACCTGTTCATGTTTAGCAAGACTTCATTAACTCCCTCTGCATTTTAAGCCCATCTATCATTCCCCTAAGAAGAAGTAACTAAAGGAATGAAATTTTTTTCTAGGAAGATATGAAGTCTCAAGATACTCTGGTATATCATCTGTGCTTCTGCTGCCTAGATTTGATTTACTCAGGACTAATGGCAGGCCTTCTAACAAGAAGATTATTCATGTGGAAGTTCCTGCTGCTTTCTGTCTAGCAGAGATGGGCCAGGCAATTCCTAGGGCTTGGTGTAATCTTTTTTCTACTAAATTCTTAATTAACTTAGCAAAGCATGCCCTGTATTTGATCTAGCTCAACCATCACTCGGATAGCTCACCAAGCTGGGTTTTCTGAATTGGAAAGGAATGCAAAGCACCCAGACAACATTGGCACTGCACAGTGAGAAGGGAAGAGCTCCACTGTGTCAGGAAAACAATCCATCTGGTGCTTTTCATCTTGATCTGCAAACAATTAGCATCGTCAAATTTCCCGTGCCTGTTCCTTAGAACCTGTGATCCTCATACTCTTACCCCAACTGTTTCAGTGCAATTTTCCCCTTCGAGTTCTATATATAAGTTTGAGTTACAAAGCAACTAGTAATGTCCTAGTGTAGAGGAATTTTCTTGATGTGCTAAGAGAACTAGTTTCCTTCTCATCCCAGTACCAGGAGGCAACAAGGGATCTCTGTAGGAAAAAACAGGGTTCTGAGACCATCCTATGCACCGGAAGCCAAGTATCTTGTGGGAGCTCTGGCAGTGGTCTGTGTCTCTCAGGTCTAGGTCCTTTGCTCCTGGGCAGTTACTCTTGCTTCCTTCTTGTCCCTCTGCTCTGCTGCATTCCCCCTGGCTTGAAAATGCCTCAGCACTGGGGCTTCTGCCACTTCAGTATGTTCATGACTTGGGGCAGATCCCTCTTTCCACACATGTACGTGGCATCATGAGGTGTAAATCAGGATGAGCAATGCAGTCCCATTGCAGACTGAGGAAAATGTCTGCTTTTCCCAGAGAGAAGAAAAAGTAAACAATGACAGGCTGGCAATATTTGCCATACAGCAGTCCTGTGTAGCCTGTGATTTGCAGTCCATGGCTGATTCATAACACATTGGAAGATGAAAGGAGACATGATGGGTACAAAACACCCTACCTTGTGGTCATAGCAATGGGAACATAACTTTTCTCACTGGCAATCCCTGAGAGAAAGAGTGCAACTTACAACAAAAATAGATACAAGGATAGTGGCTTCTCTTCCCCCACAGTGGTAGATTATCTTTGATTTCAAAATGGCTGGAAAACACTGCTTTCAAGCATTCTGCCTGCTAGCAGGAATTGATCCTCTGGGAAATAGTCAATGTCAAGCATAAATAAGTTTTGAAAACATACTGGCTAAGAGCTGATTGTGACCAGCGAATATTGGTAAGTGAGACTAGCTGATTTATGTTTTCAAATACTGTTTAATTAAAACAGACTTACTACTGCTATTGACTTTGTGCCTGTGGCAAAGACCAAGGCAGGTGGCTGGCTGTTACAGAGGAGCCATTCCTGACTACTGTCAGAGCGGCTGCTTTCAGCAGTGCTTGTGGAAATTGCGCTGCCTCTTGTACTATCTAGTCAGCTTATTTTTGGATGAGAGCACTAATCTTCTGGCAGGTCTGTGGTTGCAGTTACAAGGCTGGGGATGACAGTGAGAGTTGGGGCTGGAAAGGGCTCTTTCCCCTGGGTGAACACTGGGGCTGCTCTGCAGCTGAAAAAAATGCAAGGGTAAATCCAAGTCAGACAGTACTGAGAGGGATTCTGGTTTCCAGGGTTTTTTCTGACCAAACCCCAAAATATTTGTTTGTTGGGAAACAAACGAAGAGGTTTTTGAGTGTCACCTTTACAGAACAGTGGAGCAATTAAGGAATTGGTCCACTTCTCCTGTCACTACCTTGCCCAAGTCAGGAGGACTTCAGCCTCTCCTTTTGAAGTTGTTCCTCTTTGGATAAACAATTAACATTTACTAGAAGAGGGACTGATGCTCAGGAAGTCTAACCTCTCAAAAGAAGACCTGCCAGGCTACTGATTCATGCACACATGTGTGCTCTCTCTCAATGAATAGTTAATGTTTTATTAAGGGTGGAACAGTTCCAAGGGGATGATTCAAATCTTCTCCCTGGATCCAACACTTGGCTTTCAGCTAATATGCTTTTTGTTCCATTAGAAAAGTCATTGCTTTTACACAACTCCTTCTTCTTCTCCTCATCTAAATGCCCTTCTTTGTTTCAGTTGATTTTTGTTTCCTTACTTGCTTGGACCCTGCCCTCTCCTTTGCTCCTTGACCCTGAGAGAAGGAGGTCTGTGCCTCCATTATATTTGAGATTAGCTGAGTCTGTGGAAGGGCCAAAGGTAGGTTTTCCTCTGAACCAAGCTGGGGAGGGCTAAAGTTTTCCCATCTCCACCTGCCTCCTGAGGCATTCGGAGCACATTGCCCCTTGCCTGCTCCACATGCCCTTGACGAGCCTGTAGGTGCTTGGCACTTCTCAGCAGCCTGTTCCAGAAATTAGCAGATGTGCAAGGGTGCATTCAGTCCTCATCAGACTAATTTTCACTCCTACCCTACTTCCACCTCTCTCAGGGTGGTTTTGAAGGAGGAAACACAAACTACAAGTGGTAACCAGCATGTGCAAGCAGTGGGGTCATGCCACATTGCTTTGCAAATGGAGAAGCCCAGAGGGAAATCCTGAGCTGAGGACATATACATCACCTATATTCTGTGGAATATAGCCCCAGCCTGAACCTGAACCTAACCTGGATTCACATGAAAAACATCTGCTTTTTGGGACTGTGGTGTGTTACTTGGGCTGTGGTGTTTCAGCCTGGGTTTTTGTGTTGAGGTTGTAGATACATTTCTCTGCCCGCACGGTGACATTAATATGCATGTTGTTGCACAACATGCCCTGTTCTCTGGGGCTGGAGGTGGGTGGAGAAAGTGAAAGTAGAGGTGAAACAGCTGGAAGAGATAAGGTTGTTGTCTCTGCACTGGCTTTTGGCCTGACAGGTTGGGTCAGTCACAACCCAGCGGAGAATTAATGGCCACTTGGTGGCTGATAGTAAGATCAGTGGCTAAGTGGCACTTACAGGACTGGTAACCAATTGAACTGCAGATGTAGCCGTGAACATTATTCATTGACCTTCTGCTTTTCTTGGTTCCTTCTGTCTTTTGGCCAACAGGTCTCTTCTAGCCACTCTCTCCATCCCCAAAGTTGTCTCTTGTCTGCTTTACCTCCAAGTGGTGATAGGAGAGCTGCGTGAAACCATTGAAAGAACTCCCATGGTAACTGGCTCCTTGGCTAACCAAGCCACATCTGTTGCAAACCACAGCAACTGCATTGATATCCCAGAGCCATTAAACTGTTCCATATGGGAAGTTTTCCCATGTACATAACCTTGTCCACAACAAAGCCTAGTAAAGGAGTTGTGATGTTAGGAATAAACAAAACAAATCAATACAACAGTTAACATATTGGGAGAACATGTCTGCAGTCTGCTGGTTGTAAATTATTAATTCCAATTGCCCACTGTGAAGTTGTGGGAGAGGAATGTGAGTGACACCAGCACCTACACTCAAATCTCAGATCAGTTGCACCACTTCCTTTGAGTCAATTTGGTAGAAAGGGTTTTCATGATATCTACTATTCTTCATGTGAAGCAAGTTGATTTTGTGGTTCAAAATGTGTATGGCTTTGCAAATTGACCTCAACTCTAGATTTCTGGTGTTTCTAAGAGGACAGCTATTGTGTCCTTAACATGTTTTCTCAGTTTTGTTGTGTCCACCCCCAGCATGAACTCCACTTCCTGGCTCTCTGAATAAACTTCCTCTTACAATTTAACACCTTATTATGGTTTCCACTATTGGTTATGGATTTTTCTTATCCCAAATAGCATTTGAGGTAACTTGGGCTGTGCAGAATGAATTCAGGTTATACTATCCAAGCCAGCTTAGGCTAAGTTTTGCCATGGTAGGGAGAGAAAATTAATGATGTAATTACACTGAGATTTAGTGACAGGTTAAAGGCCAGGATCTCAGAGGAAATGCAGTAAGAAGGAAAAGTCATTCTGCTTTTGAAAACCATAGCCAATGTTCCCTCCAAAACTTGCCAGCTGCCATTTGCCTTCTGTTTTGCCAATGCTTTTATTAGTTACTTTGTAAAGATGCCAAAGAGACCAAAGAACATGGGAGCTTTTTTTCCAAGTGTGGATTAAGTCTCTCCTAGGTGTGGTGGTTGTTCAGAGATTATGCTGTAAGAAAAGACAAGCTGTGCCACCTTGGGATAAGGAAACTGCAGCATAGTAGCCCCCAGCCAGGGAAAGAGATATGAGCTGCTTCACCCTCGTTGGAGAGGTGATGCTCACTCTGAAAAGCATGGACAGAGTGACCAAACTGAAACAAGCTCTGATGATTTTCTCATGTAAACCCCTGCTGTACTGCCTTGCTGGCCTTCATTTGGTCTGTGCAAATCACCCCCCACCTGCAGGTTTTGCACATCTGGTCCCTACTGCTGCTTGGTTGACTTGGGAGTGTGTTGGGAGCAGAGACGCACAGGCTGTGTCCCACCGCGAGCCTCACAGCATGCCTGTGTGTGTAGTGCAGCTGGCAGTTTGGATATGGGGTTGAAATGCAGGTCTCTTTCGAGTGGTGGGGTTGGGCTGGGGAGCCTGCAACTTCCAACTGATTTAACTCATGAAGCATCTCTGCCTCTGCCAGAAGTCTGCTGCCTTTTTTGTGTCTTTACAGAAGTCTTGTCCTCTCTTTCCCTAATAATACCATCTCCTTGTGGATCCTAACAGATCCAGGCAAACTGAAATGATTATGCTACCAGCAGGGTATCAAATCTCCATTTTTCATTAGAGACTTAGAATACGGGTTTTAAAAGAAAACCCCAAACAACAACATCCAATGAGGAAAACATTCTGGGGAGCTGGTGTTCTTCATGCATAGGTCAAAGTCAATCCTTCCCTTTCAATAGTTGAAATGCAATTAGTAAGATACAGCTGTGACTCATTTGGACTCTCCTCTGAAGATCTGTGTCCCAGGGGCTTGGAAAGGAGGCTGCTCTACACCAGCTTGCAGGAGTACAGTGGATGCATAATTAGCAGCTGCTTTCAGGATACTTCCTAGTCTTTTCAAGTAGCAGATATTTTAAGATTTTTCTGCAGAAAGTAGAAAGAAATATTCATCATTTTCTTTCTACTCTTAAGTGCTCTTTTCTAATTTTCCGGATCTGAGCAGGTGTTTGCATTTTCTTTCCTGTTGTGACTGTCACACTTTAACTCTTATTTTATCTTTGTTAAAGGCTATATTTTTATGAGTTTGTGGAACACGTTCCACAAGTACTTTCATTTTCCTTCTGGACATGTAGTAACTTGGTTTTAAAAGGTTATCTTCAGCACGTCAAGGTATTCTGAAGAGGATTTTCCCCATTTTTCATGACAGCAGTGAACAGGTAAATCAAAACACTGGGTTTGAAGCACATCAGACACCTCTTAGGGGAAAACACTGTCACTTTATAGGCTTTCTTCTCTGAAGAATAGCAATAACACAGATGTTTCATTAACTGTATTTTCCCTGTCAGATGAAGGAAATTCTGGTCACCACTGTGTTTCTTATTCTGCATGGGTGTACTTCTGCAGACAGCAAGGGTAGTTTGGAGGTCTGTCCATGCCCCACACTCACTGCAGCCCAGGCAGCTCTCGTAGATACAAAGGACACTGGCAGACACCACTGCCTGAGCACCTGTACTCCAGCTCACCAAAGCTGCAGAGCAGATGAGAGAGCACCGTGGCAAATCCTGTCCTTCCTCTCTCTACCAGGTTAATGTAAAGCAACTTCCCACTCTTTTACAAAAGCTTTTTCATCAGGAGCTTTCAGTTTTGTATATTTTTTTCTCTCTGATACCTAATCTGGAACAATTTGGGGTGTCATGTATTTCACAGTCAGCAGTATTTCAGCAATGGTTGCCCATGTACCTACATTTTCATGAATGCAATTTGCTAAGATGGAGATAGTTCTCAATCTCAACATGCAGAGAGAAGTGGAGAGCAGAGCCTCTGGCCCTGGTTCAACCAAGACACAGCTGAAGTTCCACCAGCAGGAAGAGAGAAAGGATGACAGGGTTACTGCTGAACCTCTGCTGTGGGAAGGTGTCTTCTCTAGTGAAGTAACACTGGCCAGCAATCCTGTTTGAGCAGCTCCAGGACCAAGACCATAGTGTGAGACCTCTTCTGTCAACTGCAGCCATGCTGACTGCAATGTAGGCTGGAAAAGACTTAAAGAGAATCTTCTCTTATTAAAAACTGGTTGTTACATACATCACACTAGAACGGGTCTTCCTATGATCTGAGAGAGAAGGGTAAAAAACGAAACCAGGAAGTTGGTCACAGAAACTGCTTTCCAGAAAAGAGTGTCTGCTAAGATATTATTCTGACTGATAAATGAGCCAAAAATCAGCCACTTACTGTCAATATTTTGGGTGAGAAACCTGGGGGGGGGGGGGAGGGGGACGACGTGGAGGGGGGAGGGCAGGGTTGGAGGCACTGAGAGGGACTGTTTTGAACAGGATTTTGCCAATGCTAATGATAATCTGCCAGAAATATTTAATATCCACTCAACTTACCTTTTGTTGGTATTGAACTAGCACTCTCTGAAGTGACTGAAAGAGAGTGGTGGAAGGAAGATGAAACAAACAGATGAAAAAATAACACTGCACAGTGTAGAGCAAAGAGATTATTATGTATACCCTTTTAAAATGAAAATAAAACCCCCTTTCCATTAAAAAAAGAGCAAGAGTAATTTTTTGTGTGTTTTAACATGAGAGGCACAATAGTTTGTAAAATGATGTTTCAATTAGCTATGATTTATTTTCTGCTGTTACGCACTTTCCTTTTCCACTATTGTTGTGCTGTGACCTACAATTGCATTCTAATATTTTGGCATGACTTTTGAGTATGCAACAACAGACACTGTGAGGCCATGCAGCATATTCTGGTTGATTTCTGAGATCCTTTCTGAATGAGTGATTTTAGCCTTGAGAAACTTATTTGTGAGATAAAGTTAAAGAGAGCAATTCTCATTCATAAGACCTCTCTTGCCTTTTAAGAAAGAACTTTATAGTCAGTTTTCCCCTTGTTTCCTGTCAATTTTTTTTCATAGAGAAGCTGAACTGGGGTGCTGCCCACAACCCTCTCCTCTGAACTCTCATAAATGAGCAGGAACAGTCAGTGCAGTTCCAGCTGGCCAGTAAATGAAGTGTGACAAAAAGCTTTACCTCTCTATTTTAAAACAGAACAAAACTTTAAACTGCTGTACATAGAGAGATTACAGGCATTGAAACAAATTAAAATAGCATATATCCTGTGTAGCAGATGACAAGAGATGAATATTTCAGTCCTTCACAATTTTTACTCAATTTTCCTCAAGTGTTTTATACAGCTCTGTGAGACACCTTAATTGCTACAGGATACCCTCTCTCAGCAAAGATTTCCAAGAATATTGCCAATTTGCAATACAGAGAAAGAGAATACTTCAGCAAAAGCAACATCTTTAAAACAAAGCCCCTCTTTCCACTTAAAAGTCTGACTGTACTCCAGTAAAGGAATGAAGTTAGGGTACTTTGAAACTATATAGTTCAAAGGCAACTTTGAAATTATATCATTTTGGGCATGATTAATGCTGCAGACTCCTGTCAGGTATCAGTTAGCATCAACTGAAAATACTTATTGGTTCAAATTGCCTGGAGAAGCTCTAATTCAGTAAGTGAGAAGGCAGAGCTCAGCAAGAGGAATGGGAAGCAGGATGTACTCAAAGTACCTGGTTCTGAATATGTAAGTTTAGTAACTCCAGACTGATACTTCCAGCCTCTGTTGACAAACCACTGGTAAGGCTTGTGATAATACCAGTGGCACAGGGAAACTCATCACTGTGTATGTCTAATAAGACGAAGGAAATGTGTAAATAAATCATATAGTAGTGACCTGAAAATAGAGGGGCATCTTTCAGTGCTGCTTTCTTTTGGTTTTTTTCTATTGTAAAAAGTTATTGAAATATTGTAGTGTTCAGCCTTAATTTTCTCAACAGATACAGTTAAGACATTCAAAAATACATAGAGAAAACTCCTCCTTCCCATGCAGGCACATGAAAGATAGTCAGATTTCTGCTGTTTTCATTTTAACAGCAATGTTGAACAGGTAGCTGCTAAATGAGCATAAGAGGATGTAAACCTGTTTTTTTGAAGTCCTTATATCCTCCTGGAGTAGAAAAAGGGACATCTTTGGAATGGGTGGTGCAGAATTTTTCTGCTTTCATGGAGAATAAAGCCCTGCAAACATTTGACAAACAGATCTCTCACTTGATGATACAGAGGACATAGTTTTGGCAGAGAGCCAAGTCAAATCCTCTTGTGATCACTATAAAGCTTTGAACAGACCCTGTATGAAAGTGGAACAAAATGGAGTTTATTCTTTCAAAAAAACCAAACAGAAATCCCCTTTCAAAATCTAGCAGTGCCATTATCTTTGCCTTATATATGTTTGTTCTCAGTCCCTGAGAAAAACTTTTCTAATGCCATCAGGAACTCAGCCTCCCTCTAAGGTGAGTGACTGCTTAGTCATGGTGTACAGGAAGAACTTAAAGGACAGAGAGAGGGAGGTACCAGGCATGCCTGTGCAAAAAGAAATTGTAACCTGGAGTCTGCTGCTATCAGTAAAAACCTGTAATTCAAATTCCACTGTCCTTTTAGAGTTGTGTTGGCTGTGAAGCAAAGCTGCACATGTAACTTTCCATCTGTAATGAGGATGCTGCTGTAGCATCCTTGGAGGATGAACATTGTGAGAAGTGACAGAAGCCTACAGCTTAAAATTATCAAATCTGCAAACCAAACCTGCAAAATACTTCACAGTACATATAGCTAAGTAAAAGGCAACGTCCCAGCAGCTAGTAATTTCAGCATGAAGCCTGTTACTAGTCACACTATTTCCCGAACCACCCTAAAAATCTGTTAACATCAGAAATCATGAATCAGCATTATTTATCATAGTGCAGGTTCCTCAGTTCTTTTATTCTGGGTCATAAGCAATTTTTCTTACTAATATATTTTTTTTTAATATTAGGGATACAAATATCTTATTTGCTTGTTGTTTCTTTACTGCCTTCTTCAACATGTGTTTCTTTTGTATTGCTTACAGTTCTGGTTTTACAGGAGATTATGTTCTCCCTTCTCCTCCTTCTAGGTGTGTACTCGCTTGAGCTGCTGCTGTGTGACAGCATAGCTTTTCTATCTACAATGCTGAAGCTCATACTGTCTTTGCTATAAAACCAGTCCCCCAGTATTCAGATCAAGTGTGCCATTTCCTCCTCTCAGGCTGTGATATGAATGTGTTCTTTTATATGCTACAACTGGAAACATTTGGGAGTTTCAACAGGATAAACTTTTATGAAGTTACATGTCCCTTGCAGGTGACACTGCTGTTGCACAGGGAACTTACTCTTTCCATTTCCCCTCATATTTTTAAAACCCTGTGTGAAGGCCAGGCAAGGCTGTTGCCTGGCGTAAGCTTGAGCATTAAGAAAGATGCCTGATTAATGCATGTGCACATGCAGCACTCCACAGAGATGTGCCTGTTAACGTTGATGCTGCTGTCAGTAATGTGCGTTCTGGAAGACAGGATGCTTAGCCATGCTAAGAAGCAGAGCACAGGCCATGCCTGGGGACATTCCTGTGGTGTTCAGCCCTAAGACAGATGTGCAAATGGAGTCTGCCTTGTTTTCTGTCCTGACAGTTTTTATATGGGAACTGAGCAAAGTATCATTAGAGAGTGAACTATTTTTAGTGAGTGGATGCTTTGCTTGCTAGTCCCCTAATTTTGGCAACTGAGAAGATGTACATGCTTGCTCCTATCATAGGCAGCACCCAGAAAATGCAAGCAGGTGTATCACTACCTAGACTACATGAGGATGCTGTAAGAGAGGATATAGCCTCTTTGGTGTGGCTCTTGAAATCTCATGCAGATGCCTGAATTTAGGCATCTAGTGTTAGAAGAGAGATCCCAGAATATCTGAGATATCCACATAGAGCTGGTAGCAATGTCACAGGAACTACAGAAGGTCCATGTGATGTTGGAGGACAGGCATCATCAGCATTTGAGTGTCTAAAAGGGCATGAGAAGCCCAACAGTTGAGTTGCAATCCTAAGTCAGGAGGTGTCAATAAAAACATGGTTCAGTCCTTAACGAGTTCTTTTCTCTAGATAATCAGTGTCTGTCAATGGGAACACAATTCAGCATGAAACAGGCATAATTTCAATATTTTTAGTTGTGTTTCAGCCTTTTGTTGTGGAAAGAAACACCTCTGTTAGAGGTTATGAAAGCTGTCAGCTACAAGGTGATATTTGAGCTCAGTTAGCAGGCCATGCACACTGCCTTAATGCCTCAGAAACAATGCAAATGTTTCAAACCAAGGCTTTCTGCAACACATTTTTGAAATAATGATAGTAATAATAAGAATAATTGGATTTGTCTTGCTGTGTTGCAGAGATGCTCTGTTGCAGGGATACTGTGTTCCCAGCTAGTTTAAAGGCTGTGTGATTTGCCCTGTCCCTTCAGGAACACCTGCTTGGTCTCTGCTGGGGAAGATGAATGGTCCTTGCTCTCCCTTGGTCCGGTCAAGAGCTGAGCAAATGCACAGAGCTGATAGCCTCGGGCAGTTCATCACCTATGGATCAACACCACTGGTTGCAGCCTCTCCCGTTTTCTGTTTCTCACCCCCTTCCCCCTCCCTGCCTCCATAAATATGACAACCAGTGCTGCATTATACAAACTCTTCTTCCACAGTGGAAACATCTGCAGCTTGAATGCTCCTGCAGAAATGTCACTTGGGGAAATCGCTCTTCATTTTATGAGAAACTTCTCTTTCAAGCCCTCAGAGGGCCCAGGGAGGGAGGGGACGCTGGGTTTGACACGAGTTCTGTGTTGTTTTTCAGGGATTTTGCAGAAGAATGTTGTGTCTGATTTTGTGGATTGTCAAAATGAAGCCAGATGGCAGTGGATTAAGTGTAATGCTGTTTTGTTGTTCTTGGGTTCGCGACTGCGCTTCCCCTTGAGCGAGGGAGCCCTCCCCGCGCAGAAGCCCCAGCCCTGTGTGCCCCCAGCCACTGAGGGCCCCTTCCCATGGGCTCCCAAAAATGCTGCCCTGGAGGGGGGTAGAGTGGAAGCTTTCTTTTGGTGACGACTGCTAATTGGAAACTGCTTCCTTGACCTTTTTCATGCCTAGATTATTCACCAAGAGCCTGTTTGCTGCGCTTTCCAGCCGACGAAATACAGGTATTTTCCAATTGTAGTAATGGGTTTGCTTGCTGAAGTGAAGTTGCTGGGTGAGCAGCTGAGCCAGTGAAGCCTAGTTTCTTATTGTTTTGTGTTTGGTAGCTGTATTTCCTAATGTTTAGAAAGGTATGAGTTTAATTGAAGTGTTTCCCATGAGGCACTCAGGAATTTCAAGCCTTTTGTTGATTCCTCACTGTATTTATGGTTCAGTCTTTCTCTCCATATGAATGCTTAGTGGGATCTCTGCCCTCTGTTACTCTACCTTATTTTCTTTACATGTATG
This sequence comes from Corvus cornix cornix, assembly GCF_000738735.6. NCBI lineage: Eukaryota > Metazoa > Chordata > Aves > Passeriformes > Corvidae > Corvus > Corvus cornix. The sequence continues at coordinate 46,064,313 of NC_046334.1, forward strand.
GACACATAATATCTTTGAAATCACTATCCTTTGTCAAAGTTAAGGGCAGTGGAAAAGGCCACTGGACTCCGAAGATATAGAGGGAAGACACATAGATACAGACAGATAAAGGTGTGATTGCCTCAACTTTGTTTCCCTTAGAAATTGGGTTAAGGACAAGTTATTAATTAGGAAGAAGATGAATTTAAAGCTGTGATTCTGAGCATTTTCTAGTTTCTTAATTAAAGGTAGACAGGCAGAAAACTTCCTCTTGTTAGAATTGTTCTTCTCTATACCCTTTCCCCTCATCATGACACCTTTTTCTTTCCAAGATACCGTTTGACTGACTGGGTTACAGACCACAGTCCTGTCACTCATTCAGAGCCTTGTGAGGGCCACTCAAGCTCTGCTCCCTGTGCTCAGCACCTACAGACCACCACAATTCCCCCTAGCTTATGAAAACACCAGCAAAGGATGCTCTACGTTTTTCCTTTCAGACTGCAGCATCGCTTCAGCCATAAGTTTCATACTTTTCCTTTAATTTACTCCTTCATGATCATTCACTGCAATTTCAGTTCAAACCAGCAAATTTTATTTTGTAATGAAACTGCATGTTCTCATGTAGACCAGTAAGAGTCTGTCCAGGCTTTTTCATAAAGTCCTAAGGCCTGAAAAGCATTCTGACAAAAACCTGCTGCTTAATAACACAGGAGAAACCACAAAGCCAGTGTTGCTTCTTTGTTGTGCTCTGTCCTGTTCTTTCCTATGACAGCTTCTCAGCTGCTCAGGAATTTGTTTGAAAGTCAGCCGTGCTTCACAACTGCTCAAATATTTTTAGCTCTCTTCAGCAAGTCACCATCCCCTATCTTTTTTGAAAGTCAGTCTTTTCAGAATGTCTTTCATGTAATGCAAAAAGTCCTGTACAGATCAATGTAATGTTGAGTTGTTCTGGCATTTCTTGTGCAGATCCAGTCTCCTGATCTCAGCTGCTTAGCTTTCAAAGTCTTTGATGTGCAGACTGTCTGTGTGGCTTGCACAGCAGTCTACTCTAACAGTTTTTAGTCGGAGAAACTGGCAGAGGAGAAAGGCTGCAATTAGGGTAATGTTTGCTACTATACTGCATGTTGTTGTAGTGTAGAGTATAGATAGCCTTAATCTAGTCACTGTCCCCAAAGCATAAGTAATGGCAATTTTATAGTGGCCATCTATTACCAAGATGCTCAGAAAGACTGGGGTTTCCTATCTTCAGTTCAGTGACTTTAGAGATAATTTTTTCCTGATTCTTGAGGAGATACCCTCGTGCTGTAAAAGAAATTTTTCAGAGAATTTGCATCCTAGTACTCAGCTTGTAACCTCTGGATTTCACCTTCTGCCTTGGTGGTCCAGCGGGGGCAGCCCCAACATCAATTCTGAGTGTACTTTCATCTTCCTTGTACTACACTGCACAGTCTGGAAGGTATAAATTAGACATATTCAAGTATTTCACTAATGTACTGAGTCTATTTTAAGCAGAAAAATCAGTAATTTTCTGTTAAACAGAGGTAAGTTTGGATGTGCTTTTGTTTGTGTTTATTCTCAGAAGTATTTTTCATTTATAATGTGAGTGTCTCCCCCTCAAATTCTTCTCCTGTTTTTCTTTACTGTATCCTGTTGTTATATTCCCTTTGGAAGGTCTTTTAGAGAGTATTTTTTTACAGATTCTAAAAACTTCCTTCCTGGCATTTGCATTCTCTCTTCAGATGTCAAAATCAAAGATAATGGTCCATTGCTGGTGTTTTGGGAAGGGAGGGGTAGGCAAAGGAGTTTGCAGTCTCTACACACTCGTCAAGTCAACTTACTTTACGTGCAGCGTGAGGGACTTAGTGTGTACCAACAGTAGCTCACTGTTAGCCAGTACAAGAAGGAGACATTGAAATTCAAAGCAAGCATTTTGAAAATTGTCAGTATTTTCTGATCCATTTCCCCACATACAAAGCAAACACATCTTCCAAGGAACTTTGTGAACGTGATGCAAATCTAAATACGAATGGCAATTTTGTCCACAGGGCATGAATATAGACTTGTTCTGTCAGCACCAGGGATGCTCTGAACAACAGCCTCAGACTGGAGCCTTTGACAGATAATAGTAATGCCATTCATTTACCCTTAGCAAGTATCTCATACAATGTAAAGTGTCAGCACCAGCTCCCTGGCAAAGCAGCAAGAGAGGTCAGTAGCATGAAGCACAGGTATGTCATTGTTGTACCTGTGGAGATTTGGGTTCAACTCCTGCCATCATATCATACATAGAAATAGTTTGATGCCTTTGCTGTCCCACATCTGGAATATTTCAGCATATGTGCTCTTCAGAGGCCTAAAACTACAACAGCAAATATATCAACATTATCAACAGAGATTCAAATAGATGAGCTGTGGTACAAGTGCTTGTTCAAAAATTTCTGCTTTGTATGCCTGGGTTAGACCTTAATTTTCACGCTTTCAGAAGTTAACACATTCAGTAGAGATTCTTCCAAAATAATTATGCTAGAAAAAACCACACAAAATATTCAAAACATCACCAGACACTGAAAGCTGAGTTTATAGTTTCATAATGGGTTAGAGAAGAAGTTTCATTTTCTCTATTTTGCTGAAGAGCTTTCTGCAGTCTTGCTGCAGCCCAGAACACACTGAAAGGGGAACTACACTATGACAGTGACCCAATAATAGGAGATTTCTAGAATCACAGAATTTTCTGAGTTGGAAGGGACCCACAAGGATTATCAAATCCAACCCTTAAGTGAATGGCCCGGGCAGGTATCAAACCTGCAACCTTGGTGTTGTTAGCGCCATGCTCTGACCTGAGCTAATAAGTAAGTCAGCTAAATGGAGTTTCTGAATTTGTTTTAAACAGTTCTATTGCCACTTCTAAGGTATTTCATGCTACAATGTATAAAAACAAATGTTTTCTCAAGGAGATCTCATTTGAAATGATATTTAAGCATCCACATTACAGACCCCAGACAAATTCACTACTACTACTACTACTACTACTATTTAGTTTGTGAACTGCTGAAATGCTGTTCAATCTTGTATTGAATTTTATATATGTATGCATTATATATAATGTATTACACAGTTACATATTCACTTGATATGGTTTTTGAAAATACGCAACATCTGAATATACAGTGTAGAAAACAACTATAGTTAAAAAACCAGGTCCACGACCGCAGTGTAGAAAACAATTTTAGTTAAACAAACAGATCCCTGACCACCAAAGTCAAGGAATCCTGCTCTAGATTCGCAACTCCTGTGAGCTTCAGGAGAAGATTTTCCTGCTGTTTGGATATTTAAGACCACTTTACCACAATAGGAACAGGAGCTCTGCATTCTAGTTAAGACATTCTCAGAGAGAGTTTTCTCCCAGTGTAATGCTACCAGTTTTTCATCTCCATGTGAAAGCCTACCTGCTTTCACCAAACTTGTTTAATTGCTGTTGAAAGCCCCTGTCATCTCTAAGAAGAAGTTGAAATTGTTCCTGGAGACTGACAGGTACACAAGCAGAGTCACATGAGCTGCTTAAAATGCATTTTCTGTGTCGTGGGAGGGCAGAAGCTCATGAAAGGAGGCAGGGCTTGCTCTACACGGGAAAGGTCAGCAACCCAGCTGCTCTTCTATCCACTGTTTTCAGACCTTTTGGTTTGTAAGTAGAGCAGTTTAGGACAGAGTAGCACTTGCTCATTTGAGCTTTAGGTTGCATCTCTGAGCTAAATACCTTCAATTATCACCATCTCAGTTTGCAACAGGCATTGCTAAGGAAGTTCTCTGTATAAAATGTTATACTCTTCATTGGCCTGTGTGTAATTATGTTTTTGTGTCCTTACAACTTCTGTTTCTGGTGTAATCTATACTGTATGGATTGCATTCTCCCTTCAGTAAAGAAATTAGCAATTTAGCAGTTGGCACGTAAAAGGGATGTGCTTAGACTGATGCTTAACTCAGTTAGTAAAAGAGAGGTTATCTGCAAGATGTGCACTATTGCCTGTTTGCTGAGCTTGCTGGATCAGCACACAGTGCCTCAATCTCCAGGCAACAATGTGTTCAGACTGAACGTGCTGGGCTGCTCAGGAACCAGTGGGTTGAAAAATTCTTACTGCCTTCAAGGTGGCCCCTTTCTGTGTGCTCTTTCCCAGCAGCTACCTTTCATGGTTTGCTTTGTGGATGTACTAGAACTTGCAGTGCCTGTGTGGATGTACTAGAACTTGCACTGTGTGTGACCAAAGGAACATTTGCATTCCTAAAGGCACACTATTCCTCCAGTTGTACAAATTAATCCAGTAAAAGATACAACTTTTCCACATATGGAGAAGATATCTTACTTCTTTTTAAGAGCAGAGTGCCCATGGTGCCCATAGCATCCTGACTCAAATTTATGTCTTTGCAAGATCTTATCATGTCTATGGAAGTGACACACTTCATAAAACATGCTCTCTTTTTCTTAGCTAGATTGCACAGGCTTTAAACACTTCAAGGGACAATCCAGGGCTCAGCGCTGAGTTTTGTCCTCTTATGAGAAGGAAGGTACCAGCGCAGTAACCAGGCAGATCTGAGATGTCCATGGACCCCTGCCTGTTCCCAAAAAATTTCTGCAGAACTTCCCAGTTTGTGCTGTGTGAAAAAAAAAGATAGTTATAAGTGGGCAACCATGAGACATGCGCAGCTACTAATGCATTTTTTTCTCCTATGTGGAACACATCTGGGTCTCTTCAGAGAATTTCCATGACTGGCTCAGGCCAGCACTGAGCCTTTTGGCTGCAAGGTGTTGCAAGTATTGCAGAAGACTACAGTTCCTTCATAAGTTGTGCCTATGTGGCCTATGTGGAGTACTTGCACTGATAGCAAAAATTTATTTGCTGAGCTATTTTGCAAAGCCACCTGGAAAAACATGACACTTTGATGCAGAAAGAATGATGCTGAATGCCATTTTTTAAACAGTGCTGCAGAGATTGTATTCCAGCCAGCCTGTGTCAGCATTCCACAGGTCAGCACAAAATATCCATGTTGGTTTTGGACTGTTTGCACACTATGTAGCTAAACCCTGCACTGGCTTGTAATATATACAGTACTAAAAGATGGAGAGATTGAATAGGTGGCTGGGACAAAATATCTTGGCTCTTGGGAACGGCCGCAACTGTATTTAAAGTAACTGCATGAAGAAGAGGGTTAAGAAAGTAAATGTGGTTCAAATTCTCCTTGTCAGGAACAAATTAAATCAGCATGGTAGACGATCCAAAGAGAAATACATTTGGAAATGTTTATATGCTGAAGCTGGGAATCTGGGTAATAAGTAAGAGGAACTAGAATTTGTCAATAATCAAGATAAATTCAACTTAATTGTCTCATCGGGTTGCAGTGCTAGAGGGATCAATATGCTAGAATATTGTATAAGTTGTTTAAGCAGACCAAGGGCGATAAAAGAAATTGTGTGAGAGGAATGACTTTGTCTATAACCTGGTGACATATATCTGCCTAGCTTAGAACTGGGAAGTGCAGGATCTTAGGAAATGCAGCACAAAAAATATGCTGATTATCAAGGCTCAGCCATGAGCAGGGGTAGGCAGAGGTGACATTATAAGTCACTGAAATGAATCTGAAGACAGTATGAGCTAGTATTGCATGGGGGGAGGCAACAGTGTAATTATGGGGAACTTTATTTGGCATGTTTGCTGAAGATTTCATTTAGCAGCTGGTGAAACATCAATAGAGTAGCTTTAAATCCTGGATGATAGTTCTGCAAAAAAAAAAATTGTTAGACCTAGAGTGGAAGAATTCTGCTTTTAGGTAGCCTGATAGACAGAAGTGAATTTAATCCACGAGACTGTAAATCAGGTGTTGTCTCACGAAGAACTGATCATGACCTGGTTACATTTAATACACTTGAAGAGAATACAGTCCCAAATCCTAATATTCACACCTGCTGGTTTGAAAAGGCCAATTTCCCAAAACGGACAGCCGTTAATAAAACTGAATAAGGAGAGGCATGGAGGCATGAACAAAACAGAAAGTTTTTCAAGAGCTTACTAAATGGGCAAAACATTGTTAAGACAACATGTATGGCAAAAGAAGACAGAAAGTAGAAGTGGGCTTAGGCATCTGTATACATGTGTTTAAACAGGTATGAATTTGTCCACACATATCTGTATATGGGACTGCATAGGCATACATCTCTATAGACACCTATGTGGGCATGCAAACATACAGTACTTACATATTTAAATAAACTGTGTGGCTGTATATTGGAAAAATAGGCTATAAAAGGGAGATAAATATCCGCTGATATTTATATGTTAAGTATGGAAACTACTAGTAACACCTATGTTCTGAAAGAGTTTTAAATTTACATAAGGAAAAAAAATGTAGCAATGATGTGATCCAAGCAAGGATTGTTGGTACTGAAACTGCTAATAAGAAATGCATATATACCTGAAATGTTCAGCAAGTATTTCTGGTTTATGTTTGGAACGAAAAAGATGGTGTATATATATCACTTGAGGTGGATTAATTCTTTTCCAGCCCATCTGCAACTAAAAGAATGTTAGACAACTCCTACTTTGAGGAATCAGCTTTAAAGCAGTAGCCCCTGTATTTCCAGCAGCTATGCATCTTAATTTTTTTTTAATTGGCTGAGAAATTTTCTGGCCCACTGATAAGAACTTTCGATAAATTTGGGAACATTGGAGAAATCTGCCGAGACTGAAAGCACACTATTTTTTTTGCCAATGCCGTAACTGCACAAACAGAGTAATTCTGATAACAGCATGGCAGACAGCCTGACCTCACTTCCAGCAAAATAATAGAGAAGCTGATATGGGAATTCAAGTATAAAGAACAGGAATATTATTAATGGAAGCCAATGATGTTTTCATTTAATTCAGGCCTTGTCAGGTAAGCTTGGCTTGCTTTTTTAATGTAAGATTACCCACTTAGTTAAAAAAGTTACTATAGGCCTAATAGAAACTGAAAGTCTTCCATTTGATAGCCTACAATAATTTGATCCAAAATGTAGCATTTTGCATTCTTGTTTAAGAACATGCCAAGTGGCTAAGAGCTGGTGGATCAAAGGAGTTGTTGCAAAATCACACTAAAAAGAATTATTTTAGTGAGATTCCAGAGCCAGATCAGGACTCAGCCCTCTTTCAGCTCTGTTCACTACTATACTTGCAGGAAAAATACTGAACTACTCAGTGATTATGCATGGCACTAGAGAAAAGGGCATCTGAGTTGCCTAAAAAGAGGACTTCAGACAGAAAAAAGTGTGCTTTAACATGATCAAGGGTAAAATGATAAACCTGGAAACTGGGAACATATACCATATGGGGGAGACAGCTTCAGAAAAAAATAAAGACTTTGGAAAGACTTTGGAGACCTTAATGGGCAACCTTACAATGTAGCCATAGCTCAGTGGCAGGGCAAAATATCTGGTGTGATCCTTGATTACATGCGCAGAAGTCAAGTCAGGGCAAAGGTCTGATTTTGTCTGTGTTTATAGTATATATGCATATGGAGAGACTCATGAAGTAACATCAATCACATGACAGCCAGCTTTTTAAAAGAGGATTTAAAAATTGGATGAGAATGCAGGGAATAACAAAAATCTTACATAAAGGCACGTCTTTTTGTTCCACATGAAAAATAGATGAGCATGTTAGTACAAATAACACATGTAGAGGTACAAGATACAGCTACCAATTCTTCTGTCTTGCCAGGAAATGCATAACATGAATTGATGACAATAACCTCAGGCAGTGTCATCAAATTAGCAATAAATGATCCATGTATTTTTACATTTACGCACAATTAATTCCCAGAATGAAATACCAAAGAGACCAGCGGACTCCCCACCTTTTGGTTCTTCAGACCAAAGTGGAATGCTTTTCTAGAAAGATTCCTGATAGGGTTAAACCCAGGCAATGGGTTCCATAAAGGGACAGAGCGGGGATGTGCAGCTTGTGGCATGCAAGGAGTCAGACAAGACGACCTCCATCTCTCAACAAATCTTGAACTCCATGAATCATTTCCAGGTATAAACCTGGATGTAAAAGTTAATTCAAGAGTGGACTGAGCATACTATGTGCTATATTTGTACATGTTTTAAGTACAGAAATTTAATTCCACTTTAAAACAGTTCCTTTACCATGTCTAACAAAGTGTGGGAAAATTAGTGAGATGCTCTTTATGCCAAAGACTTCTTTGGTAATTAGGAGCAAATCACTTAATTTCTGTGTCTTGATTTGCCCATTTCTAGGGAATGAATCCCAGCTTTCCTGAGTTCTTCTCTTCTTGCTGGAGAGACCTTTTGGGAGGGACTGCACAAATTTATTCTTCCAAAAAGGCACAAATAATCTGAAAACTCGGGAAGGGCACAAGACTGATGTTTCAAATAGATCAAAGAGCTTTCACCCTGCAGAAGGTACTCGTTACCTTGGTCAGCAGTCCATCTGTACTGTGAACCTTGACGAGATAACTATAATTGTCCTAGGATTGGTTATGTAACGAGCTTGCTTTGCAATTTAACTAATGAATGTGTTGAGAGACCAGATTAATCTTTTAATTTTAAGAATTTCTCCCAATGGAAAACATATAGTGTCTGCCTATCTGTAATATTATCCTCTCCCTACAGCCAGAGTGATTTGGCCACTTGAATGTTTGTTTTGCTTATGTATGTAAAGCTCATGTGTTGACAGATTTTTTCTGGAGGAGGTTGAAGGACCCCAAGCTTCACTTGAGATTTTACAGCTGGGTCTGTGGGCTTTCCAAGTCAGGGCCATTCCTGAGGAATGCCATACAGGCTCTTTGATGGATGGGATGATTTTAGTTGCTAGTATGGCACAAATTGCTGGTTTGGGATTTTTTCTAGTAGGGCCATATTTAATCCTGTGCTCTGCTAGTCCATGAAAGCTGTCCATTTCAGAAAAATAGTAGTCTGGTACTGTTGTTGGTTCATTAACTGAGGACAAGAGATTATTTTAATCTTGGGGTTTTAATTTCTTCATTATGCTCCTGTTCTCCTTCTCAGGAGTCATCTAGAAAATATAAAGATATTGGGTACAGAAGATCCAGTAAATGCTTATGACAAATGAAACATGACTTCACAGAGTAACCTACAGTTTTTAAGAACTTTGCCAACTGTAAATTACACCAAGTAGGTCAATTTTGGAAGTCAGCATCTTATTTAAACTGTCACACTGTACAGAATTGCTATTTAATATTGGTGATTAATGACTGCAGAGTCCAGTCTAATTTCCAAGCAGACTGTCAGTAGCACTCAGTAGTCAGCAGAGAGTCCATAGTACAAGTGCTTGGCAACCCTTTTATGTTTTGCGATCCAATTTGGGTTGCTCATTTTCCACAAAGAGGAAACAAGAGAAGGAATTGATATGAAAATGCTGGCCTACAAGCTGGAGTTGGTTTTACACCTGATTATTCCCCCCCTAGAGTTTGTTCCTATTCTTCAGTATGCCTCTAGAAGCTGAGGTGCAATCCCACGGGAGAACATTGAATGTTCATGCCAGATGTGCATGTGGCCTGCCATTGTGGAGGTCAGGAGAGGGAGTTTCATCTGGGGGACTCCAAACTCCTGCTGTCTGGTCTGTCCTCACCACTCTGAGCCGTGACCCACAGCCCTTGATGCTCCTTTCCTGGCCTCACTCCTTGCTGCTCCTCCACTGAGTCAGAGGGTGAGCCAGGTCTACCTGTCCCCTTCCTCCTGGTCCCCATCCTACTGTCCATCCATGGGGGGCAGGGACAAGGGTGTAGTTTACCGTTGTGGGTACATCACAAATCCACAAGGAATCTCCAGTGCTGTCAAGTACTTGAAAGAGACAGCATGGCTCCGTTCCCTGCCAGACCTGTGTAGACAGGAATGTAACATGCACTGGTGAAAGCTCTTTTATTTCCTTTTTATAAGCAGTCTGCTGCCTGGCCTGGACAAGGGACTGGGAGAGAGTGGTCAGCAGCAGGCAAAGAGCTGACCTGACCCCTGCCTCTTCTGCTCTGGTTTCATGGGGCTTCACAGGAGGATGCACAGGCCTCTGTGTTTGCAGGACACAGTGATCTTTTCAACCCAACACAGAATGGCATCCATTACAATATTATCAACAAACATTTGATTATTACCATTTCCCCTAATATGACTTGACTAATCTTTTAACTTAGCTTGCACAGTGTGTACTGCCAATACTTTCAATGTATGCTGAAATCATTTAGTTGAAGTAAATAAATGAGTAAGTCTAATACAATAGAGTTTACAGCATGTTGTCCTTCCAGAAATAATTTCAGCAGTAGTGAAGTATGGAATATCTGCAACTTGAAATGTCTGTCCTTATACCTCTAATTGCACAGCTTGAGATCAATGTACAAATTTATTTTAAAAGTAAACATCTAAAGATGTAAATTTTTTTGCCTCCAATGTATGAATCTATACCAGGAAATTAGAAGTTTATCAAACAGGGGTCAATGCACCAGTCAGATCTATGATACACTGCTGTCATTTTGGTGCAAATTAATGAATTGTAGTGGGAAAATGTTCTCACTTTTTCGTGATGTTGGTGAAGAAAATCTGCCAGAGCCTTTAGCCAGCTGCAGGCAAAGGAGGGAACTGGTAAATAATACAGTTTACAGGCTGCAGTTCAAAGGTTCTTCTATGTTCCTTCCCAGCAGATGAAAGACATGTTCAGCTAGAATCTTCCATCAACAGGTACCAAAGAGATCACCAGTGATTTGGTTCAGAGCCAATAAATATATCACCTTCTAGGAAAGTAATGTGCCTGGTATGTATAAAGAAGTATAAATGCCATTCCAGAGCCAAGAATTTGGACAGGAATGAGTGCCCAAGAGGGCTGTATGGGTGAGGAGGAGAGCAGAGAGCCTTTTGTCTGAGCAGAGACTTACGGAATGTGAGGGGAAAGGAAAACAGGAAAGCATATCATGAGATAGGAAAGGCTATTTAAGCAATCCAGGAACATTAGCGTGAGAGCAAATGAGTTGGAGCTGGCCCTTAGTCTGGAAACTTAGAAAAGCCTCCCAGCAGTGGGAGGGAGGGCAAATTTGGCTAGTTTCTAAGATGGAAATTAAGTCTGTAACTGAGCGTCTGATGTGGTCACCTGTGACAACCCGGCTCTGGGCTTCCCGATCTAGGGCGAGCAGCCTCGGAGAGACCTCCCATGTGAGGAAGGATTTAAACACAGGCTTTGCTCAGTGGGATTGTATTTGCTAATGTTTAAGCTTCTGTAGCTTAAGCATGTTTTTAAAAGTACATTTCATATGCATAGTTCAATTTTGCAGACGGCTGATGCAAAATTGACTGAGGCTTGCATATCTGGCCTTGTGACTGCCATGGACATCTGGTCCCGTGCAGGCTGTGTCTCTCTGTACTGCACCCATCCTGGGGCAAGAGCAGCAGCTGCACAGTGCCCCAGATCCAGCACGGCACTGCCTGGGTTTTGGACAACTGTGCACGGAGCACTGGCAGGCTGGCTTGGCAGCGACCCATCCCAGGTTTCCTGGAGCAACTTGGAGCAGAGGTGCTATGCTGTTAGGGCAGAAAAGGCTAATACTACTGCAAATAAGCATCCATCCAGCTAAGGGTATGACTGTCACACTTGCTGGTAGGACTTGACATGTCAGTTGATGATTTCTTAAAATAAATATTTAACAAGGGATTTTATAATCACAAGTAGCAAGCACGCTTTTAAAATGTTTGAAGGGAAACAAACTTGCATAAGAATGAATTGGAGGCCAAGACCTGGTAGCCATAGATGTTTATATCACAGGCTGGGGATTTCCTCCTGCCTGTTTTCAGTGTATACTGCAGTTGCTTGATTCAAGTCCATCTCCAAAGCTCCAAATTTCCTTCCTTAGGAGCAAATGCTTAAGATGGCTGAAGTCATTGCATTTATTAGTGATTCACGTAGTTGGAAGATGAGGGTTTCTTTTCCTCTGTTGAAAATATTTTTTGAGGAAAAGGTCTTTTTTGCTGCTGCTGGTTTTGTTATTAACATTCACACTCAGCTCTTGCATCACATTGCAGCAGCACAACACCTAATCTACAGTACATTTTATCCTCTTCTTGGGTGCTTTTTAAACTGCAAATTACTGGGTAAGAGGGTTTACTGCAGTCTTAGTTTTGCAACATTCGTGAAATTAACAGAGTTTGTATTTTCAGACAGCTGATTCTGGAGTTTACAAATTGCTCTTATGTGGTTCAAGTGTTCACCACCAAGTGTACAGGAACAAGGTGAAGACTCAGCTTCCAAACTATTGATTCTGTGTTAGAACTTGTGGACCCCATCTTCCTTTTCAAAGGGGAAAGCCAACATGAATCTCCTGTCTTGAAACAATTTTTAAGATGATCCACTTCTATTTGCTAAATTTGAACCATGCTGATTGTCAGGTTAGAAGAAGAAAAGAAATTCAAGGAAGAACCTGATTGAAAATGAACTTTGGTATATGGCGGAAAGAAAAGTAAAAGCTTCAAATTACACTACTGTATGAGCAGCCTGCACATGCTTATCTGCCTGCGGGAGACATGACTGGGAGGGTGTGGTCTTTTAGACCTTAAATTGCTCAGGTTTATGCAATTCAGCTTTTCTGCACCTTCTGTCATGCCATAGGCTTTGCCATCTGACACGGGCACCAGCCGGTCTCTGCCTGCAGCTGCAGGGCTGAGGGGTGAGTGCAGGCCCTGCCCAGCCACGCTGGCCCACACCTGGTGATTTTCCACCTGCACAACTCTGCCGGCAGCGGATGAGAGACACTGCAAAGCCACACATGTGAGTTGAAAGACTTGTATCTTTCTTTATGCTGTTCCTACTTTCCCCCTTGAGCTGGGCATGAGTTGATCCAGGGGAGCAAAGGTGGAAGAAAATGCTCTGGTAAACAAACCAGCCCTGTTTAGTGGCAGGGGGAGTGGGCCCGAACCTCAGCCTGCACACTCAGGAGTGCCATGCAGCCAGGCAGTGATAAACACCTGCCGTATCTGTCATTAGAGATTCAGCTTCCCCATAACCTAACGTAGGGATTGTTTTCATAATCTAACAGAAAAGGACATATAATGTACCTGTAGGTTGCTGCGCTTCTTGGCAGGCAGTGTTAAAATACTGCTTACATACATACATGCTGATATGCAAAACCACTGAGCTTAGTTCATAACCTTTTTGTTAGCTAGATGTGCTTGGGTTTTTGTCTTCCCCATTGCTAAGAAGGTCTATTTCTTCAATAAAGTGTGTTGAAATCCAACTGATTATTTGTGGAGAGGTGCCATTTGTACTGCAGCTGCTTTAGCCCATCGCTTTATTAATCCTCTGGAAACCCATTTCTTCCCCTCCCCCAGGTTAAAACCCACAAAGTCTCACTGCAGCTGTAGGAGGTAAATTGAGGCTACATTCACCACTGCTGTATCTTGCTGCTTGATTTTATGCATATAACTGCAGCTGAGGTGAGGAAAGAAAGAGAACTTGGTTTGGTTTTTATTTTTAGCTCCTGTTCTTCTCACTTACTTAAACTTACGCTCAGTCCTTTACTCAAAACATCTTGTAATTCAGTACAGGTATATGCAGCAGCTGCAAACCTGTGAATATATATGAATAGGCATAACTTCTTGTAAGCTTTATTTCTATCCATAAGACTGATTGTTTGTGTGAGAGCATGTATATTCACAGTGCCAGCACAGAACCCAGAACAGCAACGAGGATACGTGGATATCTTCACCCACCGAAATGTACAATCAGAGTAGTCAGTAGACAAGGGGTTCAAGTACATAAATCAGATGGACCTGCTCATATGTTTAAACTTCTTAATGTTTTGGGTTGTTTTTAATGACCAGGGATGTACTGCTTGCATCAAGCTCTCAACCACTTTTACATCTGCCGAGGGAAAGCACAAAACCCAGAAAAGGTGCATATTAGACTTGTATGTCATGCTTTTTTATGCTGTCTGATGACTAGGAAAGGGCTCCTTCAATTGCAGGAAAAGCAAGATAACCTTAGGTGACTGTACTGGGCACTATGCAAAGCACTTGTTTTCCCACAGTCTTCTGTAGAAATGGAGCTCCCACTGCCCAAAATTATTTTCATTTGCTCATTCAGGTTTATGCAGAACAACATCAAGGCAGCTCCATCACTTCATTGAAACAGCAGGGTCTCTTATCTGCTGTTGTTGGAAAAGTACGAATGCTGACCTGCAAATAAAAGCCAGAAATCACTGTCAGGAATTTGGAAAGCTGCTGCTGTGTGAGGGGTTGTATCGTCAATACTCCCATCTACTTTCCTAAGACTGAAAATTCCTCTTAAGGAAGTAATCTGTTACTAATTTGCTATTTTATTCTTCCACCCCAAACCTCAGAGCCTATGTTTAGTTTCCAAAGATATAAATTGAATCAATCTGGGAAAGCTTGTCTCATCATTATCTTATCCTTGCCCCTTGAAAATACTCTCCCATTGCTAATTTCTCTTACTTGTTTGTGGTCCTAGAGAAGTGTCCTCTGCTTTGCTCACATGGATTCTGCTTTCGCAAGGGTATTCCAAGCCCATGTGTTTGAATATTAACTGCATCTGTAGCATAGAGCTGGAAAGAGGAATGTTCCTGGCTCTGAGTTGTGATCATCTACTAGAAGAGAAAATTGAATTGTCTTTTGGAAGAAGTTTGAAGGTGCTGGCATCTTCCCCTAGCATAGCTTTTCTTTAGTAAAATGGGAATAAATTTTGCACGCAGGATGAGATGATAGATTAGCTTCATTTCACTGCAAACCAGGAAATCAAGCAGCATTGTTTCCAGAAGGAAGGTAAATTAATACAGGCTTTCAAATGTAGAGAGTCTCCTCCAGGCTGGCTGCTGGAGGGAAGCAGTCCAGTATTTCTGGAGATGTCAGCCCTGTCTGCAGGGCTGGGTGCTGCCACCTGGCTCTTCTCACTGTCAGGGCAGATGGAGGCCTGTGGCTGATTTGGAGGGGACTCTGTGGCCAGAGCCTTTTGAGGAGGTAATGAGACCCCTCTCTTGTTAAAATGGCCAGACACTGCTGTCCTCCAATGCTGCCTGACTTAGCACTTATTTGCAGTGCATGTCCAGTTCCTTCATGGAAATTAGAAGCTGTGATGGACGAATATGTAGTTGATCTTTCCAAGGCTTTCCCTAAAGGCTCAACCTGAATCTGCAAAAGCAATCATTACCTGAATCATGGGATTCAAAGGGATTCAGCACAGAAGACAAAGTTTCACCTTCCATACATGTTCAGGGAATGGTTAGTTGGCAGCTCCGGTTTTGTACAACTGCTTCCCACTGTGTACTGTTCCCATTCCTCTGAATAGAAATCAATTGCTCCTTTACAAGCAGCTAAGCGCTCAAACTTCGTACCTGTCTAGCTGCTCCTGGTAACCCTCTCACTGGTCCTCCAGTTTCACTTTAATGCACCTGCAACATTCTTACTGGATCAATGAGTCTTAATAAAATAAATGGGATTTATGTGCCATAATTTCTTATTAAGGAATGCTTCCTATTTCTCTGTCTGGATTGGTAAATCTTTCAGCAAATGCCTTGCTTGAAAGCAGATAAATTCTGATTGCTTTTAGTTATAGTTCCTGTCTACTTTTTGCTTGTCTTTTCCCTAGTCTTTTGCTTTACATGCTTACGGCTACATGGTATAGATTGTGTTGAAATGATGATGCTAAAAAAGTATAGGTGATGCTATTATTTTATTTTATTTTCTACTACAAAGCTGATTTTGTACAATATCTTTAACAGCATCAGTTCTCACAGGATTTTACTAGTAGAACCCAGCGCTGTAAAGTATAGCTTTGGGTTGTCACTGTTTCAGTCTGAGAACTCATCTAATCACACTACTGCTATTTAAAAGAATATCTCAGTTTAGATCCAGTCAAAAAGGGTCTGAGGCACTGAAATAAATATGACTTGTAGGAGGAATTTAAAAGAATTTAAAAATCCCCTGGCCTGCATGCACACAGCAGATCACATCTGATGGTGAGAAAGGATGCAGGAAGCAGGATAGTTTGAGCATGTAATTCCTAATTGGTTTCTCATCACGGGACTAAACAGCACACAATTGGTCTTCACACCCACAGAACCGGTTCTGGAAGTAGGTATTAATTCAACCACAGACTTAACTATCTTTCCCAGGCTGGTGTCACTCACGTGTCCTGGCTGACAAAACCTTCATAAGCCTCTTGTTGTTAAGGGGAATATTACAAGGCCATCAGCAACACATGCATGTTAATTAGCAATGGCCTTTGGGGGAGTTCCCACAGAGCCCCAATTAAAGCAGTGATGAATCAAGTCCAGTGAGTAGTACCATACTCAGGGATGTTGTTTCCCAGCACTGAGCAGATGAAGGCAGAACCAGGCTCTACAGGATGTGTTTTAGTGGCTGAGGGCTTGGTCACTATAATAAACAAAATTTACTTGCTGAGACTTTTGTTCAGCAGGGACTTTAGTCATTATCCTGCTACAGAAAAAAAAGGTGCCCTAGAACAGAAACTATTGCACAGCCTTACCTAGAGAGATCTGCTTCCACTCCTGCTTGAATACTTTAGGTTTATTCAGTCTTCCATTTTAAAGAGAGTTATAAGCTCTACTGTACACCTAACTCCCAAATGAGCAATAGGGACTATCAGCAGATATAAATGGGCACTACTTCATAAGAGAGGCCTGTTCAAGAGAAAAAATGTAACTTGTGTTAGCCCCAGAAAACTGATAGGCAGACCACAGTACCTGGGCTGCAGGGTTCAGCCTCTTCAGTGTCCAGTATATCGCCTTCTTTCCAAGAGTGCATTTTCCTTAAATGTGAAATTCAGCAGTCAGCATTGAAAAATATTTGTAAGATCATCAAAATTTCTTCCCCTTGCCCCCTGAAATTTCTTTTTATGGATGCATATTGTGTGTTTGCCCATTTTTTTGGAGGCTGCCCCTGGGCTGCGCCACTCCACTAAGTTGTTGAAATTCACCTGCTGACTACCTTACCAGGGCTTGTGCCCTCCTTTTTTCAGGTTCCTGAATGGGACTGGGCCCCTGCAGCTGTAACCCTGGGACTGAGTAGCAGGGAATGCTTTCAGATTGTGCTATTTTAAGCAGCAGAGTGTCACTTTACTGTGCAGTTCTTCAATAGGGACTGGTTTTTTCTGATTAGGATTTGTTTATTCCGTCATTTTTGTGGATCCAAGTAGGAGGAGAAGGAAAGAGTAAGATACAGATATAATTTATGTTATAGACATTTATAGACCTATAATTTTAATTGTACATAGTATATAATATTTAATAATAATTTAAATTATTTTATTATGTGTAATATAATAATATTTAAATCTAAATCATAGTATGGGAGGTGCAACATAAGTAGACTTGAAATACAGATTATTAAATCCTTGCTCCACTGAATTTGCTTAATTTTTAAGTGCAATGGACCAGAGGTTTTAATTCAAGCATTTGCCTCTCTTGTTTAGACAAGTTACTCTTGGGAGCCAGCTGCTACAAGTTGCTGCTGTCCCCCCTACAGGTGCATGTCCATTAAGCAGAGGATGCAACCCTGGAAGTCAGGAGTTTGTGAGGGATTTCCCTCAGATCAGGTCTGAGAGTATCTCTGTGGTCACATTGCTGCACAAGGATTCCTGTGACAGAATCTGGGCACTGGCCCCACAGCATGGGAGCAGCCAGCTGCCCCTTCCCGTGCTCACCTAACCAAGTAGGTGCTTCTAACTGTGGGTTACTTCTAAAAAAAGGTCCCCACAGGGTGTTGTGAGAACTCATTAAGTAGTTTACCAACTATTAAGAAACTCCTGGATCAGAGAAGCAGTTGTAAAGGCACAGTGTAATTAAAGCACAGCTTACTTTATTATGTGTTATTAGCAGGGTTATCCATCACATGTTCCGCACTTCGTAGTTATTAAATGTTATCTCGTGGTCACGTGAGAAGATGCTGTGTGGTCTGAGGGTGGCAGGCACCATGGCCATGGGAGGCAGGTTGAGGTGCAAGGTTTCTGTGTCCTGAGGGGAAGAAGTCCTCCACTTCTCTTTTGCTCCCTCTTCATCAGCTCTTCCATGCCCTGGCATTCGGGCAGAGAAGTAGCATCACCCACCTTCGCTGCTGACCCACTTGGGGCCCTGGGAGAGGATTGCAAAAACAGATTAAGATTTACTGTGAAGCTGTATTAAATTAAGATTTTCACAATCCCATGCAATTTCCTCTGCCTATTGTATGGTTATTTTACAGTTAAGTAGGGCAGCCTGCACAGAGAACTTGTGGTCTGCGGTCCCCATCGCAGAGACACAGCAGACACACCTGCAGCAAGGACCAGGGGTGCTTTCCCTTGTGCAGTTTGCATGGACAGTTGTACCTGTTCCTGGCTTACCAGCATCTTAGAAGGCAGCTGGAGCACATGGTTGTCCAGCCACAAAAACACAGTTCTGTCATCTGCTCAAATGGCTGAAAGTAAGCTTGTGGTATTTGTAAGGCAGCCAGTCTTGCAAAGTCACATGGAGCAATCAGCCAAATCGGAGTAGTAGCGTACCTTTTGTTACATAACCAGCCATGCGATTTTATAATTTAGTATGTGAAATGCTGATGGCATTTATTATGTCAATTAGGATGAGCATATGTTTAGGAAGCCCTTGAGGAGTCAATCACAGTTGCTCACATAGCCTTGCTTTGACCACATGATTGACTTCCTTTGAGCAGGTAGACCGTGTGCCTTTGGGAAGCAGTTACCCACAGCCTGCCCATTTTGCTACATCTTTGCACTTGGAGTCTGAGCTTGTAGTTCTGGCATAAGCTGTCGGTCCAAGTCTGGGTTTACTGAGCTTTGAAAAAAGCAAGAAACAGAAGTTACTACCTTAACCATCACAGTATTTGACAGCTAGAGACATGTCAGCAGCAAGTCTTCTCAGAAGTACTACTTTCTACTAAGGTGAGTTCATTCTTAGGATATGCTCCTTATAGTAAGAAATACTTAACCTGCCGGATATGTACTGTCTTATTCAGATCTTCTCTTCTCTCGGGTCTTGCCCAGCTGTTCCTAATATTGTCAGTACTTCTGGGCTGTTTTGTTGGTTTTTTTTTTTCATTTTAATGTGCTGAGCAAAGTTTTGTATCCATGAAATCATCAGAAAGAGAATCCAGGTTTGTGTGGGTGTGTGAGAGACAGACAGATGAAAAAGCAGAATGTATTTCCATACATTCCTAGCAGGCATTTCAGCTACATAATTCCACAACAAAAACTTTTTCCAACATTGGTTTATTCTGTAAATTCCAGCATGAGCCACAGAGAAAATAACTTTTTTCAAACAGTCTGGTTCTGGTTTTAGAAGTTATTTTGCATGCAGGCACAGTATGACATTGCTGTTGGGTCTCACAGCTTGAGCTGCAACTTAAAAAGTTGGGGTTATTCACCTACTGTACTGTACCATGGGATTTTTCTATTCAGTTGGAAATGCCTTTCATCATAAAGGCTCTGCAAAGTACTTTGATTGTTATAAGCTCTGAGAGGGACTTTTTGACTAATAATAACTTTGAAAAACCAGCTGTCTTAAAACTGGGGCCAGGCAGAGGAGAGGTTTTGGAGCTCCTGTTCGTTGTCTCAGAGACGTTCTGTACTAATGTGCTGGACTTTTAAATACAATTATTTTCCTCTAAGGCCGAGTTCTAACAGTCTTTCCTATCATCTTAAAAGTCAAGCTGAATTCTTACATGCTAAATTGGTATCTCCAGGATCACCAACTCTCCTCCAGCTACTGGCTTTTTACCTGGAGGGATGCATCTTGCCTCTGCCCATAACAAATCTCCATCTAATTACACTTCAGGCAGAAAGAAAATGTTGTGATTCTTCTTTAGTCAGAAGAGATTTAAAAATAAGTGGAAAGGGGGGGAAAAAAAGAGAGTAGGATATATGTAGGAGGATTTCTGGTCAGTAGACGTGATGATAAGATTTTGGGCACCTTAGTGTTTTATAACCTTCCTTTGAACAAAGTTTCAAGTCTAGGCAAACTGACTCACCACTTTGGCCTTTAGTGCAGCTATGCCAAAATTGGTACAAATTATTACATGATATTTTATAGCCAGGTCTTTGAAATGTGAACCACTGTCTTTTTGAATCTAAAATACTGTATAATAGATATTATTGAAGTATGGGTCACTCTATAGTTCTTTCCACAACTGTTGTATTGTACCACCTTGAACAGTAAAGTCAGTGTAATCTATAAAAAACTTCAGTTGGAGAGAAGAAAACCACAGTAACAGGAAACCTGGGAGGCTGTTACCAGGGAAGACAGTTTGATGAAAGATAGGAAGTTAAAACAGTTAACATTTTACTAATGGCAAATAGTTTTCTAAAGGCAGTCAACCTGGTATTTCATTATAAAACCCAGAATATGAAATAAGTGATGTGGTCTTGCAACCCAGATTCTGGCAGGAGAAGTAAGGTCACAGCTAACCCTGCATAAACAGAGGGCTGTGTGCTTTTGCTTGAGAAGGTGAAGGAGGACCTCTGCTCCCTCCTAGCCATGATCCACTCTTCTCCCCAGTGTGAGTGAGCCACTAGATGGGGACAATGCCCACATCTCCTAACCTGCCCACGTCTAGGCAGTGGCAGCTGGGCTGAGGCTTCAATAAAGAGCTAATTCTGTTAGCTGTGAAAGCTGTCAAGCCTCCTAGCAATTTGATGTGGATATTTTTTAACATGAACAGCCAAGATGACAGTCTCCAAACCCTCAGCAAAGGAGCTGATTATCAAGAATGGCAGGTATTGGCTGCAGCATGCTCACAGCTAGTGTGGTGAAAGAAAGGCCAGGTAAAGCATCTCTGGAAGAATAAGGAGCTCCTACCCTTACCTGGCTGCTGGGAATGCCGCTGTGGAAGAGCGGTTTCCTTACATGCTTTACATGGCCCCTTTGGCCATACAGTGCCTTGCTGATCCATGTAAATGGATGGCTGTGACTCACTCAGAGATGCACATTTGTAGGAGATAATAACCCATGTTGGGACTGGGGGAAGGATGCAGAATGACTTTGCTATCACTATTTAGCTAAGAAGAGTACAACAGCTCTGTCGGTAGAACCTCCATCTCCTACAGGTTGCGCAGCAGAGAAATGGGGTGTGAAAAGGCATCTGTTTTAATCAGCAAATACAGGACTTGTTATACACATGCTCAGAGTGTGTATAAAACAGGAGTATTAATAAAACATGTCACTTAAACACAGAGAGAAAACCAAGCTAAAACAAACCCCAAACCAATTAATATTTGTCAATCTTACTGTACTATTTAGAATCCATTTACTTTACTTATGCTGGCCACCCTTACCATTGACTGAAGATTTCATTACCACCAAGCCGTACTACTTCAGGACTACTGGAGATAAATTCCTCTTACTGTTCTGCAGCTCATCTGTTTTGCTGCTCTCTTTTCCAGTGACGCCTGCTTACTGGCTTATCTTTCACCGTTTGTGATTTAAGCCGGTAGCTGCCCCTCCAGGCTCTGTGTCACTGTTTCTCTGGCCTTTAGGCATCTGGTTTTTAATTTCTGTGATAGCCACTCCCTCAGTATCTTTCATCACTTAATTGTTTTTCTTTTAGCTTTTGTTACTTGTTCTTTGCTACCTGAAGTTTCTTCCATTTTGCGTCATGCTACTTCCAAGTGCAGCCTCCTGAACTGCTGGGTTAATATTTGATGGTGGCTGGGCAGAGGCAGTGGGGTTCTGCCACTCTGCTTGGCAAGCCCTCTTCTTGCTACACTGCTGCCAGTGTAACTGTGGTGGTAAGTCAGTATTTAAGCTTAAGTTTGGTTAAATGCTTCACTGGCATGGGAAAACTATGGGCTTGTTATTGCAAGGAGATGAAAAGCATTCTCTCTACCTACTCTCCATGTTTATTGTCCAGGCTTTTTGTGTGGGTTTGGTCTGTTATTCTCTTAAATGCCTCTGGTGGCTGCAAATGTTTAAGCAGTGAAGACCAGTAAGATGCAAACTCCTTCCAATCAGCGCAGCCTGTTGGGTAGCTTTTTAACAAATGTGTTATCATGATAGTGGTTTTCACTGTGGTCACAGCCCTGGGGTTATTTTGTGCCCTGATGTGACCATTGTCATTACAGCTTGTGGCTGAAAACTTGGCAATATGGATATCCAGATAACAATGTTCTTCCTTCATCATTTGTATTCTTGTGCTTCAGGTCTCTGCCTTGGACTGAAGCTTGATTCACCGCAGTGTCACAACACTGTGACATTCTTACAAATCAGTACTTGATTTTCTTTATCCAAGCAAATCTGTGCTAGGTGCTGTAAAACTATGCCAAATCTGGGACCTGAGTTGTTGAAAACTTCCTGCGCAGCAGGGAAGTGGCAAATGCTGGTGATGTCTGCTTTGGCATGGCACCACCACCTCTTCTAAAAGCTTCTCCTGCCAATCATCCTTGCAAGAACCAGTCTCTGTCAATATGGCTCTGACTACAAGAAGCATGAGACTCTCAAGGTGACATCCATGTCCCGCTGAGGCTGCCAGTGGTGGCTGACACCAACTCAAATGAGCATAGGATTCCTGGCCTCTCTTTTCCCCTCTCTTCCTCCCCCAAAGACGGGGCTTGAAGTATAGAAGTTCAGCCAGGAAATAATTACCTTTTCTATTTCACTGTACATCTACCTGTACAGGTTTTCTTGCTCAAAGTGGATTCTTGGTTTTTATTCATAGGTAGTAGAAGAAGTAGAAATATGCACTGGCAATCAATAGGTCAAATTTAAATTCCTTCTCCCCTCTCTTATACAATGTCCAAGAGGAATTAAGACTTTAAGCTTCTGTAAAGGACATGATACTAATTACGTAGCTATTATATGACAGCACATGCGTGTTATAAATACAAATGACTACAAACATTGCAAAGAACTTCTGCCTCTGACTGAATCTGTGAGATAGCTCCATCACACGCCCTCCATGCTAACTCTTTTGGTGGTATAATCACCTCCCAAAGGTGGCAATCATTCCATTGCTTGATATGTTCCGCAGTTTATGAAGGTTCATGGGTGAATGTGGACCAGGTTAGCCAGAAGGGGCTGAGTTTTTGGTTTTTTTTCAGAATTTATATTATTATGTAGTCAAAATTTTCTAAATAATAGAGGTCATAGGACTTGAATTAAATTCTCCTAAAAATTCAGTGCCTGTACTAATAAATATGGATAGTTTTGTTTCCATGTGCTGTAGCAAACATTTGTAATTTGTGTAAACATTGTAAAATTCAGGTAGAGCTCCCCATGCCTGCCCTTTTCCACTAGCAGTGCATTATTAGTATGTCAGATTGATAAAGAGTATCTGTAACGTGGTCAGGACAGTCAGACTTTGCCTCCTCTGAGGCTTCTCTCATCATTTTTTGCTGCAGCACAACATGGCCTTAGGGAAGTGATGCCTCTCTTTCTCTGCTGTCATTGTGAAAATAATTGCAGTAGCTTTGGAGCTGTAGTACAGCTTCCAGCTGCACCTAATTTGTATCAGGGGTCTTGCTGTGTTGTACATGTGAAAGTGGAGGAGAGGTATTTCCAGGGTTAGGGCACAAGGTTGGGAAGGTGGGGCTCAGATGCCCATGTTCCTGGGGGCTGCTCTTTCCTCAGAGCAGGGCTTTGGCTTTAGCTTTCAGGTTTGCTGATGGGAGCTGTGTGTTGGGTCTCCTGCCAGCAAGAAGCAAGAATTCTGTCCTTGAGGACATCCATGAGGCAACGAAATGTTGGAGTTGGCTGTATTCTGGTGTGTGGTGCATGGGGCGAGCCCCCACGTGGATGTACCTATGTGTGGTGGTAGAAGAGGACGTGGAGGGGGTGTGGTGAAATAGCATGATGTTGTCCACATCTCTGGTTGGCCCGGGTGCAAGGCATTCTGAAAATGTAAGAGAAAACAGAGTTTATAACACCGTGCTATTTTTGTCATGCTTTATTGGTTTCTAATTCATTTTACATCTATTTTAAAAATCATGCAAGTTCCCAAGCCATGTGTTGCCATTCTTGCAAGCAGTCCTGTTGACTGGAGATGGGCTCCCTCCATGAGCAAGCGATGCAGAGAGCAGCTGGACACCCGTTCACAGCCACTCCACTTCATTGAGAAGTTATCCAAGAGCTTCCTACAGGAGCCACTCACAGTGCTCAGTCTCCACCACAGCCTTGGATAATTTTTTATCTCGTTTCATTTTGCTGTGTGTCACCTTAGTACAAGTAAATAATAATTCCTATGTTAAGATAACAGGTGGAGCTGCTGCCTGCACTATGGAGAGATGTTTGTTTCTTCACAAAGAGCTTTTCATAAATCTCTGGTGAAAATTTTTACAAAAGGAAACATTTGACCTAGTTTGGCATATTTAAAATATTTGCAAGGGTTCTAACAGGCAATGATTTTAATTCCACTGAAGCTACTGCTAATCAGGAGACAGAGCTTATGCAGAACTCTCTCTTGCAAGCAAAAACAGGCACTTAATGTGATTGCTTCATAAGAATAGGACCTAGCAAAGCGTTGAAGAGAATGTTTGACATTTAAACATCTGGTTAGAATTAGCAGGGCTATTATTTTACCTTCATGTCACAAAAACCTTGCCAAGTTAAAGTTTAATTTCTCAGGTTTAGAGCCCATGAGCTTTGCATAAAAATAAGAGTTTATTTATATGAAAATATGCTCTGTCATAGTCAGATTTTTCTTATTATTCTTTCCCTCATTTGCCCTCAGACATGGGTGTCTGAGGCTGACACATTGTCTCAGCAAATTAAGTCAAGCTGAAAGCAAGGGTACAGTGTTAGGGCAGAGCAGCAAATAAGATTTACATTTTCAAGCAAGAGCAGTAATTAGGCCATTTCATATTTTATATCCTCATGTTTATTTTCAGAGTAGTATATGAAAATAAGCATAGAAATAATGAGACATAAGTGCTCCAGCAAGCAGTTGGGGTTCATCAAGTAAAAACTACAAGTTACTCTTCAGTTTTGCTGCCACCCACAGAGTTTACGTCTTTGAAATACCGGCAGGCAGGTGTTGTGGCCAGAGCTAATTGGGTTTGTAGTTAGGCGCATACTGGATTTCTGTATCACAAATTATGAAGGGAATAGGCCTTCTTTTGAGCAATACAGTACCTAGCATTGTGCTGTGGATTTTGCTTCAGTATGTGAGGTGTTTGGTGCTTTGCAGAGCAAATGAAGTTTTGAACTGATTAGTCTGGTGCAGATGGTTATAACTGCTTGACTTCAGTCAGGCAAACTTCGAATGCAGGGGTCCAGGTGCATTGCTGCTGTGGTATGAGAATGATCTACAGGGTCCCAAGCTCTAAATTCTTGCGACCCAAATTATCCTTCCTCTGGCTACACATACAGTGTTTGTATGCTTGTGTATATTAGGGTGCTGCTCCCCCTTGCTGTGCTGAGCAGGCATCTTGACCAGCAACCTTTCTTACCTGTATTTCTGCACACAGTCTTGCAGTGTTTGCCCACACACAATGCTGCTTTTCTGGCAGAAGTAATGTGGCCACAAAATCAGCTGACTGGAACTGCAATTATATGCTAATTTAAGGTTTTCAACCGTTAAATGCCTGTAGTATTTCTCCCTCTCTTGCTATCTTTCTTTACAATGAGATTAACTGTGTAAATTGAGCTAGATTTGTGAGAAAATAAGTCCCTGGAGTTAAGTCTCTCTTTTTTTTTTTCTGCCCCCTTCTTTGCCTCACTCTCCCATCCCAAAGACACAATCCTTCCTTAATACCTGCTGTAGCACTTTGTATCCAGATACATACCACAAGTACTGTAAGAAAACATAACCCAGAACATAATCCTTCGGCTTTCCTCCCCACAGATCTGATGGCACACAAGCCTTGCTACAGCTCTCACAAATAGAAAACGGGTTGGGTATTCCCACCTGCCCCCCTTTGAATTGCATCAATTCTGATTATGAGCCAGAAAGAAGAAGAAATGGAGGATAGCTCCCCGCCACTCTGTGTCACCTGCGGCCAAGCACATTTACCAGAAGAAAACCACTTGTACAGCTACACCGAAGAAGTAGATGATGATCTGATATGCCACATTTGCCTGCAACCTTTGCTTCAGCCATTAGACACGCTCTGTGGTCACACCTTCTGCACAGCCTGCCTTACAAACTTCCTTGTGGAAAAAGACTTCTGCCCCATGGACCGCAAGCTTGTGATTCTCCAGACATGCAGGAAGTCCAGCATACTAGTGAATAACCTCCTGGATAAGCTAATGGTTAGCTGCCCTTTCACAGAACACTGCTCAGAGGTTGTGCAACGGGGTCACCTCGAACAGCATTTCCAAACCCAGTAAGTTGTTGTTGATAGACCTTTTTTCACTCTATTTTTTTGAGTAGAGGAAAAATATCTTCAATTAATACTGATCAAAATAAAGAGTTGTTGATTTCACTCCCAATGAACACCTACAGTATCATTAATTAAGAGCTGAATTTAGTCCATTTATAGTCCAAGATAGTCTATATCTTACTTTTTTTTTAGAATCAAATGCATGTAAGGTACTTCATGCTATCCTTAGCAGTTCTGGGTGAATACCTTGTGGTTAACTGCACAATAACAGTATGTATGCAGTCCAAAGAGATCTGTGAGTTTTGAGAAGCTGAGCTATTATAAATATTTTAATAGCACATTAAGGGTTTTGTAATTGCCCTTTCTTCAAGCCTTTTTTGAATCACAAATGACCTACATGAGAAGTAGAGCAGAAAATATTCTGGTTTGGTGTTGGTCTTTGAACCTGAGTGCTCCTTTCTTCCAGGTGAGCACTTATCCAAGGCACCATGGGGCTCACAGAGAGACAGACTCTGGAAGAGCACCCTGGCTGGACTCCTTCTCCAGCCTTATCCCTCCTGGTAGCCAGGACACCCTCCATCATGCCTCTGGGAGAGACCTCTCCAGGGAGTAGTTTGGTTCCTCTGCCAGGAGAGAACTGAATGATTCTTTGTTTTGCAGAGTAGAAGGATGTGCTGCTGCTTTTGTCTTGCATGTTCTGCCGTTTTTAAGGAAGGCAGAAGGGTAAAGAGGTATGTTCAGGGCTGTGATTTCTGACAGAAGACAAACACTTTGGCATAGTCTGTGTAACAGCACCTCAGGTTTGAGGAGAGATGGGGTCTAAGATGTGCCCTTTTCTGTGAGCTGTATCTGTTGCCCAGTGAAATTACATCCCCTGAAGTTTGCAGGTGTAAATTGTGTTGCTAAGTGTGTACTTCTGCATCTGCAATGCAAAGGAAGCCTTGAGCAGCCAGTGCAGGGCTCCAGACTGCTGCTGGGAGCACATTCCTGCACAGACATGGCAGTACTGACGGTCAGAGCCAGAGAGTGGAGGTATGTTCACATACTGCACACTTCACAGTCTGGGAGCCTGCAACCAGAAATGGCTCTGCAGCCTGCCATTCAAACATGTCCTCATTTGCACTGGAAATGTCATTTCTTGAAGCACCTGGATTCTCACTAGGAATTTATTCACTTGAAGATGTTCACTGGAGTCATAGTGTCCTAACCAACCAAAAATGTGACAATTTTGCATTACTAAAACAAAAAAAACCCACCAACCATTAACAATGGGTTTATTGTTCCCTTGCAGAGGTCATGAGACCATTTTTCACATGCTGGAGGTTTGGTGTTTGTGGATTTGGGTGCCCTCGTCGCCACATTTCTGAACCTGGCATTCATGGTGTAGGAGGCAGTGACAGCAGGCCCCAGCCCAGGCCAGGAGTGCTCAGGGAGTTTCACTGTGTGCTGCTAAGGGGACAAAATAACAAAGTTAATAATAGTTTTCTGTCTTAGTACTTATCTGACAGGCCTCAAATGTTAATTTCAATAGTAGTGCAGGTAAGGGGACTGTCAGTCTTCTGTGAGCTGCTGTCACTGAAATTATGTTTCTGTACAGATTCCAGCCACAAAATCTTGAACCCCTAATGCAAATGCCTTTTCCCTTTGCTATACATAGAGCTGAACTTAATGTGATTTATACCTTCCTGTTTGTCTTCATTTTTTTTGACATGGTGATGCTGTGGCCACAAAATTAGCAGGACACCCACTTCCAATTCACCTCCAATCCCCAATAAATAAGAAAATCAGTGCATTTTTTTACAGGGAAGCCACACAGCTAGCACAACTTCTGATTTCTAGTGTCGATTTTCGTAAGTGGATATGTGCAAGTCACCCCAGTGTCTTTTTCTTTTCCTTAAGGTGGTAGTAAAGGTACCCTTCGTTACATATCTTACAGAATTGCAGTGCTATAAACCATGATTTGGTCCTGTAAAAGCCTGGCAGGTTTTATTCTAGCACTTACTGTTTAATGTCAGTGGCCTTGGTCTTCCCCTCAGGATCTCCAAGACCCTGTGCTTCTGGCTTTCTTGGCCTGAGCCCAAGTGGGGATAGAAAGAATTGCCTTGGTAACATGTTCCCACAATCTCTTCCTGTTCCCTCTTCCCTGTGTCAGGTTCCCAGCACCAGGTCCCACTACCCCAGGGGCAGAAGACTGAAGAGATGGAGTAGGGTCGTCCTACCCTAAAGCCTCTAGGGTAGTGCAGTACAAAGCATTGCTACATAGGCTGGACATTTGGTTTTTTGCTACTCACGAAATTGATTTTCCTTCCTCAGGAGGTTGGGAGGACTGAGTTACCTTAAGGCCAAAGGGCAGAGACAGGAGAATATGAAACCACAGGAACTTCTGCTGTTGGGGGTTTCAGCTTTACAGGGGATAGCAGCCTCACTACCATCCCCACTTGAGGGAGGAAATAGGAGGGAACATTCTGAGTGATCCCTAATTTCTACATCTTTATGCTTGCAGACACTGCACAGTATCTTTATTTTATTTTAGGCACAGCATTAATTAATTATCACCTAAAGCATCTTATGCCTCTGCCTAATTTAATTGTTGGAAATGCAGAAACCTCTCTTGCCATTCCATCTCCAATTAATGGCAAAGAGAAGAAAGTTGTGCTCTGTTATGCCCAGGGAGAGATTGAGCAGACTGAGCTGATGCTGTTCTCTTTAACTCTGGTGAATCAATAGAGAGGAGGGGAAATATGTGTTTTTCCTAATAAAACAAATACAATAATAATCATAAATATTTGGTGCCTGCAGTGGGAACAGTTCAGAGTCCACCTGAAATCTCAACAGAACATTATTGTGTTCTCAGTGAATAAATTAAAGTAGACTCTGCTAGGGTCATCAGGGTGGTCAGCAGTTCTCAAATTTCTTGCGTGGTTCAGGTTCAGACCAGTTCTGGTTCTCAGAGAGAAAACAAAAGTTTACCCTGATCAGAGATGAGGTCACTGATGGGACAAGGTAAGCTTGCTCTTTTATGCTTTGTAATTGATGACAGAACTTAAACATTTTTTTTTAAAACACCGGTTACCATGGAGCAGTCCACTGAAAGCATCCTTATTTAAAATGTTTGCTTTTGCATCCTTCAAAAAAAGCCCCGAGAAGAGACATGTCCTTGGATTATTACATGATTTATGTTTGTACAAAAACATCTGACTGGATTTGGGGAATTCAGACTGAGATGCAAACAGCCAGCAGTTGGCTGTGATCTTTTGCAGTGTTTTACTTTAAAAAGGTGTGGTCTTCTGATATCGCCTGCCACAAAACTCCGCGGGGGGCATTTTTTTCCCCCCTTGTCAGACAGCTACACCCTTCTGTGATGCAGTTTAGCTCGTAACCCATCTGCTTGTGGGCAGTGATGTAAACATACCAGCTGCCTCTGAAGAACCACTCTGAATCCTGCAGGAGGCAGGTCTCTTCCCCGAGCATCGCTCTCCTCTGCAGCATAAGTCACTGTCTCGCCAACCACACTGTGCTGTCCCTAAACCCTCACATCTACCCATCCGAGAGTCAGATCAAGTAATCCTCTTACAGGTCAATGATTTTTGCAGTGTAGCTTCGTTTAAGGGATTTAAGCTTGATTCATAATGTGCTACCATTGCGTTGAAATGGAAAGGCTTGCTTAGAAGGGGTTTGGCTGGCACGAAAGCTTCTCATTGTGTGTCCCACCAGAGAGACGGTGGGAAGGAGGAAACCTAGCAGCAGTGCCAGCACTGCACTGGAAATGAAGGCTCTCCTGTTACTGGTCCTACCTTGGCTAAGTCCTGCAAACTACATAGACAATGTGGGCAACCTGCACTTCTTGTACTCCGAGCTGTGAGTACGCACAGTCGCGCCAGCGTCGTGCTCTCTGTCTGTCTGTCTCACCCGAGTGGCGGGAAGGGGCTCACCATGAGCGTTTTGGGGGGTCTGTCTGCCTGTGTGTCTGTGCCTGTGCATACGTGCGAAGAAAATCCTGCAACGTCTTGCCAACAGCTTCACACCGTGCTGCTTCCCATCCGGAGGGCTAATAATAGCAGTACATCCCCAGTGCTTTCTGTTTTGGAAGCAGCTGAGATGTACTGAGTGAAGCTGCTTTTTTCCTTATCAACTTGTTTTTCTGTGCCAATGCTTTAGGTGTTTGTTGGTTTGGGTTTTTTTCCATTTCTGAATCTGTGTTTTTCCTTTATTTCCTGTAAATAGCCTTGTGGGGAGCTAGGTATAGGGGAGGGCATCAGGAAAGACACCCCCAGTAGAGCACTCTCTGTGTGTACATGCATAATGTTCTGTGTGTAAAGCTGCATGCCTGTAGCAAAACGCTGAGAAGCCTTTCACCAGAAATAATTCACTTGAGACAGAAGAGAATTTTCCCGTATTTCTCTTTTTGCCCACAGCAGAATGTTATTTTCTCTGTAAAGCAAATATAACTGTAGCAATCCATCCATATATCTTCATGTTTTTAAAAAATCCACCTCGAACAACCCCACAGCTGATCTTTCCAACCCATAAAACAAATATTCTATGGTGTCCTCTGTGAATGTTACTACATTAATTTGTGCTTGAATGTTATTGCACTAGTTAGTGGAGCTTTTATGACTAGAAATAGATATTTGTTTCAGTATGTTTTCATTAATTATGTGTTGTTTGTATTTTAACAAATTGTAAACTTTCAAGATCTTCACTGAGATCATGAATGAAATGTCTAATTCTCTCAAAAATGAAAAATTACTGTATTATGCCTACAGTGAGAATGTTTTAGTAACAGTTGTGATTAGTACCAAAGAGACTAATTTTCAAATGATTTTGTCCCTACTGTCAGACAAAAATAGCACTGTTTTGCAGAAACACAAAGTCCCCTTTTGAAATTCTTGTGTGATGTGCATGGCAACTATTAATAATTTAGTCACATTGCATACAACAGCTTAGGGTTTCTGTATGCTGTAGGTGTTTTTAAACATTTAACAAATCTAGTGTTGAGGGTTGCAGCTATGTCCTCATTTTAATTAATTTTGTTTAAGAATGGCATTTTGTTTAAGAATGTTAATTTAAAAAAAACAAACACCACCAAAAAACAGTTAAGCCAAGCAGGCTAAAGGGCAATCAAGCTCAAAACAGGGCAGATGAACATTTATAATGGAAACAATGGCATCTGGGACATCTAGTTTCCAGGAAAACAAACCAATGAGATTAATCAGAGCACAGGCAGATGTAGCCTACTTGCTTTTCTTGGGGAATTCAGGTTCACTGATTCTCCCAGGATAAAGGGCTCTGATGTACGGTAGCTATTCATTTCTTATTTATTTAGCCTTCTAACCCACAGAGATGTTAGTCGTGCTGCATGTCAGCAGTTGTTATTAATGGACTGGGTGTGGACTGGGGCTCAGACGTGCATCTTCAGCTGTCAACAATGGGAGGTGCACGTCCCCTCTCCAGTGCCCAGCCCTGGATGCTATCTGGCATCCTGCTGCCAGGAGCCAGTGCTCAGGACCTCCCACACCACTCCATCTCTGGCCAGGGCAACAGAAAGTGGGATTTATTGGGGGCTGACTCACAAAAGCACGCCAGGCAGTTTGACCTCCTTTCAGGAATTTCTCCTTCTCCTCCACGTGTACGTAGTGCCTCTGGCTGCTGCTGGATGCTGCACAAGGCATTGATATACTAATCTGTGGGATGGATTCATGGTCTTTTCTAATAACAGCAGTTGAAAGAAAAAGAGAAATACAGTTTTTAGTCCTGTTTAACCAGTTTATACACGTTATGATCTACAGGTTGCTACTTCAGTTTCTTGGGCACTTGGGATGTTTTTAATGCAAAGTTTTGTGAGTGGAACAGCATAGCCATTGGTGTCCAGGACAGCCTGACACCCAGGGGCACAGGTTAACTGCCACAGAACTTTTGTACCCCAAACAAGCAGCTTTGTAAATCTTTCCCCACAGCCAACTGAAGAGTTCCTGCTGTGTGTAGTGTGTCTGATGGCTTGCACCATGGTTTGAAACTAGACCATAGTAGGCAGAAAGCATTTTTTTCATTATCACACTGTCTTTGGTTGCTGGCCAGTACAAATACTGGTCTCAGTCAGGACTCATTATTTTCTTGGCTGTCAGCCACCAGAGATAGCAATTGAGGAGAGAGAGGGGGATGATGGGTTTGCTAGACACAAGGAAAGAGCTGGAGGACAGTGGGGGATGCAGTTACCATCACTGGTGCTGGCACAAGAGGAAGAATAAGAGTGCTGGGATTCACACTGTCCTTTCTCACACACAATCCATCTCTTCCCTTCTACTCTGTTCAAAGGTTATGTTATTTGTATTGCATTGTTGAGGTTTGCTTTAGTTCCAGGGCATTTTTGTTCCTAAATGTGGAACGGGCAGCTTGGGGAATAGGGATTACAGTATAGCACAAAACCCATCTGGAGAGGCAGGCCCTGGAATCCAGCTAAGAAATAAAGAGATTTTAGGAGATTTGAAGAGGAGAAATGAAGTTGGGGAAAGGCTGTGCCAGACCCTTTTCACTTCAGCTGGGTGCCATGCAGGTAGGAAACAGGTGTGTGTGGATGTGCTGTAGTGGCGCTTTACAGGATGGATGTTGGGTGCCACTATTTTTAGTTTTCTATTAGCAGTTTGATAATTACAGGTATTCCCAGGAAGCAAGTGCATGTCCCCTGATGTTGTCCCCTGCACTAAAACCACTTCCCTGGCCACTGTCTCTTGTCCTTCCCTTAGCAAAGATCTCGACACAGATGTTGTTCCTGTCCTTGCTCTTTGCCAAATCATGAAGAGCAGCGCATGGCAAACCAGGGTTCTCCCTCTTGAGAAGCCTGTGGAAACATCTGACAGAAGAATAAGAAAAACCTGTGAGGTCTACCTTGAGGAATCTCTGGGAGATGGTGGGATGTAGCCCCACCAGCCCAATGTCTCTCACCTTTGTAAGGGTCTCCATGGGTGTTGAGGAGACCCTACCCCAGGGTCCATGCCTTCTGCTTTATATCTCCATAAAGACTCTTTGAAAGGCATCTGCTTTCTTTCTTATTTAATGTATCTTCAGAAAGGAAATACTTGCTCCAGCATTCTTTTGAGTTGGGCTGTGTTATTGTCTCCGGTTAAAAACAAGGTATGTGGATGGAGAGTCAGCCTGTGGCCATTGTAGGAGGCTTTCCTGAGTGAGAGGACCTGGTGGCAGTGCTCACACCATTGCTACCCCTCTCACTTCATAGGAGGAACTGTGCAGCAGGGTATTTCTCAATAGCAGGATTTTCTGCACCTTTAGCTCAAAGAGCCACTTAGAAATAAAATTGAGGGGAAGGAGGTTGCAAGATTAGACTAGGTTGCAAGACTCACCTTGTCTCCCTAAGGACATCAATCACGTGGGGTGGTTTTCAACCTAATCCCAATTCAGCACGTGGCCATGCTGACCAAGCAAGTGCCCAGAATGGTGCTGGGCATCGCGTGTGCTCAGCACAGGTCGAGCACTGGGGAGTCCTTGGCAGCCACTCCTGCTGGCACTCTTTCCCTCAAAGGATTAAACAGCTCCTGGCCTTAGTCCCTGCTGGTAATACATCAGCTAGATCTACCCCACTAATCTGAATCAAGCCATTGGTTTTTAAAATCGATTGTTTGTTAGATGGAAATGCACAACTTACTCTCACCTGTGAAAAAAAGTACTCATTTTTTTTCTTACCCCTCTTGAATTTTACATGGAACAGTCAAAGAAATCTCACCAAATTAACTGAATCAAGTTTCCCCACATAACTTTTATAAGATAACTACTCTCAAAACAGCACTTTGGGCTGGAATAACCAGTAAAATTTAGTTTCTCTGTTTATTCAATTTAAAAAGAAGAGATGCAAGTGCCAGCTGTCTTCTAGTGCCCTTGAGCACATCTTTTTTACGGTAAAAACAATGAGGTGCACTCTCCCAGCCCCCTTACAGCACTGAGCTTAACTGTGCAGCCAACTTCTTTAATTTCTGTTCAACTCAGTGGGGAAACTTGTGTCTGGCTTCAAGTCTGTTCTTGTGAAATTAGCCACACAAAGGCTGGGGAGCACAGGACATGCATTACTCATGACCAAATTTATAAGCCTGAAGCTCCTTTTGGACTCCTGTGTTAGTCCACTGCAAAAGCCACATGTTAGTCTCCTTACGCTGTGCAAAGCTGTGTTTATAGAAATCGGTGTCAAAGCTAAACTGTGAGATTAATGAAAGCTGAAAGTGCTGGAAAGCAAGACTTGAATGGAAATATTCTTGAATGAAAATATAAATGAAATTCTTAGGATATCTGCATTAAATAGCAAGGACATAGCACACTGAGATAAAATTCAGAGGGACTTTCCCAGGATGTTAGAATTGGATGTTTCTCAGAAAGCAGAACTGAGGTGAATCAAAACACAAAAGCAGGAGTGTGTCAAGGGCTACTGTTAGCTTCACCCCAATGCTACAGCTTCACAAAGGGGCCAAATATGGAGTTAGTTTTCCTTCAGAATTCTGAGCTCTCTCCCAAAATCTCCAGCAAAGACCTACTAGTGTCCCTTTCTCAGCCTAGTCCCTCACTAATGTTTGTCTGACCCCACTCCACCAGCCCTCTCACTTGCCCTCCTACTTCTGCCCTCTGCTTTATACCTCTTCTGGTCCTTCCCTTTGTTTATTCCCCTCCTCTCTCATGCCTTGGTCCTGCCTCTATTGTGCTCCTTTGTATTTCCAGCCTTTACATTTGCACAAGAAAGTTTGAAATTTTTGTACAAATAAGGCATGAAAGCCAAAAGTAGAATCTCATGTAGGTGAACTGCTAATATGCTGTATTACTGTTAAAAGTACAGGAGGAGTTGTAGTGTAAACTCTTAGTATTTAAGTGCCCAAATTAAATTTTCTAAGTATATTGTGTTGTATTCAAGAGTGTTTTATGTTAGCTTAGGAGTGCAGCAGAAAGTAGTCATTTAATTGACTGCAAATGTCTGGGTCTGGTCACTGTTTAACCAAAGATTAATTGCACTCCTCAGCAGCATGGTGGGGTCAGGGTCTCTTCCCCACCTTCTGCCACCCTCTCCCAGAAATGGTACCTTTTTCCACCAGCACATCCCTCCTGGTTTCTCGGCATAGGTTGGAGAGTGCTGAGTTTTAGTGGTATGATTGTTACTGGTTAGCAATTTTTTCCCCAGTGCTGTGATTCTAGGTGCAGAAATAAATTTGTCTGGGACAGCTCCAGAAACCAGAAACCCCATGAGAGCATAAAGAATTTGTTGGTTCTGCCTGAGAATTTTGTGTGTAAGGAAAGTTGGCATTTCAGTTATAGATTGAGAAAGATCCTGCTTCATTTCCTTCTATGCATGCAAGAAAGTTACCTTTACTCCATTCACAGCTACCTACAGACTTGAGATCAGAATTAGACCTTTTATTCTTCTGGATTGTTTTCTCAAGGCTCCTCACACCTTTGGAAAAGGCTGACATTGGCCACTGTCAATCTCAACAAATACATTTTGTTGCCAAAAGTAAAACCTGAGCCAGCCAAAAAAAACCAAACCCTGCCAAGATGGAAAGGCAATGCAACAATTATGGTCGGCAGAAATGTTTCTCTTCATGAATGACTTATGTCTCAGTTATGTTTGGTTTTTCTGTAAGCTGCTCAGAAGAAAGGTGCTTACATGCCTGGCCCATGTAACAGGAGCACAGAAAGGTCAAACCTCTACCTCACTTGGAGGCTCCTTCACAACAGGCAATCCACTTTGGAATGGGGACCAAAGAGGGCAAAGAACTGAAGGTCTGGTGGGGTAGGAGGAAGTAATGAGGTGATGAGAGTTGCAGGAATAGGAGGTCGACGATTACTCAAAAGCAGCAGACTCTTGTTTCTTGTCTGACATTAAGCCACACAGGCCGTATGTTGCAAGTTTGGCCAACCTCTGCATCTCTCTGACAATTAACCTAGTTTAACACTGGCACTGGCAGCATGACAAGGATACTTTTCCTTGAGCTATTTCTCTGACAAATCTGCCAGAACTGGGCTGTCCTGCAACGTGAGGATAAGCACTGCTCTTGCAGAGCTCTTATGCCTGTCATAGCTTAAATCCTGCTCTGAATACTGGTACTGAGATCATCCATAATGCAGCTTGTTAAACTGTAGGCAAGCCGACTAGTAGGTCTGAGGGTCTTCTTGGATATTTTTAAAACTCTTGACCTTTTGGGGGAATCTGCCTTCAAGGTCCCCAGTCCACAGAGTAGCCAATTGCATTTCAACTACCTTCTCCATGATAAGAGCTATTGTTCAGGTACTAGAACTGATTCTCTGCCCCTTGGCATGTGACAGCATGTCCAAGCTGCCTCTCTGAGCCATGCAGTAACTGGGTGCACAAGGATGCCAACAAGCACAGGACACAAAACCAGAGGTTTTATAGTAACATCACTGGCAATGTTGGACTAATAAGAGCCTGTGTGGCAGCATGCATGTGACTGCTTGGGGCTTCCTGTCTCAAAAGGAGGGTCCAGGTTGGTCCCTCTGTGTTGAACAGGTACCTCAGTGGAGGTATCTGTTAGTCAGTGACATGTCACATGTCATGACTTAACCTCCACTATCACCAAAGAATTCCTGGCTTGGATCTGAACTCTGTTTTGGGATTAAGAAAGTGAACTTTTTTGTAACATCTTGGAAAGCTGAATGAACCCCTTGGCCTCAGCCAAGTTGCAGCTGGTGAAGACTGCATTTCACCAGTGAATCCTTGGGCTCTGCCTAGAACATACTTTATCTATTCATTTAATGTATTAATCGACAACAGATTCTGAATACTGAGCAACTCAAGTTCAGCAGCAGCCCAGTGAAACGGCTGGAGATTTCAACAGATGCTGTGCAACTTTTGCACAAAGAACAAAATTCTGTAAAGCATCCGTAACTTTTACATGTTGTGCAATATATCCTCCCCATATGAAAGAAAGTAAGCTGACTGTAACAGTGGGCAAGTCAAGTCATATTTTCAGGAAGTTTCTTTCTCATTTTGGTTGGATTTCTGCTGGCAGCATCCTCAAATTTTATTGATAAAGCCTTGTTCTCCTCAGCAGTGCAGGCAGACAACCAGATTTTTAACAATGACACATCACCA
Organism: Corvus cornix cornix; assembly: GCF_000738735.6. NCBI lineage: Eukaryota > Metazoa > Chordata > Aves > Passeriformes > Corvidae > Corvus > Corvus cornix. Next base: position 46,101,708 of record NC_046334.1, read on the forward strand.
TTGGCTGTATCTGCTCTCATTCTCTCTTTTTATCAAGACATTGGGCTGAGTATAGAGGATACCTGGGAGAGGCATAAGAAATCACCATTGATTCCTCTGTTTTAATGGAGATGTCTTGCTCCATAACACTGCTGTGACACATGGTAGAAGCAGGCTAAGACAAGATACTTGCAGTTGCTGGAGCCATCTTAATTTTTATTTGCTCTTTTACTAACTCAATGCATATTATTTACCTGAATAATGTAAAATAAGTGAATAAAATGCCTTTAGAGCTATAAATTTCAACTACAAAATTCAATCATTAGTGTATTATTTTGTAACTTGTTTTTTTCTCCTCAGCTGTCTTGAAATCATGTTGGCAGGAAGTAAGTGTTTTAGCTCAGCAAGTCATTTCATGTGCATGTATTGGGAAGCTTACACCTCTCTCTATATTACGCATTGCAGGCCCATCATTCACTAGACAGCGTGTAATATATTTTTAATGTAGAATTTCAATAATTTGGCAGCCTCTTAAATAGAAGACAAGGGAAGTCGTCTCCAAGGATTGTATTCTCCTTTCTCCTCTGCAGAACTTAGTGAATGGATAAGATTAGTAGACGCATGGCCTGGGGTTTTTTGTATTTTATTAGAAACAGACTAATAATTTTGAAAGCATAATTCAGGTATTTTCTTTTCTCCTCCCATATGTGATAAATACTAGTGTTACATGTTATTTTTAACATCCACTTAGCACTGGTGATATTCCACTGGTTTTAACTTTCCTTCCCATGTAAAAGGAAGAGTGGAATGATTTTATAGAAACACCCACAGAGACCTCTTCACTTGTGGATTTTATAATTCAACAGTATGAAAGGCCAGAAAACATCCCTTGTGGAGCAGGCTTGTATGGAGAGGAGATGGGCATGATTAACCAAATCTGTCCTGTGATCCATGGGACATCACTGGAAGCAGAGAATGTGCTGTGCTGCTGCTGTTATATGAGGATGTGTAGGGCGATATGGATGAGCAAGGCTGTTTCGCTCGATATGTATGAACGTCTCCTGCCAAGAGACTAAATTATAGTCAGAAATAAGTGCTCTGTATGAAAAGCACATGTTGAAGCTCAGCCCTTTGCCAGGCAGGTTTTGCAGTGGGAGCAGAAATCCCAGGAGTTGGTTGTGGCTTGCCCTTGTCAGCTCCCAAAGAAGGATCACCTCTGGTTCTGATTTAAACAGTTGGCACATCTCTCCTTCAAGCATTACTACCTGGTTTGTTTTTACAGCAGGAAGATGACACTGCTGGAGAAAGGATGAACGAGATTCTTTTTCAAATGCAGTGTGTATGTACTGGTAATTCTTTTTTTTGTTCTTGGCACTGCTGTGCCTGTGGTTGTCATTGGGATCTGTTGAGGGAATGAGCAGAATTGAGAGTGCCAGTTGCTGTTACTTTGCTCCAACCCAGACTGTGATGGAAATATTGATACTAATAATAGTAGTAAATCAGTTAGCTATGCTGAGGAGGTTCTGCTGTGGATGCCCAGTGGTATATACTGCAACCCATGCTATCCTTGTGCCTCCCTGCTGCAGCATTGCCCCCGCCATAAAATTGGTGGAATCTTGCTCATCCCACACAGCCCCCAGAGCTGGGAACATGCTGTGTTCTCAACATCTGCTTTCCACCTGCATTGTGATGTCATGGGTCAAGGATATGGCCAAACATATGTACTTTCCTTGGTGCCATGTCTGTAAATTTCTCAGTGTCCATTTTTAAATGGCATTTAAATTTTGCATATCTTGATGAATATTAGTGGATCCAATGTGCACAGTTTCTAGCAAACGTGCTGCTTTCAGTTTCTTCCCTCAGAGGAGATTTAATTCCAGTACATTTCTGTCTTATTCTTCCAAGGCATGAATGTGATGAAATTGGACAGTAATTGTTGCTGCATTTCACTTTTTTTCTGCTCTTTCCCCAGTGGCCTAAGTATCTGTAAGTTTGAAGGCACTTAAAGTTATGGTCTTTGAGTTCAAAATAAATCAGAAGAGAACAGACCAAAACAGGACACAGTATCTAATAAGATATATTGTATACATATAAACTTACACTTAATACATTGAGCTGAGAAAGCAAACAAATGCAGTCCTGCAGATCTGCCTTTTTTATAATCTAGGCTTGAATAACAGTGAAGTGACCCAAGTGAACAAAAGAAATTCATGAGGGGAGGCCAAGACTGAGTAACCCTCCTCTGGAGCTGATGAACTGTAATCCATACCAGATATTTTAAAAAAACATTTGCTCCTGTGCCACTTACCTCACAACAAAATGTTCTGTCCTGTCCTGTCCTCTCCTCTTCTCACCTTTCCTCGCCAGCAGGTGCTAAGTTACATCCTTCATATTTTTGCTAAGTCAGTATTTGCAGAGAGGTTAACAGTCTCTTTCTCAGAGAGAAAATGCATTTCACAGATTTGCTTTTTGTTAAGGGCTGCTAATTGTTGCTCAGATCTTCCTGTGCTTCATGTCTCTGTTTTTCAAATCTCCAGCAAACAGAGGTTGACAACCAACACAAAAAATACCATAGTGATTTTCTGCCCTGTGGTGCTTTACAGCACCAAGAAAACTCACAGCTGACAGTATAAAGGGTTTAGCCTGTGATGAAAGAGCTTGATTTGTTTGCTTGTTGGGTAAAAATAACAGTTTGCTCTTAAATAGGTGCTTATCTTTTTGCAGCGTTACATAAACTCTCTGGATGCTACCTGCCAAGTACAAATTGGGTGCTTCTGCCCTATTTATGTTTTAAGAAAAGATGCAGGTTTGAGTCTACAAATAGGTTCTTCTGTTGGTTCCCTTGGCAAGACCTGTAAAGTTCATTCAGTCTCTGTTATCACCAGTACCAGGCCGTGTTTTGGTTTCCTTAGCCATTTTCCACCTGTCTGCTCCTTGCTACACTAAATCTTTGTCTTTTTCTTGCTTCCTCTCAATTCCTGTTTTCTTTACACCTCTTCTCTTGCCTCTTGCCTGTCCCACGCGTCTGCCCCACTAAGTTCTGCTATACCAAAGGATCAAGGTTATCAGGGAAGTGTGGCTTTGAACACTGAACAGCATGACAGCAACAGGTTTATTCTGTCCGGTAAAGGAGAACTGAACCGGTTTAAAAACATTAGGTACTCTTGGGTTGAACTGTGAATAGAGATCACCAACTGTAATTTCAAAACCACTTGAAGTTGGTAGGTTCAATCAATCCATTGATAAACTCTTCTGCTGGGGCTGTACAAGTCCAGTCCTCATTGTTGTAGTGGTGGCAAGACCCTGTCTGCATCCTTCTCTCATCTGTGTAATAGTGAAATAATCAGTGAAAGGACTATTCACTTGTGTGTCTTGTCTTGTTGAAGGAGAAGAAGAAGAAAAGAGAGAAACTGGCTGACTTGATCTGTCAAGGACCCTTGTGGTTGGCTCCAATGGTGCTGAACACACCAAGCCATGTGTCCTCTATTACCTTGCACTGTTGCAGCACTGCAAAACTCTGAGCTGATTGTGTTTCTTACTTTAAACTTATGGATTAATGTATAAGTAATGTATTGTGAATTTAAGCTGTAGAACTTAATTCCAGCAAAATATGTGGAGCTGAAGGCTAAAAGCAAGGAAATCCTTATGGGTTGACCAGACTTGCTAAGACTCCCTTTATACTACTTTCACTTCAGCAGTCTTGGTGAATTATAAACATTTATCTGTTAGACTAAACATAGGTTAAGTCAGGCCATGGAAATAGCTCTGTTGAAGAGCTGACATCTAATCAGAGTTTTATCAACTGATCCTCTGCCTGTTTAAATTACCATCTGGACTGAAATTCTTAAAGGAATTGCAAACTGTCCTATGAAACCCACTACAAATGGTGAGAATAAAACAAGCCAAAAAAAAAATAGGGGTCATAAGTTCTTTCCCTGTATAATTCAATTCCTCTTGCTTAGTTGATTTGTTTAGTTCAAGAACCTTGTTGTAGTTGTTCTCTGCTGCTATTCCAGTACCCAGACAGAGGATGCTATGGAAGAAGTTATGAAAACAGCCATATCAACATACTCGATTTTTTTTTTTTCACTTAACTTAGTTCTATACAGTTATTATTCCATTGACTCCAACAAATTACTCTCTTGAATTTAATTTGAATGAACTTAGAAGAAAACAAGGTTTTGCATGCATGGGAAAGCTTCTGTTTTTCACACCTACAGAGAGGAGAGATAGAATAGCAGAGATCCAAAAAAAAATTTTTGAGAAAGGATGTCTAACCACACTACTTCACACCACGCAGTTTTTAGCAGAAACCGCAATTTTAAAATACAGAACATCCCTTGAGGGCATGTGGGTGAATGAGTTGAAACAATATGAATAAAATGTCATGGACTCCAGCTTCTGCAATCTTTGTGACAACCTTTCCCTCCCTCAAAAAATACATACGCCTGTGTGGGAGCTTTGTAAAACCTCAGACTGCACTTTTCCTGTCCCTTGTGACAATGGTAGTTTTATGACAGCAGACCTTAAAAAACAGTGACTTTTCTCATGCTTTTTTTTTTTTGGTGAAATTTATCTCCCTGCATTGGCAAACACAAATTCCATTACTTTAACACTGACCAGAAAGTCCCTTTGGAGCAGCATGTTTTCAGGAGAGTAACAGGACTCGTGATAAAACAGCGGCCCATTGCTGAATGGTCAGATCAGCTGCTGAAGGGCCAGGGTGTGGAAAGGTCCCTGTTCATCTCCAGCTCTGAAACTTGTACGCCATTGTAAGGCCCATGCATGCCGCCACAGAAGGCTTCAAGGGGTTTAGGGTGAACAGACTTGCTGCCTATCTTATAAATTACTGAAGAAGCTGTACTGCATAGCTATAGGCTGAGCATTCATCCTGGTCCCCTCTCACCACCTCTCATTGACCACAGTGATGGGGATGAAGTAGGAATCACTTTGACATATCCATTTCACCTCAGTGTGCCAGGCATAAGGAAGCAGAGGGTTCAGGTTTGGTGGGGTGTTTTTTCTGTTGACTGAAGGGAAAGTCTGGGCTTTTGATTTTTTCATTCAAAATCTTCTGTGTGATTTTTTTCCTCATCTCCTGGCAGTGCCTGAGAGTGAGGTAAGTCTGGCACCATATGCCACGCCTTCCTCTGTCCCCATGGTCCTTCCTGGGGAGGCCGTAGACACAAAGAAGGACAGGAGACAGCACATGTCTATCTGAAACCTACTTTGGCTTGCTGCATGGGCACACACTTACAGTACTTCAAAACAGCCTAGAGATAGTGTTTTGTCTCTGAAGGTGTGTGAATTCTTGCACAACCCAGGAACAAACAGAGTTTTGCTGTTTTCTGTGGGACAACTGGCCCTTCATGGACCAAGTGTCTTGCCAAGGGGGCAGACACAGGGAGAGAGGTAGAGTCATGGGGATGACCTGAAATCCTCCTGGGACATTCTGTAGATGTGGCTGTGACTGGGCAGGAGAGGGCTAACATAAGGCTATCTCAGCTGCAGCATCTGCACTAGGACATGACTGACTGTGCTCTCCTTTGTCAGAGAAAAACAGAGAAACTGGATGCTAAGTAACTTTATTACTTACATCTCTGTTTTTCAAGCAGTGTTTGCTATTTGGAAAGTTAGTCAGGCCTGGGCTTCCTGAGCAATGTTTTCAATAAAAGCTTATGACTGTGTGAAGCATTATTCTGGAATCACCTATTGTGCTTTCTGACGATGACAACTCCCTAGTCACCTTCTTTTTTCTCTCTCTGACATTTCCAAAAAGAACAGCTGTGCTGCTTATAGTCCCCTGTGCCAGGGAAGCAGTTGCTGAGGTTATCCTCCCCTCCCTTCTGGCTGCTTTGCAAAGAGTGCTTCTTCCAGGTCTTCTGAAATAGTTACATTGCAGCGAAATCGTCCTCACCCTTGCAAGGCATTGATGAGTTGTCAGGTCCAGGGCTGAGCACAGAAATTCAGGTGACTCATGATTCTGCATCTCTAGCAACGCATGGATGCAGTGATATATTTAGTAACACGTGGATGTTTGACATCCCGAACTCTTTTGTGCTTTTAGAAGGTAACTGGATGTTACTTTCGTTCCCCTCTCTCCTTTTTGCTTGAGGTGCTGAGGGAAAAGAAGTGCTGTTCCTACAGTTAGGGCTTTGTGGCAATGCTTTAATTCTTACTGCTTTTTGTGCTATGGTAGTTTAAAGAGCCAAATCCTGTGTTGTGGGAGACATTGAACAAAAAAACCATGGTAGGCAATAAGGACTCTTCATTACATATTAAACAAAGCAAACCTAGTAACTCATTTTCAAGATGTGGCACAATGAGGGGTAGACCTTGTCTCTCAAAGAGACCCAGGGCTTGAACAATGAGATATCTCATGACCAGAAGAATGGGCAGGGAAGAAAGGGCAGGAATTATCCCAAAAAGGTGGTTTGAACACACAGGGAAGTTAATCCATTATAAAGTTGGTTGTGAAGTGACAATACTGTTCGTATTCTAGGATAGCTTCTCTGGTGAATACTCTTACTCTGAAACAGGGATGTCTCCAGGGAAGCTATTCTCAGATGTGTTGCCTACACATATAATATACATAGTGTGCCTGAGGTATCATTCCACAACCACTACAGTAATCACATACTTCCCTGTTGCAGACAACCCCTAGGAAGCAGCACCACCTCTGTAAACTGAATGTGGTTAACCTTTACAGAATACTTTGTGCTCAATTTTGGAAGGTCATCTTAATGCCAGTATTTAAGTACTCAGAAAACCCTGCAACATGATGCTGTAGCATCTTCAATTAGCTTTTAAAGAAAAAGAAATTATATGCCATAAGGGTGTTCTGTTTACAATCACTAATTGTTAGATATTTATTCCCCTTTCTTCTTCCTCCTTTCTGTGTTGCACTCTTTTAAACTCAGCCAGTGCTGAGTAACTGGCTTTGCCCTTCAGGAAGCAAACTTGTTTTAGGGCAGTTAAGGAAATTCCTCAGAAGCTGAAGATAGGTAAACTGCCAACCACTGGTCCAAGACGTGAAAAATTACTACAACAGAAACCCATGTCTCAGTTTCTAATATAAATATTTAAATGCACTACAAATTTTGTTTAGTCTGTCTACCTTTTTTTTGTTTTAATCTTCAGTGTCATGTCAGGCTGAGGTGGATATTTTGGAACCATTGGGAAATTTCTCATTGTATCTATTAGATTACTTCTGTTATATGGCTTGTCAAGCCATCTGCATTGACAGCGTGCTGTGGTTATATTTACGTGAAGCAAGTAGGATTTGTTTTATCTATGTCTCAGTCAGGGCTGCAAACATGTCCAATGCCCCCAGCATGCTGCTGTCCACTGGACACTAGTATATATGTCCAGCTGGAGATCCTGTTTTTTGATGATGGTTTGGGTCACCTTCAGTAATGCCTTTGATGTGAAAATTATCAGATGATGAGGCATGGCATGGCATGGCATGAGCATGCTGCTGGAAGTTAGATTGCCAGCTGCCTTCTGAAGGACCAGGGTCATCTCAGTTTGGAGAAGACAGATGTAATTATCCCCATCTCAGAGCTGATAATGAAATGACATCATTTCCAATGCCACCTTGGTTTTCCTTCAGGGAGTCCATCATTACCGCTAACAAGACCCAAGTCTACTTAAATTGTGATGTTAACAAAATCACAGCCTGGGCTGGAACAGCCTCAGGCACAGAGGCTGTCTGAGTCACCCAGATGCCACAAACTGTCACAGAGAATCCACAGTTTGGATTCATTTCAGGACAGGCTGTCGCACAGCAGCCCCGACCCATTTTGTGGGAGCAGCAAGGTCAGGCAGGATGTTCCTTCTCCTAGAACAACAAGAGCAGGCCACTGTATTGTATTATCCAGGGAAATATAATTGTAGCTCATGCTCAAGGTTCAGTACTCTAAACCTGCTGCTCAGGTTTTCCCACCATGTTCTAGGTGCCCAGCGGTACACATGATGTTTATATTTTAAAATTGAAAGCAAGACCAGTCATTAGAGCTTGGATATCGAATTTTCCAAGGCTGCAGTGTTGTAAAAGGGAAAGGAAACTGCACCTTCCTAAAGAACATTTTGTATTTTTTTATTCTGTTTCCAGTGTTTTAGTTGGATGAATACAAAAGTCAATGTGTTTTGTAACAGGACAGTATGAAATGACTGCCTCTTATCCTGAAGGGGTTTTTCTAAAAATTGAATAATTAAAGAAAAAAAAAACAACCCAGAACCAGAGAGAAAACATCCAGTATCTGAAGTATCTGAAGGGGGCTGACAGGGAAGCCAGAGAGAGACTCTGTCAGGGACTCTAGTGATAGGACAGGGAATAATGGGTACAAATTGAAAGAAGGAAAACTTAGGTTAGATATAAGGAAGGAATTCTTTACTGTGAGGATGGTGAGACACTGGAATGGCTTGCCCAGGGAGGTTGTGGATGCCCCAAGCCTGACAGTGTTCAAGGACAGGTTGGAGAAGGCCTTGAGCAACCTGGTCTAGTGAAAGGTGTCCCTGTCCATGGAAGGGGGTTGGGCCTAGGTGGTCTTTTATGTTCATTCTAACCTAAACCATTTCATGATCTCTTATTTATACAAAGCAAAAATAGCATGAAATCTGAGAGAATAGAAATGACTAAGAAAACCTAAAGAAACCTTACATCTGTAAGCTAAGGAATATGAAGGAACAACAACCTGACAAAAATTTGTTTAAAGGAAGGTACAGAGCAAAACTTGCTTTCTCCTCCTACTTTTTTTCACAGTGAGTGCAATCGTTCACTGGAACAATATCCCCAGGGATATAGTAGAGTTCCCATTACTTAAGGTTTTCAAGATGCTTAAGGTTAATCATTTTAGATAAAATTTTTAGCACTTAAGGTTTTGGAGAGGATGCTAGATAATCTCATCTAGGCTTCCTCTCCCGTGAAAGGTTGGATGACAAGATGTGTTGGGGTCCCTTCCAGCCTCGGCTCTTCTATGATTTTATGATACTTTTCTTTGTCAGGGACAACACATTTTGTGTTGTTCGCAGTATGGTACCCACTTATGAAGGCATCTTTTGTACTTATGGGGTTTCAAGGTTGAATTCCTGCTTGCACCCTAATTTGTGTGTTTTATTTCTTGATTCACCAGTTATATCCTGGTAAACTAAGAAAACAATACACAATTTTACAGAGAGATTCTCAACCTGTATCTGAAGCCTCTAAGGCCAATTCTTCAGCTTCAGACTGAAGATGGGCTTGTGTGCATAGATGGCCAGGCTTTCCCCAAGATACTGGCTGGACTAAGAGTGCCTTTTCTTGTGAACCTCTCCCAAATTCAACTGAAAAGCCACAGCAGGCTCTGAAGCAGGACTCAGTTTCTGCCTTCCTAGGTGCCAATTTTTCATTTGGACGCCGCATTGTGTCCCTCTTGCTTAATTCACCTCTCTGAATAAGCTTCAGCAGGAGGAGCAGAGATCAGCCTTATCCCAACATGAGGTTTAGTGGTTAGAGCACTCCTGAAAACCGAGGTGTGAGGGTGTGAGCTCCTTCAGCCTTCCCTGCCAAGGGAGAGCTCACAGTGGTCTGCATACAACAGGAGGGAAGCCACACCACTGCCATTTTGGGTGTTTTCCATGATATTGAACACAGCACTGCCTGTAAGCACCTATGTGGGGAGAAGGGTGAGTGGATTGGGCTTTTTTCAGATTTGGATAAAGGAATTCAGGTTAAAAGTTTTTCTGATAGTTCTGTTATACAAGTGTGTTCCAAGAAAAAGAAATTTTCACAATTTTTACAGCATAAGTGAGCATTTCCTACTATGTGAGCTTTCAGGAGACTGTAAACAACATTCCAGCCGTACTTGTGCTGTGGCTGGATTTGGACTTTCTGAAGCCCTTAAATGCTTTTACAATGTGTGTTTATTTTATGGATGGGAGAAATATCTCACTGAAATATCTCATATTCAACTGGGTGGAACCCCTAAAACACAAGCAGTGAAGTTTTTTGCATGTCCAATGGGTCTGGGGGGATTTGGGTTTCTGAAAACTGGTTTGTGATGTCCCTGTGATCCACCCACTCCTAATCATATGTGCAAAAGAGAAGACTGCGATGCAGTTTACTTACAGGTCTGATTTAGGTCCTTGTTGAATATTAGGCATCAGGTTTGATGAGAATATGGGAAACATTTATGACATCTTAAGAAGCTACTTAGTTGTACTGGCAGAGCTGTTTGCTCAAGACTCAGGCATCTGACAGGAATCTCTGTGGTTTTTCAACTGCTGAGGTGAGCTGAGACCTCCTTTTCTGTGACCTTCCCTATGAGGAAACAAAGATGTGTTTAGAGCATGATATGTACCAAGATGTGTTAGCAATATAATTTAGATATCCATGCCGACCTAAAAGGGATCTTATGTGACTTTTGGGTCACAGTGGTCAGAGAGAAAAGTGCCACCAGAGCTAGAGCTGTGGATGGCTGTCCACAGCATGTTCTGTGAATAAGATGGTATAAAGACAGCATCTATTATTTGCTGGATGCAGCTCTATTGTTTCCTATAATTTCAAATTCCAGTGGAGAACATAGTAGTAAACTCAAGCCTTGGGTTGAAAACATCTTGAAACTGAACACAGCGTTCCCTTTTTATTATATCTAGAGACTTATGTGCATGTGTTACTTCTTGTTGCCAACAGAAGCCTCACACCTGCTCTCAGTAGTGCTGACTTGCTGAGTCTGTGACATAGCAGATAATGTAATTATTTTTATTTTAAAAATAAATGCATGCTAAATATGTGTAAATACAAAGTTTCTGTCTGTCAGGCTTTTCTGTCTGTGGCTGCAAGAATCAGGTTAAGCTGGTCCTGTCAGTCTTGTTAAAAAACCAACCCTCCTTGTCCCATTGCAAACATATTTTGCTCACTGCATCATAAAGTTTTTATAGCATAGGTGGGGATAGTAGGAGAGGAAGACAATGCTGAGATATTAAGTTCCAGGAGACTAGTTTTACCTGTTGAATATAATCTGATGATCAAAAGACTGAACAATAAACATGAAAAGCATATGAATCAACACATTGAATGCTTATTCTTAACATTAATTATATGTGTACCTATGTAATTTGAAAAACGCAGTGTATTGGATTGTGTGAGACTATGAAAAAGAGCATTGCAATGCCTTAAGAATTCCTTTGTCTTCACACTTGTTATTTTTGTCATAGATAACCTGATTTTAGCAGCATTTTTTGAGCATTTGTGTATACAGGCTGTGAGTTTCCTTAGGCTCATTTTTTAGTTAAGGTTCTAAATGAGGAATGTTGTCAGTGATCCTGCTGCAGCTTCATTATATACGATCTCAATTCCTAATGTAAATGGTTGTATTATCATTATTTTGTTAGTGTGAGGCAGAATCAGTGGTCAAGATTGCTGGCCAAGTGCTAGTTCTTTGAGTGGTCTTGGATGGACTTGAAAAGCAGATATGAAGCTCACAGCTGCTCGTGGTAGGTCTTACATTGCTTTCCAAATACCCAACTGATACACATTACTTGTGATTGATTGCTCCCTCATGCTCAACTTCTGTAGATAAAAGAATATACAAATATTGCTAAATATCCACATTCTCCATGAAGAAAACTCTCCTTCTAATTTGTGTTTTCTCACTTTCTTTTGGAAAAATGTTCAAGTTTGACTCTTCTTTAAGTGGTAAAAGCTGAATCTTTTAAGTTGTTTTATAGGTAATGATACAATTCTGGAAGGTGATGAAAACACCTGGTAAAGTTTTCATCAAGCTCCACTTCTGCTGAAGCCAAGAGGAGTTTTTAGTATTTCAGTACTTTAATACAGCACTTGAACAGGATTAGTGGGTTTAAATTATGTATTATATGTTGCATGCTGTAAGTATTACAAGCCATCAGCAAGGTTTACAGGCTCTCGCCAGCTCAAAACTGCTAGTCCCAAGTGTCTTGTTTTTCTCTTATTTTGCTCTGAATCTCCTACCAGGTACTCATAGGTTCCTTCCTGTGTCAGTACCTGAGCACCTACCAGGAACTAGAGATAGTGTGCTACTTCTGTTTTCCTTGCTAGTGTCAGCTGATGTGAGTAGATTGCATGAGATATGTAGATCACTCTTTGGGAGCTTCAGTCTTTAATTAAGTTCAGTATAAATAAATACTGAAGTTGTTTTGTATCACACAAGATCACTCTGATACTGTGCTTCTGGACGGTAACTTCTCTGTGATGACAAATGTTTGTTTAGGAGTAATGTAGGCAAATGAATTTGTTTGTAATCTAGGAGTAAATAATGAATAATAGACTGACTGCAGTCTTTCACCCTGCTTGACTCCTCAGTTTTGTAGCTCGAAGTCTACTTGTGCTCTACAAGCATTGCATTTAAAGGCAGTATTGGAAAAGGTAGACACTCTAGAAGCAACTCAAGGCTCAGTATTGGAAAAGGCAGAAGCTCTAGAAGCAACTCAAGGCTATGCCTTATGTGAGCAGTGGGAACAGCCTGCTGATGCCTTTGTGCATTCTCAGAGCATTCATGACTTGAACACGGGGGGAAAGGGTCTTAGAAGGTGAAGTCACAAAGTCAATTGTGACTATTGGCTGCTCTAAAGTAGTAGTTATGTTAAGCAAAAACAAGGTGTGCTAACCTGTGAAAAAAAGTTGACATTTTCAGCTGGGGTGCCAGCTTGCCCATCTCCCCTCTCTCTAGCAATTTACAACTCCGTTCTCCTATATGTAAAACAGCTGAAATTTGTTGGATTGCTTTAAGACTAGAAGTTGAAATTATAATCTCACCTTGAAGAAAAATCAGTACAGTTGTAGTTTCAAAACCATCAGTGACAGAATAATGGCCTGGAAGAAGTGTCAGGAGAGAAAGAGAACATGATCTGGACCAACAATTTTTACTTAGTCCCAACAACAACTGGGATCATAGCACAATAATCCCAGCCATGATTTTTGTCTGCAATTGCAGACAACTAGTATTGTTTTCCAATTTCTTCCAGCTCCCTGTTCCCATGATAGATGTTAATGGGCCTTTAAAAAGATTTCATAATAGAAGCTCAAGATGGTGGTTGAAATACAACTTTTTGAGTTTTAAAGAGAAGGGGGGAAAAAAATCTTAAACATGACCTCATGTTACATGATACTTTGCTAGTATACACATGAAATTCAAAATCTACAATATATTTAATATTAAAAATATGTTCCAAGTTCTTTTAACTTTCCTGAAAACTAGTGGGAAATGTGGAGATTCCCCCCTTTTTTCAGTATGTGCAGTCAAATATGAAATAGGTATTTGGTTTTCATTGAATGCTTGTTCAGTTTGTGTCTGACACCAAGTCTTTGTCCATTGGTGGTTTGGGGAGTTGTGGGGTCTGAACTCTGAACTGCAATTCCATTCTTCATCAACACAAAATACTTTCAAGGGCCTGAAACATGATGATGAGCCATGCTTGCTCCTCCTTCTCAGTGAACAAATCACAGAAATAGGAGTATGTCACTATAGCTGATGACTAAATTGTAATTATCAAGAGTGTTCAATATTTTTTTCCCTCATATGCTTAGAAAATGATGGCTTTTTATTCTATGAGAACTATAACTCCTTTTTCAGGTGTTGGACCCAAATTCATACAGAGTAGCTGACGTGGAAATATAAGTATACAGATACTCCTGCGCACGTTCCTTATATAATGCACAAATATATTTTGTTTGACAGCACCTTAGTGCAAAAGCATAATGGAAATGACAGCCCTTCCCTGGGGTCAGATCTTTACAGATAGGACAAAGCACAATTTTAGGCTTTGCTAGTAAGGTAGTTTTCCAGAATTTAGTGAATTGTGATGTCTTATTAATACAAAAAGTGTGGAAAAGACCCTTAGGAAACCATAACAGGAATATGCAGAAATTAAACTGAAAAAGATAGATATGTGAGAGGTTTCTCCTGTCTTGTGGGAAAGTATTTAAGCTAAATAACTTTAGCTTAAAGAAATAAATGTTAAGAGGACCTTTATAAATATTTAGAGACTAGTAATGCAGAAATACAGAACCACTAAATCTATTAAATGTTTATACTATAGCAAAGGCCTCTGGCTGACAATAGAGAGCAAATAACATGAGAAAATCTCTCTGACAGCTAGACAGAGAAGCCATTTGCCTCATCTTAGCTTCCATCATAGCTATCTCTGTGCTGACACTGAGAAGAGCAGTGTTTATGGAACCATAGGAAGGAATTGCTGATCCTCAGCCCTCCAGAGGCAGCAGGGATCATGCCACTGGCCCATGCTGCCCTCCCAGCCAGCCCTGATGCCCCAGGTGTCAGGAGGCTGTCTCTAAAAGGCTTTTGTTTACTGGGTTATTGACATTAAAGAGCTGTAGTAACTGGGGCAATTTCCCATGTAAGTGAAACATATGCATTTTTTCCCCCCCAAACAAGATGGCAAGTCTCTGACACTGAGAGATCATCAGGGAGAAGGTACCCAAGTGCATCAATGACAGGGTACACAGTGCCCAGAACAGCAGTGGCAAGCACCTGGAAATATTGCTGGCATTATGAAATTCAAGTGCAGGTGCAGATCAGCCTGTTTCTAGTTGCCTGCTTAGATATGGGTTTTGCAGCCTGTCTTTCAGCTCACTGTTTCAGTTCACTGGAAACTGTAATCCAGAAATTTAAGCTTTGCTTTGTACATAGCTCATTCCCTTCTTTATCAATATTGAGTAAGGTTTGATGTAGGCAGGACCTTCCTAGCCATAGCTGGTGATTACAGTAGCTTGAGGAATGTTCTTGACATGAGACAGTTCTTTATAAAAAGCAGAAAAGGCACATGCATTTTAAAAAAATCAGGTACTTACTTATGAAGCTTTTTTTCCATATGCAACATTCACACAATAGCTAATTCTTTCAGGAACTCAGAATTACCAAGGAAAAATAATTTCTGTTAAGCACTCTCTTCTGGGATTGATTTCCCTATACCGCAAAAAAAGAAAGAGAAATTTTGCACATAGGACCAGAACTCACAGAAGCTAGTTTTCTGAGGAAGGATATTGCAACGTCATCAAAGAGCAGCAGGGTAGTGGTCACCTTCACTGCCAAAGATACTGACATCTCTGACCTCTTAAGCACCACTATGGTTGGACTGGAGGGGAGATTGTGTATTTGTTGCATTTTAGCTTATATTTGTAACATGGGATATAGTGGGAGTTCAGGTGCCTTGCTTCTTTTTCATATTTGACTCCATTTCTTGGTGCACTGTTGGCAAAAGTGAGATCAGAAGAGTTGGTGTTGTCCCTGTCTGAGAACTGATCAGGAAAACTTTAGAGTTTAAGTGTTTGGCCTGAAATCCATGTGGTTGGTATTTGGGTTATGTTTGGACTTCTGTCACTGCTAATGTGCACATGGTGTGAATGGTCCCTGTGGGGCAGGAATTGTCAACACCTTCTTGTGAGTCAACTTCTCCAATTAAACCCCATCTCTCCTTTCTTCCCAGGCACAGCAGGAGCCTCTCAGCAGGGTCTCACAAGGGAGGTTATCAGCACGAGGTCATCCAGGATGCTCCTTGTTGATCAGCTTTGGTTTCTCCATCATCCTTTCCACTGGATTAGTTCATGGGTGCTAGAGCATTTGGGGAGTTTGTGTAACGGGGGTATAATACTTGCTGTTGATACTTTGGACCCCAGCTTGTATCAAGACCAAATTACACAGGGATGAGGCTGCTTGCGATGAGACCATAGCTGAAACATACTTGTCTACCCTGATCAGGGTTTAGCTTTGGATCAGCAATGACAGCCCATTATGCAGTATTTTCTTCTGATGGGCAATTTTAAGTGCTTTGTATACATTATTCTTAATTGCATTCAGACAATGTGTCCATTGCTGCTGCACTAAAGCAAAACAGCTCCAAAATACGACTGATGCTGGAAGTGAGGTTGAGAAAGCACTACTGGAACTGAGCAGGGGAGGGTTTCTGCTCTGTTTATTTGTGTTGGGCCTGGCTCACAACCACTGTGACTTTTCAGATTCACTTTTTTGCCCTGTTTCATGCCCAGGCAGAGACTGTGAAATGACACAGAAAGCAGGGCACTTTTAAGAACAAATGCATTATAAATCATAGAATCATAGAATGGTTTGTGTTGGGAGGAACTGTAAAGATCATCTAGTTCCAGTCCCCCTACCATGGGCAAATACATACATATAATTTTTTACCTGTGGAATTGCTTTATTTAGATCACTAGAAGAGAGGTGAATAAATCTATGCAGTTGTCCTTGCTTATGTTTTGGCTCTACATTTTTTCCCTATGTCAGCCTGGGTAATTGAAATCCTTGAGGTCAATCCTATTTTCAATCCCTCCTTTGCGATGCTGCAAGGAGAACTCTCTTTTCAAACCACTGTTTTAATTTGAATTTCAAATGACATGGATATATTTCTGTTGGCCTTGAGTTTAGCTGAAGATTGTTTTTACAAATGGTAGGACCAAGTTAAGGGAGCCCCAGGGTTTTGCATCTCTTTGCTCTGGGTCTTGGGATGTGCTCCTCCTGAAGCCTAGAGTGCAGTCTCCCTTGAGTGTGAAACAGGGTGCAGGGCAAAGATTGCCCTGTGGCTGCCAGTGTTGATACCAGCCAGTATTGCAGCCCTGGGTAAATTCAGCAGCCACCACTGCTCTCCCACCACCCAGTGGTTAGCTCATATGGCCAGAATTTCAGACAGTAGATATCTGCTTCATAAAAGAGGCTGTGCAAACAGAAGAAACTATTTTCTCCGTTTCCTGTATACACCTAGTGACACTATAACGGCACAAACTGCACAACACACATTATTCATGTCTGTTTATTTCTCTGGGGTTTGGCCTTCAAATTGTTTCTGTATCATACGGCTGCATGGATGTACTTGCTGTCCAGCACAACTTAGAAGGAACATAAATCTGTAGTTCACCTTGGCCTGCAGACAGTGTTGCTTTCACTTTCTGACTGGCCATGTTAATCAGTTATCCCACTCTTGCAGCTGCAAATCAGGAATTGTGATTAATATTCACAATGAGAGAGCTAATTACTACTGGCATGTAGCTGTTTTATGTTTCTCTCTTTTCTGGGAGCCAAATCCAACCATATGGAAAAATGTAGCTTAGACACTATAAATATGATTCCACTTAGACAGTCGTCTCTTATGTTTTCTGTTATCACAGCGGTGTCAGCACAAGCAAAACAATGAAAGCGAAGAGATGCTGTTGCAAATTTTATTACAAGTTTGAGGTCTTGGGACTTTTTTTTTCTTCTTCAAGGACACTGTGTTAATCTGAAGAAAGAGGGCTTGATTTGTGTTCATTTATGTCTGCCACAATTATTTAAGAAATAGCTTCAGTGATCATACTTGAAGAGCTCTGTTTCTTCTTTAACTATTTCTGGCAGAGCTAGAAAGATATGCTTTGTGCTTTGTATCATGACAACTTGTCTTCTCCAATAAGCCACATCTTAAACTGTGTCAGTCCTCTCCACATTCAAAGTAGATGTCTTCTGTTCATTGCTGTTGGAATGAAGCTGTTGACTGTGCGTCTGCAGTGCAGCCAGCAGCAGCAAGTGAGGATTTCCACAGAAAGTGAAGGCTGTAGCAGCAAAGTGCAGATGGGCACCAGGCAGTGGTTGAATCCAAATAGCTAGGAACGTTTGGGCAGAGCCATTTTTGACCTTCATCTTGATCTTCATAGAACCTGCCAAATAAAAGAAAATCTGCATTTACGTACCCATTCACAAGGCTGGTGCTCTAGTATCAGCCACTGAAACTTTACTGACATGAGAAAGACACAGGCAAATGAAATAAAATGGGGAGGAGTAGGAATATGTCTTATCATATTCTGAATCTTTGCAGGATTGTTGTAAAGCAGAGATTGTCTTCTGAGAACAGCTAACAGTTCTCCCCAAAGCCACTTCTTTGTGTTCACTTTATTGTGTTGGGTCTTTAGACAGTTTTTTAACTATTTTGTCAAGCATTCATAGGCTGGATTAGCAAATGTAACCTTACTGCAAGAGGGAGATATCAAGGATGTGTTTCCAAAACACTCTGTTGAAGAAGGTTAGGTGAGTAGCACGAGGGAAAGGCCTTTGTGCTTCTGCTTCCTATGAAATCTAAAGGAGAGCATCCTGCCATGGTTTAGGGTTCTGGAAAGAAATAGAAAAATACCTGCTGCAGTGGTGGCAGGAGAGCTTTTCCTTTGTGTTTTACATGAATATTGTTGTAGTCTTGCCTTGCAATAGGTGCCTCAGATAGCTTTTCATTGGTCTTTTGAAGTAGTTGACCAACCTTCTCTTCCATAAGAGCATTTTCTTCTGAGATGCCTCATTTTGCTTGTGAGAGGTTTCAGAAATCACTCCTGTTACAGACATTCCTATCCAAGCCTTAAAGCATATACACAGCCCTTACACAGTTGCATCAATAGGACACAGTTTGGTTTTAGTATTTTTCCTCTCTTTAAGATGAAACTTGTCAGAAACGAAGTAAATGATGGTAAAACATAATTTAGTGCCAAAAAAGGGTTCTAATTCAATTGTCTCATCAAAAGTCAATACCATGACAGAAATTAAACTGCTGCTCTGAAGCTGATACAGAGAGCTCAATGACATCTCCTCATATCATCTTTCTGTCTCAGGAACTGCTTCCAAAATCCTTTCTCTTCTAAAGCTTCTGTTCAGTGTACTACTTCTTTTTGTGACACTTAACCCACTGGCGTTGTGTACTGTATGTATTATGCATTGCCTTTTGTGCATGCCATATATTACAAAGAGCTTTCTATCCCTAAGGGTTTCTGCAGCTATTTCTGTGAGTTTGTCCTACAGGGCACTTCCATGAAAGTCATCAGTTAGCCTTTGCTATAAAGAAAGACATAATAGTAACTGAAAGTAGGCCAAGCTCATTAGATTATGATTAAAAGACAGATTTATTTTTCTTTTTATGCACTGAATGTGGTTCTAGTGGGTGGGCAATGGGCAGAAGTGGTGCTGGAGAAGTCACAGGTGATGTGTCCTTGGTCACTCTGTCTTTTCAGTTATTTTATAGCTTTAATTGAATACTGACTCATGAAGATTACAGTGACCTTTAATTTCATTCAAGTGACTTTCTTTCATGAGTCTTAAAAAAGAAATGCCATGCATGGTCCTGCCTTTGCTGTCTAGGATGAATCTAGAGCAGATAGCTGGAAGCATAACTAAGTTTGTTTATTTGTCCCTTACAATGCTGTATCTTCAGCTCTTTTGGGAACATGTATTTCTTCACTAGAAACAGAGGATTTTCCCCCAGAAGTATTTTAGAACCTGCCCTGAGGTCCCCAAGCTGGTGAAGTCCCAGGCTGGCCCAAGGACCTTGGCATGAGGACCCTGTCCCTTGGTGGGAGCTCCTCACTCCCTCCTGGACTCTGGTGAGGCTGCAGGGTCAGTGAGACCCCCCTATCCCCACTTGCACCTCTTCCTCTGTCAAGGCAATGACCTGCCTATTTTAGTGTCTCAGTTGAGCTGGAATAGCAGAGTTGGTAACTTCATCTCCATGGCTGAATTTGAAACCAATTCATCAGATGCAGTTTGAGTAGTAAATGATCAGTACAGGCCTGTGTGGGGCCTGGATTCCTGCAGCCCCCAGGTGTTCAGCTCCTACCTGCAGCTCTCCCTTTATTGATTGCTGTGGTCTCTACAGACCACAGTGCTGTCCTCCACATGTGACCGCCTTGGTGACTGGGAGAGTTTTTCAGGAGGCAGGACTGGGTTAGGTGTCTTTTTTTTCACCAGCAGACCCAGAGAAGCTGTCAGGCCCCATCCTGCTCTCCTTTGTCGACCAGAGGCAAGTAGGAAATTACAGACTGTAGCCTCTGGCTTAATTAGCCTCCTGCTATTCTTGTCCTCTTGCATCCACAGTAACTAGTTATACACATAAGACTACACACAAGACCGAAGCTCTCTATTTTTCCTTGACCAGCAGTAGTCTTCCCATGTAAGGTGGTAACTCACCTCCTTTGAAGCACACACTGGCATTTTTCCCTCTTGTTAATCATCCACATTCACATGATCATCACAGTTTGTACTCCAAGTGATTCCTTGAAACCAGATAATTTCTATAAGTACGTAGCATTTAAATGCACCTTGCTATCATGTCTCTCTTTCTCTCCCTTCTCCTTAGATGTAAAGGAGCATCCCACTATGGCCTTACCAAGGAACGGAAGAGGCGTTCCCAAGACTGCTCTCCAGACCATGGCTCCAGCTTAGCAGTAGCTGCCCTGGGCCCTGAGCTCTCAGCAGCTGCGGCCATCGCCTTAATGACAGATGAGCCAGGGCTGGTGAACCCGGCCTTCAGCCCCACCTCAGATGACAGCCAGCTGGGCAGCAGCCCCGGAGACCTGCACCGCAGCAACCGGAACAGAAGTAAGAGCCAAAAATGATGGCTTCAGAGCCTGCTAGCCCCTTTCAACATTCACCTTTCTGTTAAATATATGTCTCTGGAGGATTTAAAAAAAAAGAAATAAAAAGGGAGGGGGAAGCAAAAGCTCTCATTTTACATGATTTATCTAATTGTACACTCAATGACTCAATAGATTTGAGGTGAAAGAGAAAATGGGTTGGCCAGGGGCAGCATCAAGCTAAAGATGGTCTACCTGCACACACGTAGACTGCAAATCTTCAGAAAGATTATTTAGGCAAGTCTTATCAGTTGGAAAATTAAATGTTATGTGTGGTGGGCTGGGGAGATGGTGTAGCTGGATAATGTGTCTTCATTAATGCTTGGTGGCCCAAGTAACCCCCACAGACATGGACACCTACCCAAAATCCTATTGGGAACTGTGTTTGGCAGTTGCCAGGTATTTTCAGGAAAAAAAAAACCAAACCCTTAAGAATTGCCTTAGTACCTTGGGGAACATCTGCCAGCTTCTTGGGAAGGTGCAGCTTGAACGAGCTGGTCCTGCTGAAAAACAACAGTCAGGGACAAGCTGCATCAGGAAACTTTGCTTTGATCTTTCACCTTGTGACACTGCACCTGTCTCTGATGAGTGTCATATTTGAAAAACATGGCCTGGCCAAAGGCAGACTCAGAAGTGTTGATGGTGAGTTCAAAGCATGTATTTGAGGATTCTGAAGCTAAAATGGAAAGCCCACCTTGTGTGCCACCAGTTGCATGTTGGGAAAATGGATTAAGGGATAAGAAAGACTAGGAGATGAGAAGCACTATCCTTTTGTTCTGCCAGGGTTTGGAGAGGTGAGGAAAGGAAGAGTGCAAGAAGAGAGCACCAGAATCTCAATAAATTCTGTCAGTTTTATTGAGTGTAGAGACCACAGTCTGGTTTGAGGGAATGTTGCATTATTAGATTACAATGTTTGGCTAGCATGCAGAGCTGGAACAGACAGAACAGCAACAGCCATGAAGATATCTTTAGCAGGATGGAAAAGAATGACATGTTTTGAAAGTATTATGACTTTTCTTTTGTATTGCCTTACCCTCAGATTGCCTCAGAATATGTGGGTTTTTTGATCCCTTCCACCTGATAATATTTGAATTTTTTGTCATGAAATAGTTAGCAATCGTTGATGGCTCGTTGGAAGCATTGTATGGTTTTGAGGCAATAGTAGTAGTAGTGGAGATTTTTTCAGCAAGAGTTTTTAATGACTTCCAGCTTTTTTTGGTCAAACATTTTATATGTATTTTTCACAGGATTGCTGCTGATTCTGTCATGATGGAGGATTATTCTTTCCAAGGCTACCACACTCACAGGAGATTTCTCCATGTGGTTTGCCATACAGACAGGAAGGTGGCAATTCAAGGGTGTGGGACTGAGGTAGGGTGATTGTACCCAGATTCAGGTGGGTGCAGCCTTGAAGTATAAGCAGGACTCAGGCAAAGGTGAAGTACAGGCAGCCTTGCTGATGATGTTACACCCCATCATATGCCGAGGGCTGCAGAAATGCTGTGGTTCTGGACCAGAAATGTTGAACTGTATTGATTTGTTTTCTTCCTGCTGTTGCAGCTCGACATTTTGAACGTTCCACTATAAGAAGCAGATCTTTTAAAAAAATAAACAAGGCATTCAGTGTTCTTCGAAGGACTAAAAGTGGAAGTGCCGTTTCCAACCCGCCTGACCGGGAAAGGGAGACTGTTGGAAACTCTGCTGCTGGAGAGGAAGGTAATGTTTTGTTCATCTTATGTTATCACTTAAAATGGGGTAGGGGACCCTATCCATGTGGGAACTGGATATCCATGGCTGACATGCCTTTCATGTGGTGGGCTGTCCGTGATTAAAACAAACAAACCAGAAAATGCAATCTTTCCTTCTTTTCTTCTTTCAAAAGATGTTACTGACTGGCAGGCAAGAATGTTGCTGAGGTGTGTGGGACCTCACGTAGGGCTGTTCTGGTAACAGCCTGGATGCTACAGCCAGCCCAGTATCTAGCCCACAGGATGTGGGATCTGGGTGTCTGGGATCTATTACTGGAGCTGTCATTGATTTGCTCTGTAATTTTGTTCAAGTCTCTTCATCGGCATGTGCCTGTCCCCCTAAAGCAAATGGATCACAATAATCATACTTCGGAGGAACTTAATGAGTTTTGGCTAATGCTTATGAAGCACTGGAAATTCCCAGTGGGAGGATGGTATGAAAGTGTAAAGTACTGTAATTATTCCAGCATTTCTGTGGGATCCTTTATTACCTCAGCCAGGCAGGTGATGAAGTAAGAATGTTCCACTCTTAAACAGCAGGGAGAGGCAAGTTTTTCTGATGAATGTCAGGGATGAGGGGTCTAGCAGGTAGTAACACTTAACATGTGGCGTTCTCAAAGCAATAAGCAAATGTTACTAATCAGTTTGGTCCATAATTATGAAACTAACACTGGCATTCATGCATCAAGAGGAAGTGATGATGGAGTGGGAATCAATGTCTTAAGGTCTTCACTGAGCTTATTATTCCTTTGCTTGATTCCTAAGCACCTCATGTCTCTTCCCGGATCAAACGTCCAGGATGTAGGCTTTAGGAATACAAAATATCCGACTTCCTTTGCTCTGTATTCAAGTTCTCACTGAAGCCCACACAAATTAAGGACAAAAGGCTGCCAAATACTACTTTCAGGCATCATTGTGATGCCATTGTGAATAGTGGTGAATCAGAGAACCATGTTCAATATTATTCTGCTTTATTTGCTTATTCCTTCAGGAGAGTTTCACTATGTTGCTGTGTTCTTGGTACTAGCTCTCCTACTTCACATATTTGCTGATACAGCCGAAATAAAACCGGGTAATTCAAAATTGTGAACCTTTTCCATAAAAGGAATGTGAATATACTCCTTGACCTGGAAGCATCATTAATAATTTTACTTTATTTTTAATAATTTGTAATAATTTTTATTAAATAGAATTTTGTTATTTTTCCCCAAGTAAAATATTGCAAGTAAGTTGTATATATCTCTGTTTGAGCAGGCAGATATATTTCTCATTCTGCAACTTTTCAATCCACTGTAAGCAAAAGCTTGCCTTTTTTCAGAATGAGTGAAACTGTCCTCAAGTTCATATTTTTCAAAAGGCATCTCTTCAGGATGAGATACAGACTGCTTTCTACCTAGACATATAGCTGACATTAGTTGGAGTTCCACTGAAATCTTGGCTTCATGTCCAGAGTGTGCAGATGATCTGGATGTTAACAGCACCTATCCAGTAGCCCAGTGCAGTCCAGATGTTAGCAGAAAGGTGTGAAGATGGCACTGGCCTTTACATTTCCAGCAAAAGAAAAGCATTGTTGTTTCTATAAGGGGTGTATAATGGCAATCACCCCACGGCCCCAGTGACAGTGTCAAGATTGTCATTCTCTCCTTGGCTCTGCTTGTGGTTTCATTCCTCTGCTACAAGCATTCCTGTGAAATTCCAAGCGTATTCTGCTGCACTGGAAAGACCAGGTAGGCGTGTAATTACTTAATAAGCAGTTACTCTTAAGTATGAGATCACAGAAGCTGGGTACCTAAATTACTTTATTAATTATGTTTGCAAAGAATGCATTTTGATTACACAGTTCTGGAATTTGATCTTAAAAAAAATGCAAGCAAGTAACTTGCAGCAATACAAACACAACTTGAACAAAGATTTCTATTCAGTCCTTTGCAACAGGTGCTTTGTGTAATGGCATCTCAAAGCCTTTCTCTGTTTCTTCTTGTTGGAGGAGGAAATGAATGTACTTCTTTCTGTAGTAGTTATCATTATCCTGCCAGCTGGAGGCTGGTTTTCCAGTTCTGTATGTTTTCTTCTTTTATTTATTTTTTTTAATCCTCAGCTGCTCTGAGCAGTCTGCAGCTAGACTTCTGATTAGAGCTGTTGGTCAGTCTTTAGGGATAGCTGCTGTATGCTCTGCCCTGTGCTCACTAAAGGTCTTACCTACTGAAGAAAAGGGAGCCCCACATGTCTGTCTCACCATTGCCATGCCACTCTCCTGAGAATGGAGGTGCTCCTGTGGGGGTGAATGAGGTGGTTCCTGACTTCAGAGGTCCTCACACCCAGTGGGAAAGCTGCTGCTGCCTTGCCCAAATTTTCACAGCTTCGTGTCTGGGACCATCTAAGAACAAAACTCAGACATGCCTCATTGCTCCAGGAGATTGGACAGGACCTCACCAACTCTCTGGTGACTCCTTTCCTCACCGGGTTTAATCAGTGTATGAGCATAATAAAGCTGAGGCTATGCTAGCCTCACAGTGAGCACAGTGATATAACCCCTTCTTGCTGATAACCTCTTCTTGATAAAGGAGCTGTAAGATCCTCTGGCAAAGCTCAATGTATAATTAATCTGACTCCTGTTTTCAGAATTCCCCCGTCTTAGTTCACATGTCTCTGTTTAATCTGTGTTTTGCCTGTATTTTGGTCAAAGGAGCTCTGAGAATGAACACCACAACAAGTACCTATGTATTAGCCTTCAGCAACCCTTCATGCAGAGTGTGTAGGTGCCTTTAATCTGAAGCTGCTATGTTTGTTGAGCCAGTGCTCGGTTGCAATATGACTGTGAAGGTGCAAGACAAAATAATAGTTTCTGATGTGGGAGAAAAAATATTCAAATTCTTCTTAACTTGAAGCTGAATCCAGTACTGGTTTTGGAAAATTTGTTGACACCCAGGGACATTGTAAAATACGATGTATAAATCAAATATGTTTCTGTTATAATTACAGCAGAGAAATAGCTACAGTGGAATGTTATCTTATACCTGGAGCTGGTAGCCATCCTGCACTGTGGAGATTACTCCATGATTTACGTTTTTATCCTGTGGTTTGATTTGTTTAAATAATGTTATATGTGCTCATTTTGGATTTAAATGATTCAGGCTTGCTTTGTTTCTCTGTTGAAATGTTTTTGTGATATTTTCAGTAGAGAATTGTGAAATGTCCAAACCAAAGAAAATGTTAGAGGTGAATGAAGAGTACAAACACCAACAAGAAAATATCTGGGGGAAGGAGGTGTTAAGATTTTCTCATTTTTAATACTTTGTTATTTGTAAAATACCATGCAAAGAAATATTTTTGTGTAGTCTGCGCATGAGTGTAGTCAGCATTCATGCTTGTGATATTTATCCGAGAGCAATTTCATTAACAGCTTTTACAGCTACAAATAGCTTTCCAGGTCTGAAGTAGAAGTTCAGAAAGTTTAAAATAAGGAGTTTCATTCTGAGATGTGAGGGAAGGTGTCAGGGACATGCTTACAGCACTGATGAATTTAAGACGTAATATCTTCTGACTAGATCTACTAGTGTAAATGACCTTGACAATCTACTTAAATGATACAATATCTCCAAGCAAAGACTGCTGGAGCTTTGCTATGCTTATTTGTATCACTGTGCTCCTAGTTTGGCTTTACACCTTAAATTCAGTTCCAAGAAAGACTATAGATATATATACTCTTTACTCAAACTGATCTACAAATATGAGTTTTAAACTAGCTAATGTTTTAGGAGGAAAGAATTTGTAGGTACAACTGAAAAAAGCTCCATACAGTTTTACATTAAAAGAGCTGTGTTTCTGACTTTCAAAAACATTCACTGATTTAATTTTGCAGTCAAGCCATTGTAAAAGAAATTTAATTTATGATTGCTTGAGGATGGCAAATATTTTTCAAAGTCAAACTCAGTCTCATAGTGGATGCCATTCTACCATCTGTTATTGCTTTGCAGCAGTCAAGACCAAGGCAGCCCCAGCAGGCACTGGCAAAACCACAGAACAGGCTTCTTTCTTGTACTGCTCTGTGTGAACCCTGTTGTATTTTTGAGATAGATATGTATATATATATATACACACATACATATATATGATAGATAGATATTATAAATACTTCAATGTTTGGAAAAGTACATGAAGAAAAAGAAGGTAAGTGAAACACAGATGGTACCAACCATTTCATGGCATTAAGGCTCTCTATGTACAGAAAAAAAGTGGTTTATTCAGCCCCAGGACAAGACACTGCAGCCCAACTTCTGTCTCAGGAAGGCTGTACCCCACAGAAATCCCACACTGTTCCTCTTTTTCTCAGATTTGATTCAATTACCATTCTGATTTCCCAAAACAGTTGTTACAGAACTGGTTCAAAGTACTCTGCTCTGGAACAATGAGCCAGGCAATTTTCAGAAGAAGGAGATTGTCTTTGCAGCATTTCTTCTGCTGCAGACTGATAAATTTGCCTGCTGTAGATAAGAGCCCCTAGTCTTTAGAGACACAGTCAATTCAGCAACAGTTTCATTTTAGTTCTTTTGGGACTCCTTTGGTGAGAGGAATGTCCAGAAGCAAGAAGAGATATTAGAACTGGCATCACCTTCTACCTGCCCCTTCACCGGAGCAGCATTACAGGAGAATTAATGGAAGGCATTAAATCAAAATGATGGAAAACCTCTAGGAGAATGAAATGATAAATGAAAATCTGTTGGGAAGGAAAAGTTGCAGAATAAAGTTCCCCACCAGCACAAGGGCATGTGACATTCCCAGACGCATGAATTTTCCAAGAGTAGGTTGCACAAGCTTAATTTAAATTCTGGTGTCCAGATGCTGGGAAACATGAGTGTGTATTCCTGCAGATAGTCCTATTTGTGGGGGTGAGCCGGCACATTAGTCAGGCTGCCTGATCTAAATGAGGACTTGCAACCACAGATACAAGTTTTGTTTACAGTGGCCTTTGATTAATCTGAACTCAAGAATCGCAGCAAATATTGCACGTTGTCACACTGAATCCTGGGAATGATAGCAGAAGTTACCCTCGTGGCAGCACTGTTGAAGGAGCATGACACACACAGAGGTCAGCAGAAACCTGAGCACTGAAGGAACATTACCATTAAATATTATAAACTGTGGGGAAAAAATAGTAAGCATACTTAAAATTTTGTAACACTCTGTCATGGCCACTATGCTAACAAACACTCAATGTCCCACGTGGTGCCAGATAAGTGGAGTTCACTGGGCAAAGCTGGTCTCTCCTATGTTGTTACCATAACAGGATGTGTGAAAATACCGATACAATTGCACACTAATATTAAGAGAATACTGCTTGAGAAAAAAGCCCACACAATCTTTCTGAATGCAGGTGACATTTTATTATATTGACAGATTCAGAATGCTCCATACAACCCCCTGTGACAAAAACCCAACACTGTGTGGGAAGACCTGGAAGAATCACCAACAACAAGACAGAAAGTTTCCTTCTTTCTAAATTCAGCAGCTCTTCAATATTTAAGGACTGGAAATATAAAATGGTAAAGAAAGGTATGCAATACTCCTGGGTTTTCCTGCTCTGGAAAACCTGACTAAAAAAAATGGAGAATTTTAGTAAGAGTGTAAGGGCTGGAAAATGGAGTCTGTGAAAAATGATACTCCAGCCTCACAACAGGATGTATATATATCTCAAAGGTACAAGCCTTCAAGTCAGTTGGAGTCCCTTAAATTGGGCTGCTGAGGCCCCAGTCATTGTATGCAACCAGGTGATTAAGCAGGGTCCACCTTTTCTGGGTATGGTATGTACATTAAAAAATTCAATTTGAAGACATTGCTTTCTAGACATGGCATCATCTTGAAATAGGCATGGTAAGTTTTGATCAAACCGCACACAATGTAGGCAGACTGGTGAAAAAGCAACTATTAATTTTCTTATTTAAAAGAAGTATATTTGCGTATGTTATATATTTCAATTGCCACACTTACTGTTAGTTTATCAAAATAGGCATTGGCCTTTTACTTACAACAGTCTAGTTTTTTGATAGTACAAATGTCCATGTAGATGTCTGGGATGAAAAGAAGAGGCAAGTCTTCAATGAAGAAAGCAGAAATTATTGGATCACAGAGGAGTTATTTTGGTTGCTTAGCCCATCTGAGGAGAAAATATTTCTGTTTATTAATTATATTTGATAAAGAACACAAATCAAATGAAGACAGAAAGTGAGGCATTACAGCCTGCTAACTATGGAAGAGTAGCATTAGAGACTTGCAGACTGGCAAGAAAAATGTTTTGGAAAACACATTTCAGAAGAAAATTAGACATTATCAATTCCTCTAAAAGAATCTGCATAAAGTCATATTGAAAGTCAGCCAAGTGCCACTGCAAGACTTAACAAACCAGGTAAGGCTTTGTTCAAAATGCAAAGAAACCTATTTATGTTTACATGTTTATATGTAAAGATATAGGTCTTGTACAAGTGTAGAGACTTGTTCACTGCCACATTGCCCTGATTTTGCTCTGGGATAATTACAGAGTGAAATAGCATGAGTGTGTCAATAGTTTGTTCAGTCCACAATTCTCCATGGACAAGAAATGCAATGGGATAATTCCTTAAGAAGAGTTTTCAGAATGAGCTATGGTAAAATGAACATCAGGGTCAAAAGGCATAGTTTGTTAGGATGTGAAGTGAGTCATCATAATAGAAGTAGGTATATTATAGCACTGTTTTGATAGTCTTCAATATATACACGTATATTAATTTATTTGCATGCAGGGAAGATCTAGGTATCCTGATTTTCATTTGTGTTTTTACACATAGCTACTCTTACAGCCACACTAAGAGTGTGAAATGTACATGCTTATTCTGATGCAGGGATCAGGCTGTTGGTGATTTTTGAGGAGTATTTTTATTGTCTGACTTCAAGCACCCCACTGAGATGCCAGACTTAAATGCCTCTTTTCTTACACAGCAGTGCTACCTCCAGGGGTGGTTTAGCACAGAAATCACTCCCTTTGGATGCCTGTACACTGCAAAGGAAGTTAGAGCAAGTAGATCACCAAACTGTGTATTTGACTTAGAGGCAGGATTTAGATCAAGTGAATCCACCCTTCAGGACAGAGAGAATTGAACAAATTACAAGCTGAGCAAGTAGCGTTTAGAAAGTAGATGAGCATGGGGGAAATGAAGAACCTTCCATTCCTGAGACATTAAAGTTGCCTGCAAAACTGAAATAAACATGTATTAGCACAGAAACTACTATTACAAGAATGAATGGTTGAGTATTTGGTTGGTAAATGAATAGTTGAGTATTGGGTTGGTACAGGCTGTATAGTTATCTAGACAGACTTTTATTGCCTGTCAAGTCTGTGTAAAACCACAAAGTCGAAGTCTGTGCGACTGGTAGGTGCTTTTTACAGATGTGGAGGAGGACAGCTTCCCACCCTGATGAGCATATGATCAAAGAAGTGGTAAGGGATGCAACCTAGTGTTTCTCAATATTTCTTTTCCTGTTCTTTCTTTCCCCTTGCTCTCTCCCAAAAGGTTTTGGTGCCTTGCTGGTTTGTTGCCTGCTAATTCTGTAGTAGCAAATATTTATTCTATCTCAGATACTGGTCTGTTAAGTTTCATTTTACACTTAACCACTATTCAATAACACTCACTGTACTTTCATTTCTAAATAAGGTTATTGAAACAATATTAGCAGTTAATTTTTTTACTTACAGGTTTGTCATATAAGCACTGGATTGGACTCACATGCAAAAAGTTCAAACCCTTTCTCTCAGCTGTGGGGGATTCAAAATAATTGAAGTCTGATATGCCTGTGCTAGAAAATTCACTTCTGCTTTTACTTCAACTTTGCTCACTGCTCAGTATGGATTAAAATTTTGAATTGACCTAGAAAGAAACAAAGTATTAGTGACATGTTGTGAAATCAGACATGCCAGTTGAAAAGTAGGGTTTGGAAGAGGATACTCTTATCCAGTGCATTATAAATACAAAAAGGACCCCTGTCCACCATTATTCCCTCCTCCCCACAGCCATATTACCAGGGCCAGCAGAGATCTTTCCCTCCAGGTACTTTGAGCATACTGTGGTTTTAATACAGACACATGACAGTAAGAGCCACTCATTCTTATTTCCTAGAGTTCAAGCAGTGATGAAAGGAGAGGGGTCTGGTAGGGAACTACTGTGTGCTTTGAGTTGTCCAAAAAATCTTGTCTTTCTGATAACTAAAGATAAATAAAAGGCTTCCTTGAATGTCACAAGACAGGCGCCCAGTCCTCCGCTATGACACCAAAAATGGAGAAAACAGGGAAGCCTGGGATGCTACCAGTGAGACAGAGTTTACAACCCGCCACAGCAGGGATGGATGTTTCTTGAGGTGCCTATGCCCATCTGTTCTAGGGCCAGCAAGAAACTGTGGCCTGGTTCTGAGGTGTCTCTGGTGACTAAAAATGTATTTTATTCCTTTAAAGTATTGATGTATATAACTGTTTTGAAGTACATTTAATCTGTCTGGATTACATCAAAGGTTTAAGGCTGTATTTTGTGGGGGGGAAAAGGAAGTTTGAATATATTAACTGTAAAAAGGTCCCTTCAAGTCCATTCAGCATGCTTACCTATCCTTTCCTCTTCACTTAGTCTTAATCACATTCATGCATAAAACCTAGCTTGACTAACTGGCAAGTACTTGAGGTTGCGCAGTGCATGTTTCAACAAAGCAAAGCTGTGTTGTCAAATAAATACCTTACAATATGCATTTCCAGGTTTTCCCAGGTTGTATCACCTGATTCCAGATGGGGAAGTTACCTGCATTAAGATCAGCCGTACTGATCCCCATGAAAATCTGGCCATTAGGATTGTGGGAGGCAGTGAGACCCCTTTGGTTCACATTATTATACAGCATATTTATCGAGATGGGGTAATTGCCAGAGATGGAAGATTGCTGCCTGGAGACATGATACTAAAGGTACAGTACTGTGGAGGTATGAGATAAAAATATCCTGACAGAGAATAAGATGGTGTAAGTCGATCATGATGAGATTTGCAATGTTGCATACAGAAAGATGTTCCGAAGTTCAGAGCACCACCTGTAAGCCACTATGATTTCCTAGCTTTTGCTGACCCCAGTGGTAGCTAGGGACACTTGAGGCATGCCAAGGTTGTGCCATGTCGTCTGCTTTATGTCAGACAGATTTGGCCAAAGGTACTTCCCAGGATCCCAATGTGGGCATACTTCACTCTAGCAGTGAATACAAATGCCTCTGGATGGTGGTTCCCAGAGGCAGCTGGATAAGCGTCCACCAGCCAGCTGTGTGTTTCAGGGAGGCTTTTTGTCCTGGTGCCACAAAGAGCAGCAGACTTAATGGCACCACTAAGACAAAGCTCTTCCTACAGGCACATCCAAACTGCACAATGAAGCTGTGTCTGTAGCATGGATGGGCCCAGCCTAGCTCTTCCCAACCGTAGCTGACTGCCCAGGATTTACCAAAGATTCCCATGAATTTCAGCCCCATCCTGGTGCAGCTCATGCTTTTTGTGGTACTCAAGGCAGCAACTTAAAGCTAGTTGACCTGTGTCTCTCCGGACTGCAGCAGAACAGTCCCGTCATGCCCACATAGGCAATCTGCAAAAGCAAACACCAGCCAAATGCTTTTGTTCATGCTGGGGAGTATTTCTGTTACATTTTGGAGATGTTTCTTAGTATTTAAATGGTTCAACCTGTGCAGTGTAAAGCTACATGGAAATAACTTGTCTGATTCAGGTTTTCTAGCCATTGATGAAATAAAATCTTGCAACTGGTTTTCATTTAGCAATATAAAGTGCAATGCCTAGTCACTCTTACACGTATGAACATGATGGGATTGACTGGAAGCTCTTTTTTCTCTTTCTTTTCCACAGCCAAATTTAAGAAGTGGTAGTTATGCAGTTTTACTGTCATCTGAATTAAATCTTACCTGGAAAACACTGAGAAAAAAAGAAAAGTCTGATTCTCTGGTGTGGTAAATCAGCATAATTGTTAGTAAATATCCAGGACATTTAAACTTCTACTTGAGGCTCTTTCCTTCTTTTTAATTAGAGATTCATTAGTGAAGAACATTTTTTACTGTACCTTGAACAGCTGGGAGATAAAGAAGAAGAGAAACAGCAGGAAAACAGTGGGAGTGAAAGGAAAGGCTGGCAAGGCAATTTGAAATCAGAAGCCAGTGGAATAAAACTAAGATATATGGAAGGATATTGAAGCTTGGGAAAGAGCAGTAAGAAAGATGAAAACTAGCTTGTACGTCTGGAGACTATCAGGGAGAAAGGGGAAGAAAAAGGGCAGAAGCTGTATGTGCAGCGCATCCTTTCCTGGAGGGGAGGATTGTTCTGCACCAGAAACTTGGCCTTCTGTGTGACACAGTTTGAAATAGCACATGTCACTTCATATGAAGACATCTGTGTAAATAGATCTGCCCTCCCCAGTGCCAACTCCGAAGAGACTGTCTTTCTGCTGCTGATTTACACTTCTCTTTTCCAGGTAAATGGCATGGACATCAAAAATGTGCCTCACAACTATGCCCTGTCAATCCTGAAGCAACCCTGCCATGTACTTCGACTGACGGTGCTCCGAGAGCAGAGATACCGGTGCCGAAACAGTGGACTTTCCCTTCATGCTCACTGCAACAGGGATGACAGCTTCCATGTTGTGCTAAACAAGAGCAGTCCAGATGAGCAGCTGGGAATAAAGCTGGTCCGCAAGGCCAACGAGCCAGGTGTATTTATTTTCAACTTGCTGGAAGGTGGCATGGCTGCCCGTGATGGACAGCTGCAGGAGAATGACCGGGTGCTGGCCATCAATGGGCATGACCACCGCTACGGCAGTCCAGAGAGCGCAGCCCAGCTGATACAGGTTTGTCATCCCCACTTTGATGGGGTTTGGACTGTGCAAAGGCTAAGCAGTGTTTTTTCATCGTCCATTGCAAAGCAGAGGTCAAACACTGAGTTTGTGTATTTGGTAGAGGGAAGGAGTCAAGGTTGGATGGGAATTTACTCCTCTAAAAGCTCCTTGGGTTTTGTGGGGACAAGTGTGAACATGGGCATGGACTCTCACAGAGGTGCCTGCTACCATCAGGTTTTGGAACATACAGAGCAGTGTAAACATCTGTATACTTTGAGCATCGCCAAAGAGTGATGCCAGCTGCCAAAAGGCATGCCAGCCTGCACCCTGGGAGCACTGGTTCCAGCAGAATCCTGACTCCTCTGGCTCAGGAGTCACAGTGCTCTCTGGTTCAGCCCTGGCGCAAACCAGAGTAGCCTACGGCAGTGGATGGCATGTTTCAGGATGAACATCACCCTCTGAGACTCAGTGATTTCCCACAGATGTGCTTTACAGCCGAAGGTAGTCCACACCTTAGATACTTCTTACCTAAATCCAGTATATGGAAATCCAGATGTTTTGGAAAAATTGATCTATAGCTGTAGTTTTTATTAATCACTGTTTAGACTCGTGGAGTACTAAATGAGTGCTAGCATAGAACTGTCAGACAAAAAAACCCTTGTGCCTTTCTCAGCTACAAAATTGGTCAGCTTTTGCCTAATTTTCCCTCCAGAACCATTTTGGGTTTTTTGTTTACAGACTATGTTTTTAGAAAATTTCAACATAAAAAGCAAAGCCAAGAATCTTTTGTTGCTTTTATCTCATATTTATAGCCATTATTATACTTGTGCAATTTTGAATTTCATTTGGAGGCATGTAGAGTGTTCACATATTGAAGAATTTCATAATATGAAATAACAGGACGTCAAATCAGGCCAGCTGCTTCTCCTTTCTGACAGGTATAATCAGGGTAATATAAGTCAGACTGAAACAAACAGTCAAATCCACCCATTTTGTGGAAAGTATTCCTGTGTTAGCATAGATTCACAGCTGGTTGTAGCCAGCTTTTATTGTGAAGTTGATAGCATAGGTGAAGAAAATTTCATCCCCTTACATAATGCCAGTTGTTGAAATTCTGGTCCAGCATCTTTCTGGATTACCTTATGTAGCTCACTAACTGGGAACAGAAGGCAGAAGGGGGAAGGTTTAAATTCTCTGAGGGCAACAAGTCTGGAATGAAAAACTTTCTAAAAAACTAGTATTCTTGGAGCAGTTCTTTATGGCTACAAAACAAGGCATCAGTGCTTCATAAGCAAAAAACATGTGAGATGAAGTGGAAAAAATTACTAACAAGACTATCCACATACAAGTGTTTAAAAATGCAGCTAAAGCCCTTATTGGTCTCCAAAGAGTGGATGTTATTTATAGTAATGCTTGAAATGCACACCAGTCTCCAGGAATTTAAACAAGCCCATCAAAGGGGAGATTCAGGTTTCCAAACAGCCAGGATTACACTGCATTGATGTGAGCTCTGTAAATCACATTTGTCTAATGCAAAATTCCTGGAACCTGTGTCTTTTGTGTTGTGTTTTTTCATCAATTATCATTTGCCTTTCCTGTTTCCATGTTATGCCAGAGAAAAACCTTTATACTGAAGCCACAAGTGTTTTGCATTTGCCTCTTACACGAAGGGATATTTCACTGTGTCCTCTGATTTCTCAACAGCATCCTGCCTGTTGAGAGCTCAGCATGTCGCTTGCAGTGCATTGAGGTCTTCTAATTTATGGTGGTGAAAGCTACAAATACACCATCAGTTTCTTTTAAAACAGACCTAACATTCACAAAAAGGTGTGGTGGCTTGTTAAGCCAAGCACAGCTGGAAGACTGTCTGATTTCTGTGGAATCTGATTATTTTTGACTTTTAAATAATGAATAATTGAGACAAATCTGATTCTTGAGGCCTATAGAAATTATACACCAGCATATGTGAAGCAGTTGCTAATCAGCAGATTAGATGTCTGGCTGTTTATAAGCTCTAAGCTCTGTCACAAGAACTGAAATGAAACAAACATATAAGTGCTAATTAGGAACGTGCACACATCATAACACTTGGGAGTTTGCTGCCTCCTGTTTGTCACGTCATCTTTAGCCATGGCCTTGTGTCAGAAGGGGCACTTTTAATCTAAATAATGAGACATTTCACATCTGTTTTCCATGAGAGCGACAAGAAAAGGAGCAAGGTAAGAGATCAGGGGTGCTCCTGTGAGCACATCAAGCCAAGCTACATGGGCTGAGTCAGACTTTACTGACCCCAGATGTTCACCCTCCTCCTCACCTCCTTCCCCCACCATAGTTCAGAGCAGCTGCTAGGGACAGGTGAGCTGCTCTTCCTCCCAACAACTGCCTCTGACGAGCAGGCTGTGATGTGGAGCGTATCTGTGCTCCATCATCCCTGCAAGGAATGGGGCAGCTTCTGCCAAGACCAGCACTGCTGCCTCTTTCTAAGATGCAATTACCTACTTGATGCTCAGAAGTTGCCACTGTGTCTTTGCCTTCCTGCTTGATTTGCCTTGGCTGTAACAGATTTTAATTCTAGTAGATTGTTTCAGCTATTACTTGGACTCAGTACCAAAGCTAACCTCCTTTCTTTAATCTTCACTTCAGCATAAAATATAGAGGAAGAACTGTGGGAAAAGCCAGTGGTAAGAGGGAGGGAGAGATCAGAATGAATCAGCAATGAATAATCTGATCAGTAGAAGCATTAATGGGTTTTTATATATATGTAAATACAAAAGCTGTTCTTGTTGTTTGGATAACTTTCTAAACCACTCAGACTTCTGAGAAACTGCTCAGCTTGACTGGCCTGTAGACAAATGTGCCATTGCAACAGAGACTCTTGTTGAACTTTTGCTAGTTGTTCTATGAGAATTAATCATGTTTATAACCTTTCTCTAAATAACCAGCTTTGAGGCTTACCATGTGGCAGCAGATGAGTTTCAAAATGAAGTTGTGTTAAGTTGAAATTGTTCATTTTAGGGAAAACTGTATTTTCCTGTCCTTGGGAGGTTTAATCTTGTATTTTTCAGTTCCACCTCAGTCCTGTTACAAACTAGGGACCAGGGTGGTTTCCTTTCTCCCAACATACGGAATTCTGCTTTTGGGTACCAGTTGAGTCCATGAATAAGTATTCCATAAAACCAGATCTGTTAAAAATGCCGAGAAAGATACCTTGAAATATGTGTGTATGCATCAAACGATATATTATGAAGCTGTGAAGATTTGAGTTTCTAATTTAAAAAATAGCATCCCCCAAGATATTGGGAAAGTAACAAAGAAGTGCACGTTTTTTACTTCATTGAAAATAGCACAGCTGGAACATGTGTATTTCAGGCTTGAAGTTGGAGGTTTAAGAGATGTAGGTTGCTTTTTCTTAACTAAAATGATATTTTTCCAAAGCTTTTTTTAACTCTCAGCTACTGCTATTGAATTCAGCTCCAGAAAGGACAAACCAAGCTATAAAAACAAAAATCCCAGAAGCTTCCTCTGGCTCCTGTTAATTGTCTGTGGCAGATTTGATTTCAATAGCACAACTGGATCTGGGTTTGGTTTTCAGCTGCTTGCTCACTGCCAGCTTTCCTTGGAGCTTCTCCCCAGTGAGCAGGGCACATCACCGTGCCAGCAAGCGAGCCAGGAGGTCTGCTGCCCCCGGGGCTGCGGTACCAGCAAGCATTGCAGCTGCAGCCCCAGGAGCACCAGGCCTCCAGATGTGTTTGTGGGGGGTTGCACGCAAGATCCTGAGCAGTTCCTCGGCTATAACCTGAGAGCAAGCAGGCAGGAGACCCTCTGCAGACTGGTCCTTAAGAGCCGCTCCTGCCTGGCACAACACCAAGGTCTTTAGGCTAGAGAGAAGGAGATCAGAGGATTAATTTTTATGTCTTCTGAGCATGCTTCTATAGCGTTGAGGTTATTTCTACACTATTCTTCTTTTCAGTTCAGTATATTGGTTTATGGCAGACATCTATGATTTATCCAGGTAAACCCCACTCCCTCTCAGCTTTATCTTTGTATCACTGTTGTCTTAAACAGATTCATATGAGCCTCACTGAGGGGCAAATGAAGCCATTTGCTTCTAGGGAAACAATACAGATTCAATAAGACAGAAAAAAAATCACCTGTACACAGAATTACCACTAATATCAGGCACACACAGAGCACCTTAAAAATAGTGAGCCAATGTTACCTCAGTAGAAGCATTGCAGCATCTCTCAGGCACACAAGTATTTTGACTGCATTGTGCAAAAAGGCCTAGAAGTGCTTTGAGTTTGGATTAATTGCTTTTGAAGCTACTCTTCCTAGAGTGAGAGTTTGAGTTACTTTCCCATCCTAAACTCTATTGCTCTGTGTCCTTGCTTATGCCCACCCTCTTTATCTGTGCTCTGCTGCAGTAGGATTCTATTTCATGAAATAAAATCCCTTTTCTCCCTTTCTTTAAGCTTCCTTACATTTGTCATGCTCAGCATGCAAGTGGACTTAATTACATTGTTTATAACCTACTTTCACCAGGCAAGGCATAAGCACATGGTTTCAGGGTTAATTGTATCTTTTTCAGCTTTCCCATCCATTGGGCACCACCAGCTCTGGTATTCTGTCTGTCTCTGCCATGGCAGGCAAATTACTGCTTTGCAGTGGTATACACAGGTGTAGGTGAGAGCTGATCGCCACTCACTGTGGTGGATCACTGCTTCCAGTCAAATTTGGGGCAGGTAGAAAGGATTTTTTAGAGTTAACACCAAATTTTCGAAAGAAGTATTAAGTAGCTGGCAGTAAACTTTTATAAACTTTATTGACCTGAACTGGTGCTACTGTTTTATGTTGTAGCAACCTCATTAATGGGAAAGCCGACCAATGTTTAAGCGGTACCCACATCTCACAGACTCTCTGGGGCTGAGGTGCAGGGGTTTGTTGCACTGGGGCAGTAGGATTCACACTGTACCTCCTCCCACAGGCCAGCGAGAAGCAGGTTCACTTCGTCGTGTCGCGGCAGACCAGGCAGCAGACCCCCGACCTCTTGCAGGAGACGGGCTGGAGTTACAGTGCTGGCAGCTCCCAGCCTTGTTCCGCCGAGAGAAACAACCCCAGCAAGGTGAGGGCACTTGTGTGGTTTCTCTGCAATCCATGGGACAGGGGAATGGGAGAGCTGCTAGTGTTTTCATGTCTCAGGGTGTTATCTCTGGTTTCCGTCAACAGAAGTAGCATGTCTTACTTGGCAATGGAAACACAAAAGCTGTGCTGCTCATTAGTTATCCCCTGGTTCTGCCCAGACTCCACCTGGGGTGGGGAGGGAAAGAGAAGGCAGTGGGCAGTGGTGGGGCAGGTGCTTATGTGCACACAGTATCCTGGCCACGGCCACAGATCTGACCAGCAGTGCGAGCCAGCACAGGACAATGCGCTCCAACAGAAAGAAAAAGTTTTTTCTTAAGTTTCTCCATATGTAGCATAGTCTTCAGACAAAACACTGGCCTGAAAGTTTCCCATAAGCTACTTGAAAATTACAGTAACTATTAGGCTGTTGGTCATTTATTAAAATGCCCATGCCCTGACCCAGCTGTCAGTTTGGTGGCACACAGCAGCTCTGGTCACCCTGGCTGCTGTGAGCATGAGGACTTTCTGTGGAGCTTTGGACTGAAAGCATATTTGTTGTGCTCTAGCAGCACCTGGAGCTTGCATGGTGTGGGGTCTATAAGGGCTGGCAGTGTGCAGCATGGCTGGACCCAACCCCGGCACACAGCACAGAGCAGCCATCTTGCCCGGATAGGGCTGTGGTTACCAAACTGTGCCCCAGCTGCCCCTGGGTACCTGGTCACAGCGTGTGTTTAGTGCATTTAGACTTGTAATATTCTCTCTGCATAAGGCAGAGAGACGCTAATACTCAAACATATGAGGTATTAGTAGGAACCAATGCAGCTAGAGTTTTGAAAATATGTTTTCTAAGTTTACTCTGTGTTATTCTTTGCATTTTAGACAGAGCAAGGCATGTCCTTGAAGGAACTGAATTTTTTTACTTCACTAAATTAAAAGTCACATGCCTGGCTAATTTACATTAATCACCCTTAATGTCACCACTTATGCAAATCCATGCAAGTTTGACCCTGGCCACCAGTGCCAGGGGTGCATCAGGGAGGTGTACAGGGCAGGGCTTAAGTTCATTATGCTTGATGGGTAGCCAGTTGTGTCCTTAAAAGGACCTCTGGACCAAATATTGGATGCACAGCTGTCAGCCAGGAGGTAACTCTAGCTCTGGATTTCACAAATTTTCAAATATACCCATTTTTGCAGGTCTTTTAAAACTACATTATTCAGTGTTTTTATGTGTTAAAAAATACTAGTATATATTTACCTATTTTTAGTTTTCCTTTTCCACAAAGTCACAATCACAGCTCCTGTTAGGTGGGATCAGATCAGCAGGAGTTAAAGCAGAGTCAATGTTCAGTAGCTACTACCAAGTAGCAAGTAGTGCCCAACTAATCATGCATCTGAAAAGGCATTACTTTTTAATGAAGCAATGATTTCCTTAGGAAGATATGTGGAGGACAGCAATTAGCTTGTGCTGCTACTGTATGCTTCCTAGGGAAGATCCAAGCACTTGCTAACTCTACCGTGTTGGTCTGCGTAATTAACTGGTACCACATGGGAACACGAAATGTTTGTCTCTCTCTGGCCTGAGATCCTCATTTTCTCTTTGTGTACCAAGAGGTGTTGGATGGCAGTTCTTGGTAAGACCAACAACATTTTGCGTAGCTGTGAGATTGAAGGCACAATGTTGGCTTTGTAACAGTCCTTTAAAGACTAATGAGTAAGTGCTGTAAAGACTAATGAATCATCTCTTGTTGGATAGGCCATAGCTTTTAGGGGGATTTCCAGTTTGCCACAAGAGATGACTACTACATAAGCACATGAGTGGGTGTGCTGCTGTGGGCTTCTGTCCAGTGCCACCATTTGGGCACTTTCCAGGGAAGATCGCAGCCAAAAAAAGAAAATTTCCTACCTCCCTTTAGCTTTGTGTGTACATAGTGGAGGGCTTCTATCAGAGAAAATGCTCTGGCAAGAGATCAGCAGATCAGTACAGCCGGTAGACACAATGAGCTTCATGCACTGTGGACTTTTGGACATTACTAGAGTGTTAGTTGCCCTTTTATAGGGCATGGCTGTGTCAGTTCAAATATTTCATGCTATTTTGCTGAAGGTTTAACTGAACATAATTTGCAATTCAAGATCTTTAAACTGGCTTTGGAAGACTTAAAAAATGTTATTTATTTTAAATAGATATTAGTGCAGGAGTGATGCTTGCAAGCCTAGGGTTTGTACAGTGTCCTAATGCAGCACATGCTCCTGCCCAAAACCAAGGTAATGCTTGTTGGCTGGACCTCACTGTCAGGGGAGTCACCTACGTGAGTGTGGTTTGATGAGTCTGCTACCTACTGCTGTTGGTGGGATTGCTTTATTATGTGTGATTAGAGGATTGCTAGCTGCCCTGAATTCCGGTTAATTTTAAGGTGTTTTTTGTCCCCTGAGCTTACTGTAGGAGGTGATATTAGAAGGTCAGGAATGCTCTCTTTGAGGGAAACTGCTCTCACTGTATACATGGGCTGAAATCAGTTCTCCACCCTTGGCTGTATTCGGCACCAAGAATAAACTCTAGCTTCTAGCAGCCGTCTAGCTTGTGCAGTGGCTCAGGAACCACTTTGGGCCAAGCTGTTGGCCTCATGACAGCCAACCTCCATCTGTATGGCATGAGGAGGCG
The DNA here is from genome assembly GCF_000738735.6 of Corvus cornix cornix. NCBI lineage: Eukaryota > Metazoa > Chordata > Aves > Passeriformes > Corvidae > Corvus > Corvus cornix. The sequence continues at coordinate 46,142,509 of NC_046334.1, forward strand.
CCTCTCAGGCCAGTGGCAACCAGCCATGTGGCCCACAAGGCTCTGGATAAGAGGAGGATGATCTCTTGGGACCATGTCCTTCTCTGGTGGTAGTGATGCCAGGTGTATGGTGTGCCAAGAGATTGGTCCTGCACAGGGTCTCATGGATCTGTTTTCCCCTGTACAGAGATAGGGGAAGCACAGCCCAAACTGTTCTGGCTGCTGCGTAGACTCAGAAAAGAGATGTCACAAACACTTTCTTGTGCAGCTGAGGTTGCGAAGCCATGCTGTAATGGATAAACAGGCCCGATTCAATTCCTTTGAAGTCAGTGGGAGCTTTGCCATTCATTAAATAGCACTTGTTTTTAATTGAAACTGTTTTCTTACTTCTTTCAAATGAATTGTCTACTACTTAAAGCAAAGAAAATGTTGCTGGAGCAGGCAATGTTTCCTGACCATACAAACAGGTTAACCTTCAGGTGAAGTACATTTTCCAAACAGACACAGCAATGGTTTTTGCCTGCACGTGTTATGGCTTTGATGTTGTGATAATCTGCTGTAAATATTTATTTTCCAGTGAATATACAGAAAAGGAGGAAAAAACAAAAAGAGGAGGAGATGAACTGTTATGTTTTTTTTCTCCTGACCTCGAAGGTCACTTCAAAATGACAGAGAAGGACAATTGTTTAGAAGAGAATGCATTGAAATGCAGTCCCTGATAAACTCTGCCTTTTAACTGGTTTACTTGCTATCGATTATACCTCCAAGCAAGTTCTACGTGTGTTTACTAAAAAAGGCTTTACTTTCCTTTCATCACTGCCATCATCTCAGTCAAGTCACCCCAAATCCTTTCTGTCTGCAGCCATGCAAAAAATGACATGGGAAAGAGTAGCTTCAAAGGAAAATTGGTCTTTTGTGGCTGAGCATACAAGTACTAGTACTTTTATAATTCTTCGTTGAAATGTAGCAGGACAATTTGTTCCCAAGCACTACTTTGAAATCTTTCTCTCTGTGCTTATTCCTCAAAAAGTAGTGATAAAATTATTGCTGTAATGGTTTTGTTGTGTGAAACTGGATGTACGCTGCATAAGTAACAGGACTGGTCTCTTACTCAGAGCCACAAATAGAATACCAATTTCATGTTTTGTTACGAAATTTTGGACTGCAATTTTGTGAAAATTAGTAGTGCCCCTATCCCACATGTTTCAGGAAGTGGCCTTTTCCTAATGGAAAGCCATTCCTTTCCAAGGGAAAAAGGATATTTTTGCAAAACATGGATGAAACGTTAAATTTAATTTGCATGAAGATAGAACTACTATGTTTAAAATATTTACACCTTAATGACAAAGGTGAAAGGTTAAAATTATCTGGATCAGAACCTAAAGTTTATCTGGAAGACAACATTTTCTGAAGGTTTTAAAACCTTCAGAAATTTTTAGGTTTGTTTGCAAGCCCTAAGCCCAATTACTCTGACATAGTGCCTGTGTTCTGCATGGACCACATCTAATATGTCCAAACAACTGTGTTAGTTTGGGTTTGCTCCCAGAGACTGAGAGATCTCCTCTTTCCACTGAGCTCTTTGCCTTTTTGTTTCTGGAGCTCTGTGGCAGCCACTGTTCATCTGCTCAAGCACGTAGAAATCCTCTGCTAAGCTTCTAGAAGGTCCTGTTTTGTTGTTAACATCGCATCATTGAAATCTTGATGTGGAGTTTGTTCCACCAAACATACCTTTAAAAAAAAACAGAAATCAAAGACATAGTCTGCCCTACTCCCATAAAAAAATTCTTGCTGTAATCTTCCTTTGTCCATCCTTGTCATTCAGGGAGATGTTGTGGATTCATCTGCTCCACTTTCTGTGCTGCTGGCCCAGGAACCAATGTAAAATGCCTTTGTGAGATGTCAGATCTCTAAGAAGAGATTAATGTGGCTTTAAATGAGTTTCATGGATTATTTTTGCATATTATGAATGTGAGGTCACATTTGTGAATGAGAATGGTTTTTTTAAATACACATTTGAAATGTATTTAGAAGCGTGCTATTATATATGAGCCTAAAACGGATGATGCTGCTCCTGCAAGAGGGGCTGGGACTGTCAGGAGAACTGCTTATGAAATACTCAAGGAAAGAAAAACAACTAACATTTAAATCCAGACTTTATTGCCTTTCAAGCTCTTCTGTAAGAACTGAGTGCATGGTAAACATGACATTCAATTCACAGGTTTTGTTGGAGCTTGCACTGCAGTGGTTCTCCATCCTGAGGGCACCTGTGGGTTTGTTTCACCCTCACTCATGCACTAGTTATTGCATGACCAGCTGCGTGTATTTAACTTTTCCTGTTTAGGGGTGGAAATATAGGGATGTCTGTCCCGAAGTGACCCTTCAAACACAAGCACTAAGAGCACCCTGGAAAAACTGCTAGCTCTTCACTGTAAATGTCCTTCTCTTTCACTGAACAGAAACACTTATTCTTCAAGTGTATTTCCACCCATAACTTACATAGAAACACAGATACCTGGAAGATCAAATGAAGTATGTCTCTTCTAATATGTCCCCAATAGTTTAATTCCTCAAACCCAAGAGGAATTTAGTTACTTCTCACTAACTGTACAGATCATGCTCAGACTGCAAGCAGCCAGATAAGAAGCACAACCTGATAGCCAAAGATATGATGGCCACTAGTGACACTAATATCAAGAGCTTTTTTTTTTCTTTTTAAATCAAATTCCTTATTTACATTTCAAGGACCTAATTCTATCAGTCTTAGCACTAAAACAACTCTGGTTTTGGTGGAAGAAATGCCTGATTTTAACTATTAAAGCCCAGTTTTCTTGGTGGTAGCTCTGACTGCAGATACGTAAGCCCCCGAGGGAGTCCTGCCTGCCATCAGGCCAAGTGCAGCAGGTGGCTGGGAAGTGCCTTAGTATTACTTCCATGAATATTTGTTTTGATAGGAAATGCCAAAGGTGTCAGAGAGGTCGCTATGCCTACAAACTGCATTTGTTGTTGCTATTTTCTCCATCACAGAGCACCCTTCACACTGTCACCTGTCATGAGAAGGTGGTGGCTGTCCGGAAAGATCACACAGAATCACTGGGAATGACTGTGGCAGGCGGAGCATCTAACCGGGAATGGGATTTGCCTATCTATGTGATAAGTGTGGAACCTGGAGGAGTTATCAGCAGAGACAGCAGGATAAAAACAGGTAAAAGAGGGGGATTTTGAAAGTTTGCTTTAAATCAAAGGCTTCTTTTGAAATCAGGGTTAATGAAAGAGCTTCAGACTCTGACATCTTCAGCAATCCTATAGATTTTGGGATATGTCAGATTAGAGGGTCTCAAGTCAGCTACCAGAAAAGGCAAAATATGCATCAGTAATCATCTCTGTGAAACAGGATGTAGGAATATTCTGGTAAAAAAAAAAGATAAATAGCTTTTCACAGGAAAATTAGCTTGCACCACCATCTCCTAACTCCTGATACATTCATTGTGCAACCTTCATGCATTTTTAAAGTAATTTTTTGTGCTTATTTGTCATTGCATTCATAAATTTGAATGTAATATACAGGAGCAGAATTCCTATTATATAAGAAGACACATTAGCGCCTTGTGGCTTAACATCATGTCTGGAAACTTTGGCTTCCTAACCCCATTTAGCTGTTGATATAACCGAGTGATAAAGCTTATAGTTTCTCCCCTTATGCATGAATAAGCTTTTAGAGCAAGATGAGGAACATATTTTATCAGTTGGTTTTGTGGGAATAGCTGAGCAGCAGAGGAAAGATGATACTGTCAGGTTTCAGGATGTTATATCTCCAAGAGCCAAGTTCCTCAGTAGCCTACATCCAGCAATGACACAGCTTGCTTGCCCTTCATCCCCTATGTTTTCCTTTAGTCCAGTCACTGCATGGAAGCTGAAGGGAAATCCTGAGTTTGAGGGAAGTGAAGGCACCCAAAAATGGGGCAGAATAGCTGCAACCCACGAGCCCCACAACCCAAGGTCCCACGAGCCTGGGTCTCGGTACCTCGCATTGGCACCCATGGGAACCACCCCTTTGTGTCTGTTCAACAAAACCCATGTGAGAACATGACAACAGGAGCAAAACAGTAGGTTTCCTCTTTCCTCCTGCTGGGAAATGACTGCCTCTCAGTGGGATATGCTTTCCAAAAAGTATTCATCATGAGGCAGCATGGAAAATTCAGCCTATTTAATTTGATAAAATTAGAAACAAATGAATATGTGATGTTATAATAGCACCATAGGCCTCTGATTTAGAGCAGGCTGTTGTCCTTCTTGTTGGGGGCAGACCACAAGAAGACTTTAATGTTCATATTGCAGTGCCTGGACTGCCAGTGATACATCCCTGCCTGGAGAAGCATCCAGGCCAAGCACAGAGGGCACCAAGGGAAGCCCTGGTGTGAGAGCCTGCTGTGAAGGGTAGCAGAGCACTTGGCACTGTGACTGCTTGCATGACATTAGTGATGTTTTTATTGTTCTTCCTGTAGTGATTGAGGCCATCTTTGCATTTTTGTCTGAAGCTGCTGTGCCTATATTATAAATAAGGCATACAGAAAGATGGTTTGGCTTGCAGCCATTCAAACAGGCATTAATACAAAAATAATAACACATTATTCCACAAAGGAAACTAGGAAGAGCTGGTTGGAGTCCTTAGCAGTCCTCAGCTAAGGGAGAGCTGGGAGAAAAACATCTTTGAGCTGTCAGGTTTCAAGCTTAGCTTGAGTAAAAATGTTGTTAGCTGGAAGTGGACTCCAGAGACCCGGACCAGGTTAGGGTTAGTACCGGACCAGTACGAGGCACCGGTACCAAAGCTTGTTGGTGCAGCAGGACCCCAGCTGTTTGTTCAGCTCCAGATGCAGGACATGACATAGAAAGAAACCAGGACAAGTCCTCTGTCCAGCCATGCAATATTTCTGTGTACAGGAATCTAGACCCTTCCCTCATGCCTGTGGCATGTTTACTAGCATATGCTTCACATCCACGTTAAATGATAGGATTAACAAAAAGCCTTGTCAGACAGCCACTTCTTGGCCATGGCTTTGACTCACTTGGTTGCGGAGGTGCAGAAGAGATCCTGGAAATGCTTGCAGGGTTTTTATCATCCGTTTTATTGGTCTCAGGTGACATCCTCCTGAACGTGAATGGCATTGATCTGACGGGAGTCAGCCGGAGTGAGGCTGTTGCCCTGCTGAAGAACACTAACTCCTCAGTGGTGCTCAAGGCCCTGGAGATGAGAGCATGTGAAGTCCATGAGGAGCAGGGTCACCTGCCACCGCCTGAGGACACACAGGTGACCTCCGAGAGCAGCGAGTGGTCACCGTCCTGGGTTATGTGGCTGGGGCTGCCACGGTAAGTCCACCGCGGGGGGAGGATTGCAACCTCTTGCTGAGGGGGAGTGGGAGGAAAGATTGTATTTTCTGGCAATTCTTTCTTTTGGCTTGATTCATTGCGCTGACATCTTAATTAAATCCAGGCTCTGTCACTGACTTGACTCTAAATACCTCCCTTTTGTAAATGGGTACGTGTACATGGCAAAATAGACATGCAGCTCCCCTTGCAAGGGAGGATGGGATACTGAATTGTTTCAATCTTGAAAACATATCTGGCACTTAGGGAGTGAAAGAAAAATCTTGCAGGGATACAGGAGCTTGCTGAACTGGAGTCTAAGCTCGACCACCCCGCAGAAGGCAGAGAGAGATACCCCTCCTGCAACACTCAAGCTGCACAGCCCTTGTCCTTAGCCAAATCCAGCTGAATTGTTTGACTTTACCCAGATGTTGCAAAGTTCGTGCAGTTGGCCAGTATCTCCAAATCACCTCTTTTAACCCCACCCCCGCCTGAAAGAAGTCCATTTGTCATACACAGGAAGCAGCTGTGCTGTCATTTCAGCAAGGATAATAACAGCCACATCGCATGTCGCTAAGCTCTCGGTGTGCACGGTGTAATACCTACAGCTTCTGCAATGTTCCATAAAGTATGAGATGACACATTGTGAATCTGTGAATATGCAAAGCTGGGATCACAGAGTTGAAACTGATATTCAGTTTTAAGGAACGAAGAATTTCGCTTTTAAGTTCCTCTTGACTGTACTCCTAACTCTCACAGCAGTTCAGTGTCTCTCTTTCACAGGAGGGCAGGACAAGATGGCCTGCAGAACAGGTGGGCTTTTCCCTAGGCACAGTTTCAGGACTCCTCTTCATTTCCTACTCTTGCATAACAGGTTTCCTTCTCTCTAGCTGGAGCCATTTTCAGCTCATTCACCTTGCAGCAAGGTCTGCTGTGAGGGCCAGATGTTTTTTGGGGCTTGGTCTAATGCTAATAACTGTATAATGTGCTGAAGCACTGCAAGAGCAGAAGGCAGGCTGTGTGTCTGTCACCCATAGGCAAAATGTTCCTCCTCCAGTGGAGAGGACTACATCTTTATGCCTGTGAAAGAAAAGCAGAAAAAAGAAAATGCAGTAAATGGATGCTCCTCAACTTGCTACCCCAGGCAATGGTAAATTTTCCTCACTCAGTCTCTCTGAAGACAGGCAGGCACAGGGTGGTCCTCATTCCTGCTAACTTCTGCACTCCTGAGCTTGACCGCCAGCATGGTGAAGGTACCGGAGCATGAGTAATGCTCTCAGTAAAGAGACAGCAACAGACTAGAGGCCCTATAGATACTGCAATCTGCAGTGATGAGTCTTGCCTTCTATCACCATCCATTGCTGGATGGACTATAACAGTTGCACCCCGCCTATGCCACCTTCACTGGGCTGTGTAGAAAACCTGAGCTGCCTGGTCATCATCTCCTACTCACAGCTGCCTGAAGTTCCCACTACCTTAGCATAGTAGGGGAGATGGAGGACAGAGCTTCACAGTACTGCAGGCTTGCACACAGAGTTCACATCAGTCAGTTCTGCTTTGCAGTTTGGCAAAAAAAAGGGTTTTCCCATTTTAGAAACAGTTTCTGAGCTCTCTTTAGCCTTCTTCCTCTGAAGGCTGCATGTGTGAAGGCATTCCAATGCTTTTGGTCTGAAGGAAAATCAGCCCCAGTGTCAGCAAGGCTGAAGACAAGAGTTCATTGTAACTCTATCCCCAGCTGCGAGGCTGTGCACAGAGCACAGCATGGCCCTTCTTCAAAGAGACATGGGGACATTGGTATGCTGAGGGGGGACACTGCTCTGAACATCAGACTAGCGCCTGGGATAGGCACCAACGCACATGCCATGTGACAATAACAAAGGTGCTCTGTGTTCTTATTAGCAGCTGATTGGCTGAGTAGGGGCACAAGAGGATCAGGTTTGAGATTGCTCACTAGGTATTAGCAGACCCTTCAATCTTCTCCAGCATGAGTGTGCTCACCCACTTATTGTTCTGATTCTCCAGGGCCCACATCAGATGTCTGAAAGTCCTTCAACAGCTTCTCTCACTAGGATGTGTATCATGTTAACTCATTGTGCTCCACGTTGTGCATTTAACCTTTCTCTATCTGACTTTCAGTTTGCTTTAGGCAAGGATCACATCTCACTAGATCCCAAGATATTGTCAGCAGTTTCATTACATTTTCCAGGCTGTTGGAGAAAATTATACTCTGTCTAAATGGATGTCTGACAGGTCCATCTTGGAAAAAGTGCCTGATGTGCAGTTATGGGGCAAAATGTTGAAGAATCACCTACTTTAATTAAAACAATTGACTAGAGGGACTGCTCCAAGATATGTGAGTCTAAGAATGTTTGGTACAGCTAACAGAAAAGTAGAACTGTCAAAATCATGCAAAGTACTTGGGAAGATGGGCAGGAAAGGGTACACCTATGTAAGCCAAATCTAACAAATAGAAAAGGCAGTAAAACTGGTAGGCCAGGAACACGCATGGTTTTAAAAAGAGGAGGCAGAGGGTAGTAGGTTATTTTTATTCTTTTGAGAAGGGAAAGATGTGGCTCTTGATAAGCCTTGGCAGTGCAGTGTGTGTATGTGTTCACAGCAAGCAAGGGGGGGGGTTCAGAGGCAGCTTGACCTTACAACTTAAGAGTCAGATGTTCAGGCTCAGGAAACTGAGGGGACGGGAAGGTCTTCCCTTCTTTGTTCCAAATCCATGAAATTTTCAGAAAAATCCTGTGAATGGTCTCATAAAATTTGCTGAGTTGAACTTACAGCATGTCTATAGACTTCTGTCCATGACCAATGAAGTCAAAAACAGGCTAACATTAATAATAGTTACATGATTTAAAGTAGCTTACTGTAAATGCCTGATTTTCCATACTAGAACGGAACTCTCCCCTTTCCCAGGGACTGCATGCATATTACAGAAATGAGTACAGACAAGAGACACAAATATTGAGAGTTAGGGAATTATATTGTTTTTCTGGATGACGTTGGTAGCAGCAGAATCAGACAAGTTATCTGATCTCTTGCACTAAAGCTCAAAGGCTTGGAAAAGCCATCTTGCTGATTTAACATTTGTGGATCTCACTTAAATTTTGGTCCTTTTCTTGTGAGATCTTAGAATTGGGTTTTCTCACTTTTGTATGGCTTAATAATACATAAACAGCTCCTCTGTTCTTTCTGTAGTACGATCCAATATGTGGTGGTTATAAAATACGTGCACATGTGCATCTGACATCTGTCAAAACTTGGCCTGCGTGCAAGCAGAGGGGCTGCGGGCTGGGCGGTGAGAGGAAACAGTGATGCAGAACCTTAAGCATTCTCGCCCGCAGACTTATTTCAGGGTAGCTAATTTAATTGTTTGTTGTTTAGGAAGACAGAACTCCTTTATTGGTAGAGGGACATGTTGTTGTGAAGTATGAGCAAAGGAAATAACAGGGAACAGCTGGCAGAAAGCATTTCCCCAGCTCTGTGATGATGCTTCTAGCTTGTTTTCCTGCTCTCCTTTCTTTGCTCTCCTCACATTTTCTTTCCTCAGCTAGTACGTAAAATACTTCTTAGATCATCCTGTCATAACATTTACAAACAGTACTTCACACAAGTGCTTTTGTTCATCTGTAAAGTGAGATGAGAGATGAGGTGGCCAAAGTCATTCTGCAAATCTGGGGTAGAACAAGACGTAAACCATGAAATTAGGACAAAAACACCCCCAAAGTAACTCAGTCTGGGCTGTAGGACTCTGGTGGAAGCAATTCTCAAATATTCCTTACTCTGCTGCCATTTGTGTACTGTAATGGGGCGGGAGGAGGGAGTTATGCTTTTCATAGCTGTTATTGCCGAAGTCCTCCTGCAGCTGGGCTGGTTTTCACTCCTAGAGCATAAGGATGTTTGTGCTTCATGAAAATCAGCAGGGAATTGTACATTTAACTACTTGAAGACAGGCACTTTTAAATTCCTCAGGCATCGGTAACTGGTGCTTGGCTGTAGTATTTCTTAGGATAGGACCCTGTCAGTAGATACTCTATATCCCGAAATCTTGCATCTGAGGCAGGTTCACACATAAATTATTCCTTATCCTCATCTTCTGGAGTATTTAGAGATAAAGGCAGAAGACTGTGAGCTGCTCTTTTCCAAGGCAGGAGATGGTTCTCCTTAGACTGGTTGCAGTTTAGTGGGTTAGGGTAGTTTGACTGGGTCAAAACACCCAGACTGGGGCTTTCATTACCACAAATACAATCTACTCAAACTAAGCACCTTTGTATGATTTTATTTTTTCTTTGTGGTACTTTCTAGCTTGTCTTTATGATTAAACAGCCCTAAAAGAACAGACTCCCTCTGGGCTGCTCTTTGCTTAGGCAGAGCAGGCATCTCTGCTTAGGCACTGAACTGTTTGGAGCAAGCAGTAGCTGTGTTATGCACAGCTCAGCTTTGCCTGCCAGCATCCTTTGCACAGTTCTGACAGCGCTGACAAACAGGTGATGGACGATGCACTGCCATGCTTATACCTCTACCCCATAGAATGAAGATAAGCAAACATCGAGTTAAAGGCATAAACACATCCTAGACACTCCTATTCTTTCAGGAGTCAGTCTCTAGCTATGGCTGTTGTGATGGGTTAGACCTGCCTGCACCAACACCCACAGCAGGATGAGAGAAAAGAGAAAGAGCAAGTACACTGATGGGTCAAAAGACAGGGAAATCACTCACTCATTACTGTCGTGGCCAAAACAGACTTGGCTTTCAGAACTTAAAACATTTAATTACCAATTTGGGTATTGGGAACCAAAGAAGAGAAATTTGTAAACACTTTGGGAAATCCCCTTTCCTCCCCTTTTTACAAACTGAGCATCACACCAGCACCTCTTCTCCTGACGTCCATGTCTCCACTGCCTCATCACCACAGCAGGTTACACCCAGTCCCTTTGGTGAGGCAAAAGGCAGCACAGGGGCTTAGAGTCATGACAGAGTGGCTTCTCGCTGCTGTTCCTTGGTTCCCATGTATTTTCTCTGCTCTGGCAGAGAGAACAATCCTAATGCTATTATGCTGTGTCCATTTTACTTAAATTCATCATACACTTTGACAGCAAATATGTATTTATGCCTTCTGGACTGATGGAGACCATGCGACTAATAACCTTATAGATGGCATGTACAGAATGCACATAAGCCATGTTTGGCTTCACTGTCTTTTCTCCTCCTGCTTGTCTTCTGCTTTTCTATGGCATTAGGATTTACCTGATTACCTTTCAATTTCAGGAATGTGCTCCTTAAGACAGTGAGTGTAGCACTGGGCAGCAGAGACTTCTGTCCCAAAATCAACACAGAATTATAGCACCAATGGCTGAATCCTGGCATTGCCTGGTCGTGACCTTGACAAGTACCATTACACATAGAGGGTTTAAGTGATTTTGCACATTGAAGGAGTCCATAGACAGTAAAGTAATAATGCCTGGCTGCTGAGGAAAAAGCAAATGTCACCTGTTTCTTACATTAGCAACCAGTGAATTCTTGTGCAAATATTACATACCTACCATCCTGGCAGCAGGTGAATATTTGTAGGCCCTGGGGGACTAATCTAGTATTACTGCTGTGAAAGACAGCAAATGCACTATTTGACAAACACAATTTTTAAAACACTAGGCATATCAGTCTTTAAGATAAAGGCTATTTATCTTCCTATGGAAGTGTCAGGTACTTCTTAGAAACCTAGAAAGTCTCTGAATAGAGCTTGTAACAGTTGCCTGCTGTAGGTCAGCCTATATTTTAAGATTTGGAGTAGCAAATGTATTTTCAGTCATTCAGTAATTTCAATCATTCCTGGGTACACCACTAACGATAAGTGGGTTAAGTACTATGGACAGATTTCTATCACTCACTCTGTAACACATGGAATTAATTTGGTTTAAAAAAAAGGAAACAGAAATTAATGAACTCAGAGCAACAGGCAACATTTAAGAGTCTAATAACATTATTCTTGTTTTCCCCTATTCCTAGTTTTGGAACCTAAGCTTTGACCAAGCATAACCTACAGTATCATAAAAAACATTCAAAAGACAAATGGAGAGAAATGCAGATTTCAGTTCTCTTACTATAAAATCTTGTGTTAACCATTATAGTGAGGACAAGCTATCTTCTTGAGAGCAGACTCAGTACTCCAAAGCAGTGACTCACATGATAAGTTTCTCTCATCTTCCATGCTGTGACTTATCAGGTTACTCAACAAGAAAAGCTCAGGATCCCAAATTCCACCAATACCTGTCTTTGTGCCATCATTTTTGTAATTCATTCCATTATCCTTAAAATTATTTCACTTTGATGTGCCCCACGGTAGTAAATGCCTGAGCACTTTGACATAATTAATCACATACAGGCTCATTGGAAGATAAGCAAGTCACTGGGCTGTACAAGGTAGATGAAATAGTTTTTTGAATTGCTGATTTACAAACATTAAATCCAGACTCAAGTGCTTTTTTCCATCACACCATCTAGAGCATTTGCATAGATTTCTACCCTATAAAAAAACTTATTTAATACTTAAGCCCAAGATTACCTACTAATTTTACTTTTGGGACAACTGGTTATCTTGTTATAACAGGAAAGCAGTACTACAGAAACAGAAGTGTAGGTGCTTAATACAGTGGAACTATGGCACTATTTTAACTCTTAAAAACACTCTGTGGGTGCATGAAAAGGCAGATTCAATATTAATGGTTCATCAGAATCTGAAATTAACTATAAGACATTTAATTAAACTGGTTTATTTCAGGTATTTGTACAGCTGCAAAGAAATTGTATTACGAAGAAATACATCTGGAAGTCTTGGCTTCAGCATCGTAGGAGGTTATGAAGAACATACTGGGAACAAACCATTCTTTATCAAATCCATTGTTGGGGGAACACCAGCATATAATGATGGCAGAATTAGGTAATGATAACTATCTAAAAAAAGTAGCATTTAATTAAGTTTTTCTTCGGGCTGACTTATAGTGGTTTTTAAAAAACATGTTTTCATTAAGACGGGCAGGGACGGGGGAAGGACTCATTGATACAGAAATAACTCTGGGAGATCTGGAAGCAGGACATAAGTATCCTGAAGTTTAACAGATCTGCCTTTATAGGAGAATGTTTTCAGATGTCTAGCAATCCACTAGTATGTAAGTTAAAAGATGAGTCAATTTGGTCTCCGGGGTGGTACAAAGCATGCCAGCACAGAGGTTTTCCACATACCTAGTTCTAAACACCCCAACCAAACATCTTCCCTGCAAACACCAATAAAATTGAAGAGAGTAAATGTACAGTCATGGCACAAACTTACATCAATTAACAAGGATTAAAAGGTAAATTTGTTCAGAACACAGATCATTCTAGTATCTAAAGAGGGCCTACAAGAAAGCTGGAAAGGGACTTTTTACAAGGGTATGTAGTGCTAGGACAAGGGAAGATGGCTTTAAACTGAAAGGCAGTAGGTTTAGACCAGATATTAAAAAGAAATTATTTAACGTGAAGGTGGTGAGGCACTGGAACAGGCTACCCAGAGAAGTTGTGGATGGCTCCTCCTTATTCAAGGACAGGTTGGTTGGGGCTTTGAGCAACCTGGTCTAGTAGAAGGTGTCCCTGCCCAGAGCAAGGGGGTTGGAACTGGATTGTCTTTGAAGTCCCTTCAGCCAAAGCCCTTCTATGATTCTGTTAAGATGATTCTTCAGAATGAACATCAGAAGACCTGTATCATGTTTTCTTTCAAATATGTCTAATTAATTACAAATTTGTAAGAAATTCAATCAAGTCAAGTATTTTCACCTGCTTTATTCCCTTATTCATGAACAGTAGTTAGTCAGAGAAGGAATCACAATACTAATTTCTACCCCTTCCCCCCAGTTGAAGGATGTGCTTTGGCATTTGAAAACATTTAAGGTAAGAAGTCACCTTGTTTAATTGTTGTCTTGCACTTGTTTTTTCAGATGCGGTGACATCCTCCTTGCTGTCAATGGCAGGAACACGTCAGGGATGATGCATGCCTGCTTGGCAAGGATGCTCAAAGAACTAAAAGGAAAAATTACTCTCACAATTGTGTCCTGGCCCGGCACTTTTTTATAAAACAAGTCTTCATGGAGAGTATGACAAGTATCTTAACATGGAAACAAAAGTAAAAAAAAAAAGGAACATCAGTCTTTGCTTTTTTGGGGGGGGTCAAGTATGTATTTATAAAGAAAATGTTTGTGAAATTTCAACCTGCATGTCAAGAAAAGTCAAGTTTAGGCAAAGCAGTGACACCTGTCAGAAAATCACTTCAGAGTGATCCAAGCTACAGACTTAAGCCCTTCCTTCCCTGTGTTCTTAAGGGGTTTTTGTTGTTTTTTTTATACATATCTATATATCTATTTAATGCATTATAATAATAATGAAATTTAAGGAGCAACAGCTTCTGCTCACCCACTTTATTTTGATTTACAAAAAGAAAACCTTGAATAACTTATGGAAATATTTCTTGCAATTTTTCTAGTTGCAATAATCAGGTGAAGGTTTTTATCCAACACAGCACTTTGATTACGTGTACCTTCTCATGGTCAGCATGAAGCTGGTATTTTCAAGACTTTCAAGTACTGTTTGTTAGTCTGTAAAACTGTGAATGAAATTTCTAAAATAATTAAAAATAATTGTAACTGTGTACTTGTACAGATGTTATTTTCATCCAAAACCAAATTACCTCATTTCCCTGGTTTGTTTTGATTAATACTATTAAATCTGGGATTTTTATATAGAATATTACTTTTAAGGAAATACACTGCACCCTGCTAATGCCATCAAGTAAATCTTCTGAATAGCAGTACAATTTTTGTGGGACTGCCTTATCAATCACACTTGATACAGTTCTGCATGAAGTAAACCTGAAAGTGATGATGGTCTTATATGTCTCTTAAAATAGTCCTTTGTCTTTCTGCAAATTACTCGTGTTCCACAGTCTTGTTTTTATCTCACAAGCTTGCAGTGGGAAGAGGATATGTTTGTTAATCTTTATCATGTTAAGGACAGCTGTTCCCCTAGAACAAAGACTAAAATGAACTCTCTCTTAAGCCACTGAAAAGCAGCAGGGACGATTATCCAGCTTAATTCATCCTTATGCACCCACACAAACCAGACATAATTACCAAGTGTATCATCATCACACTCAGTGTTCCATTCAACTAAGAACAATCGGCACCTTTCCCACTTTCCCCAATTTTTTTTTGCTTCACATTATTACAAGGCTTTTGAAGAGCCTCCAGTTCCTGTCTACCCCTGTAGTAAAGGATGACCTTTCCAAACATGACTCCAAAAGCTAAGCTAAACCCACACTGTTCCAGATGTTGGGTATATAATAAAATGAATGCACACTGTTCTAAAGTCAGTAAAAGAATGACCTTCCCGTTGGCTTATGAAAAAAGGAGACAATTTAATACAAAGAATTTAAGCCCTACTTATATTGTAAGAGCATAAGCCTCTAGCTTTAAGTTGTTTTTTCACTGTTTCTTAAAAGACAAAGTCAGTCCAAGAATCTTAACATGAAAAATTCGTTCTTTTATTTTCAAAAAAAACCAAAGTAACCTTTGATTTCAAACTAACAGAACAAGATTAAGAGCAAATTATTATAATTCCCAGAAAAATAACAAGATTTATAGTAATCTATTTCTGGCACTAATATATATGCAAGTAGGCAAAAATCACACAAGCCTATTCCACAGGGGCAGCTTCAGTGTTTTCCTGTTCAGGAGCAGGTTCACCACTGGCTTCTTTTCCTTCTTTGCTTCTTTTGGACTTCTTGTGTTTGTGCCTTCTGTGGCTATCCCCTTCTTCACTGTCGTGACGACGTCTGCTGTTACTAAATAGAGAGAAAACATGCCTCAAACACTTGACACTTCAGGCCCTATTTAATTACAAAGTACCAAAAAAACCAGCTTCTGCATTCATATTTGAAAACCGGCATCTGCTCCCAACTCAAGAGTATTTGGATGTCAGCACATAACTGAATTTTTCCTGGAATGGAATATACATCTACCCATCCTGTACTTTTTGTGGGGAAAATGGAATGATTTTTCACATTTGTAACCCATATTCTAATAATACTTTTAACCTGCTGGCATTCCTTAATAATTTGACATTCTTGCTGACCCTATTTTCTGGACTTAACTTCTCTTTCTACCTTAAAATGGATCATGTAGAACAATTTCTATCAAGTGACCATAAGGGTTATTTTACTTACTGAGAATGGCTGTTGAGTTCTTCTGTTCATGCTGCTGAATGTCAGCTTCATTCCACCTTTTTCTGACTCACCATTTTTACCCTTCTTTCCCCAAAGTCCTAATTTCTGTTCACATACTGACAGTCACACACATCACTCAGTACGAGGTTACCCAGGGTCAGTATTGCTTTTTATCTGTCCATGTTTTATATGACAACAGACTTGTTCCAAGTAGCACATTCAAGTGTTTACAATCTTTCCACGAAACTCCTGTTTGTTTGGGGTTCTTTTAAAAGTTGGTTTTTTTTTTTTTAACTGGGCAAGTCTTTCGTATCCTATTAAAAAAAGAGAACTCAAACCTTCGAGATGACTTGTGTCGAGTCTCTTCTTTCTCTCTGTGTCTCCTGTCTCTGTGTCTGTCTTCCTTCTCTCTACTTGTCCTATGGCGGTCGTAGCCCCTCTCTGCATAGTCTCTGTATCTGTAGCGTTCTTCATCACTGATTCAGAAAGAAGAGATTGTCAGGACAGTGAGACCAAGGAGCATAATGATAACAAGCTAAATGACAAGAAAATCTTAATATTGCTTCTGGGTGTCTAAATGAGTTCCAGTGCTTAAAGGACAATAAAGTTCTTCATTATACACTAGACTTGTGCAGTTAATGCAATTTTGAAAGGAAATTGTTCATTAAAAATGAAAGAAAAAAGAATACAACAGTGTCCCATTAAGTTTATACAGGAGTTATCAGGCTGTTAGCTTGAACCTGTATCTAACTGTGAAGGCAGTACAACCCTACATAAACTTCAGTAATGTTTTTGGATCAGTGTTTGATACATTCAACACTTATCAGCACACTTTTTGACTATTATACAATTTGGGTAAATTAAAATAAGATTTTGGTAGTTATCTACTTCCTTACACCTGCTTCAAGAAAAGGAAAAGCTAAATACAAAGAGTAAAATATACTAAATGTTTTGGGTTCCTTTTGAAATTAACTTTTCTCCAGTACTAGTGCTGTCTCTACTTCCACTTCTCTCTTGGATTACCATGAAATGCTGCCCTGCCACAATGATGGTAAAAACCCCTAAATATCACAGGTTAGACAAGAATTCAAAGGCTTTACTTAAAACATATTTTTATATTTTGACTTGATGAAAAGGGCAGTTCTAAGAGTTTACTGAAATCTGGAAAAAAAAAAAAGATGAGAACACTATCCATTGTTAGCCAACACGACTCAAATGCTACATTAGCATAGCTTAGAAAGGCATGATCACATGATCATTTCATCATTCCTTTACTAAGAAAATCCTATCCAGCATCATTTAACAGTGCAACATCAATACAAATAAACTTAGTGTAATTATTTATGTATCACATGAAGTCTTGTGTAACCCTAGTTTGGGAGATCCCCACCAAGTCCTAAAGAAAGGCACAATGTAACCGGGCCTTCTAAAGAAGTAAAATCAGTAACGATTTAGATACCGCTGGCCTAACAAAAGGCAAGTGTTTCTGTCTTTGCCAACATTTCCATGAAAGAAAGTATCTTCCTGAGGACCCTGGCAGCAGCAGAACAGATCACACAAGGAGAACAGCTCAAGCCTGAAGAGATTTCTCATGTCCTGGAGCAGTGAGAACTGAGATCAAACTCATTTTATCTGCCACGACCTGGATCCTCTGGCCATTTCCCAAGTGAGGATTTTACATTAATGACTATTACAGCTATGCATGAAAACTCAGCGTGAGAAGGGGGAACACCTGAAGCAACAGCACCAGTCTTTTTATGAAACTCTGTATGATTACATCATTAAGCAAATGTCAGAAATTAGTAATTTAAGACACTGTAGAGGAGCATTAACCACTCCATAGAAAATTCTGCTTTTCTAAGGGACACAAAAAATATTCACACATCAAAACCAGGAAAACTACAGCTACAACTACAGGACTCAAAATTATGATTTGCCATGGAGTAATACACCTGCATTGATTTTACAATGCATTCATAACCACAGATCTGAGAGTAAGCTGACTGAATCCTGCAAAGCACATTTGTGATCAAATGGCACAAAAACTAACTGAGGTTGGAAGGCATGAGTGGAAGCCATCAGGACCAAACCCCAGCTAAAGCAGGGCCATCAGGACCACCAGCTGACCAGCACCATGTCCAGACAGCTTCAGGATATGTCCAAGGATGGAGTCTCCCCAGCCTCTCTGTGCAACTATAGTTTTCTCCCACATCTGATATTGCTTCCCAAAACTAATATTTTGATGATCAGTATCTAATTAAAAAGTTAAAATTTGAATGTCTAACTTCTGATAAGCTTGCCATGAGAAATTAGATGGCTACTTGTAGACTTCTGGCTTGGTTTCAAAGATGAGATACAAAGCCCTTAATGATAACTCACACTGTGCATTTGTTCTGTTACCCAGTTATTGTAAAACACTCTAGAAAAGGTTAAAAACATTACTGATACTCCCTTTTAAACCTTATTTTGGCAAACTACTAAAGAACCATGACAGCTTCTTAAGTGTGTCTGATGAAAATAAACAACTTCTCTAAGTAAAGCAAAAAACAGTTTGCCAAGACCAGTGTGTTGGGAGCTTTCAGGAACACTCTAACGCTGCTTCATGTTTTTGACCTTTATCACACATTGGTTGTGGAGTCTCATTCAGTTTGTTGACCACCAGGACACCAAATCCTGTAAAGCTACAATCCAGCCAGACCCCCATCTGCTCTTCTGTCTGAGATTATTAAGTTCTAGGACCTTAGAAACACAGTTGCTGGGGTGTGTTTTGTTGTTTTTTTTGGGTTTTTTTAATTTTTCAAATTGCTGAGCAAGAACCACAAAACAGTAACATATCAATCAAATTCCAAAGTCTACATGTTTAGTGGTAACTAACTGACTTGAAACTATCAAAACAAAACAAAACAAACCCCCAGTCCTTGCAGAGGGGAAACAGTCCAAAAATAATGGCATCTTCTCAAGGGGGCAGAGTGAGATACATTGTAAAAATGCACACCTTTCTCTGAGGATAGCAGGGTAAAAGCAGAACAGAACATAAAGACAGCTGAAAGCTCATTTTTAAACCACTTTTTGGTTATAATAGAATAAAAAGAATCCTATTTTCTCATAATTTTAAGAAATGCTGTAGCAAAACCACAGGCTATTTATCTGGAAAACAACTGCTAAAACCATTGAAAACCATAATTTCTGAGCAGTAAAATGCTAACTACAAACCCCAGCAAAGTACCACTTTATCAAAGTTTAAACAAAGGGAATATAAATAAAAGCTATAAATCTGTGCAGTCTCTAAAATAGTTCACGTTCTCTTCCTCACAGCTCGATTCATTTTATTTTCATAAGTGGACAGAATTGAAAATAAACCTTCTTAAGACATACTATGTCTGCATGTTCCTTCTTAAGCCCCTCCCACCTCTTCTGTGATTCCCAAACCAACTTATCCTAGTTAAGGGCCTCCCATTTTCTTACACAGCCATGTGGCAACAGCTTTGCTACAGATGGCGGATAATTTAGTCACATAAAAAAGTCGAGGCCTGCTCTTCCCCCTCCTTTACAGATAACTCTGGCAGCAGCACAGAGATTTCTTGAGGCCTGGAAGCTATTAAGGCTCATTTCAAGCACCCTTGAATGACCAGAGTTCTTTCTGACCTTCAATCAAGGTGTCTGAGAAACAGATGTTTAGATAGGTCTTCAGTTCTCAGAAACTGACCCTGGAATGAAGCACATGCACAGAGGACAGGACATCACCGCACCGACGTACATGGAAAATCCCCCATCTTGCACCCAGTTTGGGTCTTCAGCTAACAATCATCACGCAAAAATGTCATCTCTCAACCACAGCAACGTTGACTCTCGGTGCTCTCATTCCCCTCAGCGTAAAACCATTAGTAAAAGCAATCTGCCTAATAGCTAACACATATATTCTGCAAAAATTGCAACTTAACAACGAACACTGAGAAAAGCATCAGGTATTTACCCCAAAAAGCTTAGTAAATAACGAGCAGAGGAAATTTAGCAAAATCTGGCAAACCAATAGACCGCTGTTCTATGGAGCCATAGTGATCTCAACATTAAATGCTTTTGTACTTGAGCACATGGACCACAGAACCACAGAATGTTGCACCATTTTTTAAAAAGCAATTAGAGTTGAAAGCTGAATAAAGTTATCTGACATGATCTTCATCATCTACGTGAAAATGAAAAAAAAGTTCTTGACCTTGAAATAACAGTTTTAAAAAAGAGAGGAGAGATTATTATCCAGCCCTTTTTAACAACCATATTAACCATTTTAGCAGGTAGTAACACCATTAATTAAGGTCAAATGTTGCAACACATTGCTCTTAGTACCGAATAGGCAACTAAAATTTATTTGGTACTTCTACAGATATTTCTGTAGATTTTTTCTAGACCTACTGATGTCAAAAAGAGATGGGTATTTCAGTCATTCTCAAGACTTAAATCACCTTTAACCTGTAAAGCATTATGACCAGTTTGGATGTATACTATCCTTTTTTTCTGCTTCTGCTTTACATGTAGAAATTTAGAATTACAGCTTCCAAGAGAAAAAGGTGAAGGTGAGTCAGCCACACTGTCCAGCTCTTTGGAATATACAGCAGAACACTAAATTTGCATGTTGAAGTACACTGTTTAACAGAGACAAGGGTTTTGAGCAGAGTTACAGCACGTTTAAGACATTTCACTGACCTGTTGAACGCACTTGAAGACGGACTGTGATCTCGGTCCCTTTCCCTGTCTCTGGTACGGTCTCGATCTCTGTCTCGATCCCGGTCGCGATCCCGATCTCGGGATCTCTCTCTCTCACGTTCCCTATCCTTCTCTCTTCGTGCATAGTAATCCCACTGTTTGCTGGTGTCCAGAAGACTAGACCACGAGGGTGCAGAACCCGCAGGGTGTGGAAAGGTGACTGAAGAAAGAGATGTAGGTATTAGAAAGAAGAAAAACAAATATCATATGGACACTTATGCATGAAAACACATTTGTCAGTTTCCTCCAATGACATTTTTCAATCTTCCCCTTTCACATAAGAGTTAATTCCAAGAAAACACTGCATTTTTTCCATGATGATTATAAAAGCTTCTGGCACTCATTTACAGACTTCTTATGAGGATGTACAAAACCAGGGTATGTACCCCAAAGACTGTCTATACACTTCCAGAGGGAAAAAAAAATTGCTCAAAGAATCGGATTCTATGTGGCCAAATGGCTTGATTTCGGGGGAACAACAAAACAGAAACAACTGGAAAACAAAACTGCCTTTGAAACTCAGGTGCTCCAAAAATACAGTTCAGAAAAAGAAGGGCACTTCCAACCTTACATTTAAATGCTATTATTTTAATCTCTTGTACTTTAAAATAATTCTATTTAAAATATAATGTTAGCTATGAAGTTCTCATTCACTAATTCATATTCTATACTGTGCTTTGCCATACTTTTCTGATGTAAAAGAAGCTTTAGAAATAAATTCAATCTGGGGAGAAGAAATAACGCTCCCACTTGTAAGATAACTCCCACTTTGTAAGATAACATTTATGAATACTCAGCACAACCACTAATAACACTAAAATGTAACAGTTTAAGAAAATAAAACATAGTCTTAATCTAGAACTGACATGTTAAGATGTTAAGAAGGAAGTCTCAACACTGTCTCACAACCTTTTTTAGATAGCTACCAATGGGGAGAAGGAACGTGCTTCTCCACTGCTTTTTGCCAACTTTGACGTAATACAGAACTACTACTTTTAACGCCCCAATTGTTCTGTCTTGCCCTCCCTCGCCAGAAGTCCCATGAACACATCCTGTAAAGGAAAAACAAGGGCTGAGTATTTAGCTGGAAACAGCACTCTCTAGTGGACTTACAGTACTGAGGACTTCTCCCTTTCTGCTTATCTGCCTTGCTAGCTTTCCTAACTTTCAATAAATCGTTTGTTTTGAGCTCCACTTCATCATCTATAATACGAGAACAATATTTACTTGACTTCATGGTGTCACAAACAGATTAACAGTACAAGTAACATAATTATCCACTGAACAATGTAAAGTGTGTTACTGGTGCTGTATTTAATACTGTTGAGTTATAAAACCAGTGGCTTCTGCTGACAGCTATGTTCAGACTGCCTTGCCTGTAATGTCTGGGGTATGCCTGCCCCAGAAAGCTTTGGCAGAAGCTTAAGAGAGCAGTTTGCCAAGCTTCCAGAGGAAGAATACAAAAGACTTTTAGAGCAGGCAGTGGAGCAGGAAAAAACACTTCATTGTTAAAATACATTTGCAATGAAAAGTATTATAATTCCTTTATAAAGCATTTATAAAAGGTTTTGCCTCAAATGAAATGCTTGACACTGTTTAACTTCAGGTCTACAGGCAAAATGAGGGGTTAACAGAATAAAATGCCCTAATACAATATTATGCTGTTCATTATACTGCCAAGACCTGAAATTCTTCGAAGGAAAACAGCCGGAAATAGCAAAATAACCAGCTGGACTTAAAAGACTGCTAATTTCCTTGACTTGCCACTAGGTCAACAACACACGTATGGTATATGAGACACTGGCTGCCAGCGTATGCTGATCTAAAGTTTAAACTTAAGTTTAACTTTAAATGTATACTACAAATCAATTATTAATGGCATCACAAACTTTTACAATAAATTTTGGATACTCCATCACATCTGGAGTAGTTCTCATCAGACAGTAGTATTTCTACCCCAGTAACATGAGACAAAACAGTAATTTGACACACTGCACATTTTTATATCTAGATTTTCACCAGGAATTACTCACAACACACACGAAGCTTACTGTCTAATATGAATTGGTGTTCTGCTTTTACTACATTGAATGAAGTAATTTGTCACTTCTATTATTTCTACATTGACTATTCCAATAACTTCTACAAGAAAAAAGACACTTCAAAAATTTAACTCTGATTTTATTTTTAAAACAGGAAGGGAGCTTTGAATAATTATTAGTTTTGGAGATGTGAGCCCTGTTTTGGAGATGGTTTAAAAATGTAAAGCTTCATGGAACAAGGCAAACTATTTCATGTTTTTCTTTGTACTTCAAAAAATACTGACTCTCAAACTGTTTCTGTAATGCTAAATGTCTTGCAAGTTTCTAAGATACAAAGAACATTTAGAGCACAGATCAGAGAACTGCTTGAGGAAAAAGCAAACAAGCATTCGATACAAGGCTCTTCAGTGACTGATCAAATGCAGCTCAAGCAAAGCCAAAGATCTGATGGCAAAGGTAGCACTGAATTGTGAAAGGATTTAAGAGCAAACTGACGAAACCACACTGATGTGGTGGAAGAGCACAAAAACAAAACAGATATTGTTGAGCTACAAGTTAAGAATATTATTTTACTGTGTAACCTTCCTAAGGGGCTTGCAGTGGGAAACCTGACTGGCCACAAGGGAAGACACCAAAGCATGAGCTGAGGAATTTGAATAGGCAGAAGAAGGGCTGGAACCTTAATCAAGACTGGTACTTTTTGCTATGTGTTCCATTTGCACATCTTCCCCTGCAATTTTGACAAAGCTAGGAAATGCACAAACTGTCAAAGATGACAGCAGGTTGGAGATTCAGTGCTATCATCCAAAGCAACTATTAAATAAATATACTTAGTGATTGTAAATCACAGTGATCATCTGTACCCTGCTGCACTGTGGAGCTCTCAATGTCCCCAAGTTCTGATTCACAGAGAGCACTACTAAACACTGACCAGCAATCACATTGTACAACGGGGACTGCCAGAATGTGATGCTGACCAGGAAAACATCTTTCACTACAAGATGAGCAATACTGATAAAAGGCCGCTGAGTCTCCACAGATTCAAAAGTCCGTATGATACGGACAGCTAAGAGATAAGACAATTGCTTTGTGCAGCAAATATGGAAGCTTTTGCTGCAACAGAGATACCAGATACACTGGAAGCACACAGGGAAGATAGCAACGGACTGTGCTCCTTGGTCTCCGTAATCGTGTAAAGGCAAACAAATTTTTAATCCTGCTGGAGAAGTTCAAATTCAATGTTGGCATGATCACGGTAACAGTCATCCTTTAAAACTGGTGCTCCAACAACACAAGTGTGCCATCATCTCTAAAGGTCAACATAAAGCTTGGAAATATTCTTATGTCCCTGACAGTACTTGACAGAATAGAAAATTCTAACAAAAGAGACATCAAAGTGAAAAACATTCTACACTGGAGACTATGTAATAGATGCCACATACATACATTAGTATGTGTTAGTAAGACTGCCTTCCTTATGATAATCTGCATGGCTTTAGTTGTATGCCTCAGCTTTTACTTTTTTGCTAAAACTTCAGAATTACTGCTAAAAAAGAAGTCTGTGTAAAGCAGATGTTTATGAATTCTTTTTCAAGAGCTCTTGAAAACATAACAAGCTTCCAATACATGAAAGTAAACGTTTGATAACTGATGAGGATCCTTACAATGTCAACAAAGTACTCCTTGTTACTCCATGAACTGCTACAACTTCAAGAAATTGCAAGCCATTACAAAACGTCATTTTGTATATCCATGCCTAAGACTTCAGAACATTTGCGAAATAGATCTGCAGAATATTTGGTCTGTGCCGAACATCACACCTCCTCAGAAACGGACAAAACTTCCCCTGCAATTTCTCCTCTCACCGTCTAGGGTTCAAAGGAACAAGAAGCATGGCAATAGAATTTAGCTGAAAGAAAAGGCACTAGGAGCTGGATGGCAGATGTACTGAAGGCAGAAGTAGTGACTGGCAACACACAAGGTCTTGCATCTTGGTGGGGGCAGTCCTCAATGTCAGTGCAAACTGGGTGATGAAGTGATTCAAAGCAACCTGCAGAGAATGGTTTGGAGATAGTGGTGGGCAAAAATTAAATACAAGCCAGCAATGTGAGTTTGCAGCCCAGGAAGCCACTTGTATCCTTGGCTACATCAAAAGGAAGGGTGGCCAGCAGGTTGAGGGAGGTGATTCTTTGTGTGTCCTCGTGAGACTCCAACTGGAGTATTCAGGTATATGGAGCATGCAGCTCTTGGGACCCCAGTACAACAAAGATATGTTAGAGCCGGTCCAGAGGAGGGCCATGAAAAATTATCAGAGAGCTGGAACATTTCTCCTATGCTGTTTAGGTTGTTCAGCACGGAGAGGAGAAGGCTCCAGGCACATCTTATTGTGGCCTTTCAATACTGCAAGGGGGCTTACAAGACTGAAAGATGGAGAGAGACACTTTGTCAGGGCCTGTAGTGACAGGACGCGGGGCCATGGTTTTGCTCTGAGAAATGGTAGGCTTAGATTGGACGTAAGGGAGAAGTTCTTTATGATGATGGTGGTGGGGCACAGATTGCCCAGAGAAGTTGTGGATGCCCCACATTGGAAGTGTTCAAGGCCAGGTTGGACAGGACTTTGATCAAACTTGTCTAGTGAAAGGTGTTCTTGCCCATGGCAGGGAATTTGGAAATAGATAATCTTTGATGATTCCTTCCAACCCATATCATTCTATAATTCCATCTACTTTATCTTTCTATTTTCTCCTTCGGATCAAGAAGCAGAGCTGTGCTAGGTAACAGTTCTAAACTCCACATACGTTCTGTGGATGCCCATTTGGTGGCACATGATGAAGCTTTTATTTTAGTTCACTCTTATTTCACTTTTACTGAAAAAAACCACAAAGTCAAGTTTTCCAGCTTCAGACTTTTTTCCCATAACAGTAACAAAAAAAAAAAAAAAAAAAAAAAAAAAAAAAAAAAAAAAAGTGACTGACTTTGCAATAGGATAGCTGAAAGTTATAGTGTCTTAGACAAACAGTTTTTGAAAGGAGAGGTACATCACCCAGGATTTCTGAATGACTGCTCTTACTGGTTAAAATTCTGATGATATCTCAACAGTACTTGTTCTCCTGCTTTTAAATCCTTTCTAACTTGCAGAAAAAATTCTCCCTGACTTGCAGTCCATATTATGGTATATAATATTTCAAAACCACAGTTCTGCAAAAGCAGCAGGAAAACATATCCAGTATATAAATTAATAAGCAAAACAACAGTATTTACCAATAATGGTTAAATCTGCAACAGCATGTATCTATTTACAATGGTCAGCAATGAGCTTTCATAATGAAATACTGACAAGACCTTTTTAGTCTTCTAGCTAAAACCCTCATAAGCATATCAAACAATTTGATATCACACTGGTCAAAATTTCCAAAGCCAGCAAGCTTGCTTACTTACCACTGCCATATGAAAATGCACGAACAGGACGACCATCATAGCCAGAAGAATGTCCACTGTGGAAAATACATGCAAAACCATGTTAAAGATACATGTAAAAACTCAGCCTTAGCAACAAAGCTACCTCCTTCAGTAAATATGTACTCATATATAATATATACGTTATATACAATATATACAATCAGAAGCAGCACTCATTCACAACAACGGTCAATACACAGTAATAAATTTACTTTCATGCACATATGATGCATTAAGTTAGGATTTTTTCTCAATTAAATCATGAAGATTTTCTTGGAGATTTACCATCATCCTCCTGTAGGATAAATTTTAACAGAATTTTCAATTTCAAAGGAACAGATGTGTGCATCTTCCTTCACTGAGGTCCAGAGGACTGACAAGTGGCTTGTACCATCTTAAACGTGTTTTGTATACGACCTGGTTTTGGCCTCCAGCAAATATTTCTCAAGGACTGTGCCAGCCAAACTTTTACCTTCTCTTATATATTTATATCTATATATACAAATATATGTATGCATATACATATAAATGCATATAAAAATGGTTTGAAAAAGTACTGTTAGGTCTGTTACAGCTGAACACTTAGAACAGAATAGAAATACAAATTTGGATTCTGTGGAACTCTGGCACTTCCTATAGTTCATGAGGGCTTGAATTTGTGCTCAAATTTTTGTGGACATCTATAAAAAAAGGATATAACAGCTGAAAAGTATACAGTTCATATAAATAAGCCTTCAGAGTACTGAAGAATACTTTAACAATCATTGCCTTAGGTCTTGGCATTGATATACCATCAAAATCAACAAATTTGTCATTCTGATACTATGTCATAACTAAAGTAGTAAGTGGCCAAGTAACCTACTCAAAGAATATGTTGAGGTGAGATCAGTAATATTTCTGTAAAATTACTGCAAAAATATGAAGCTGTCTCCCCTCTCCCAGATGCAAATCCATAAAACACTGGGAAATGCAAGAGCACTTATTCATTTATTTCAGTTACAGAATACTGATAGATTGCTTAGTAAGATTTCAAACAGATAATCACCTGTCTATTGTGGGTATGAGGGAAGGTGGAGGACCGCCAGGTGGTGGTGGAAAACCTGTAACAATAAATTAGGTAAGGAGGAGAGAAAGAAAAAAACTAACACCCATAAACACATAAAAGAACTAGGCTAAGCATACAATGGCAAACAAATCCCAGAGAGAACAAGACAAAAATTGTTTCCGTGCAAATGGATTTTATTTTGTAAGACTAAGAACTACTTTTCAGCTTGACAAAGGCAAAACATTAAACATGTATTATCAGTGCTTCAAATTAAAAACTTTATCACTCTTAAAAATATGTTAATTTAGAAGCATGGGCAAATTCCTAAGTATCTAACTATACTTAATAAACAACCATCAAAACTATTTACTGCATAGCTGAGAAAAAAAAGATTTTAAAGAAAATAAGGAAATATATATCTAGAAAACTGGCTGATTAGGTCCACTAGTCAACTGCATTTTCATACAATTTCTCTTCTGCCTGGCATCAAAATAACTGAGCCTACATATATACACATGTATTTTAGTATATGTCACCTTTTATCTATATAATTGAAAGGAAGTTGATAAGCTGCACATCAGCTAAGTTTTCATCTCTTAACCAAATGTGGAAAAAAAATCTAAGCAAATTTACCTGGTGGTGGCACTGTTATTGGTATACCTAAAAAGACAACAAATATCAGATATAGTAATAGTTTATTATCTGTAGATCTAAAACCAGATTGAGCTTTCACTACATACATGATCAAGAAGAATAACATATTTTCTGTGTCCTCAGATCAAGATCTCACATTAATACAAATTGTTAAAATTTTAAACAAGCCTTGTGAAATCTAGCTTTTAATTTAAATTCCTATTCTTTAAGATCTTATTTATTTAGAGGCAAGAATAGTGAAAAATAGACTCTGGGTCTCAAGGTTAGATTTAAATTCATAATCCTAAAATGTTTAGTATACAGAAGGAAAGTAACATCCCATAGACTACATTTGCTTTATTTTATATTCCATGGTTGGATGGAAGGAAATGCAATTGGCCTCTGACCTTCAATAGCTTGGCATAGGAAATAGTAGGTCTACATGAACAAAGTATTCAGGCAGCACTAAGCAATACAGATGTCTGACTCAATACTATGACACTGTAGTTCATCATTCAGCTGCTACGTGGAGGGAAAAAGATTGTTTTGCTCTCTATTTTCTTGTAAATATCTGAGAAAGGAGCATCCTTTAACAGAAGCATGTGCGAGAATTACTCTAACCTGATCTTCAGATCTAGCTTAGCTGTTAAAAGCTGAGAAAATTATTCCCAACTAAATTAGCTGACCTAGCAAAATATACTGCCTCAACATATAAACCTATCTTACTGATTATAAAAGGAATGGTCACAAGGTAAAAATTTTTTCACTTTAAAGGATGTTATCTTCTCATGCTTTGCAAAGAACTAGCTTTACCTGAACTGAACACCTAACCCTGGTACGTAATAAACTGGGCTAAAGCAATACTGACAGAAAATGTGACTACTTCACTAGGCATAAAGCACTTTCAGTTATCAACAACTCTGCTTCCATTAAAAAATAAGTATGTTCAATGTGACAACTCATGGCAAAACTTTGGGGAGTGAGAGAACAGAAAACTCTGGCAAATGCTTTCATCAGTTTTGACATAACTGCATAAACGTTCACATGGAACAGTACTGACCACTGCGTGATGAAATTTACATGTATCTCATTAGTTCAACATTAAAACTAAAAGACTATTGTATGGCAGCAACATTTTATTAAATCTATGCACTTATAATGTCTAGAAATGCCAACTGCTCCCAGACTGCCTTGATAGAAAGACAGAATGAAGGAATATGCAAGCAGAGGAGGAGTGAACAATATAAAAGTTCACTAATTGTTGGGAATTTCACTGACATAAATTCCTACCAGCATTAATCCTATAGGATTAAACAAATGGTGAAATATAAGTGAGGTTTCTGTCCAATCCTGAAGATTTAAAATCTGATCTCTTAGCCAAAGTGTAAATCAGGAGACAGTGAACTCCAACAGCCAAATTTCTAAATTGCATGAGTCATTTTCTCTTCACCAGCATATGAGCTTTCCAATGTGCACTACAGTTGTTAAGAACACTGGGTATCACACCATAAAATGTTTGACAGTGTAACATTTGAAAGACCAAACACTCCTGATGAAAATTCCTGAAAGAAAATTAAGAACTCAAACTGTTGCACAGCCAAAGTGTTTACCATTAATCTTTTTTGGTTAATTGTTCTAATTAACAGATCCTTCATGAGCCTAAAACATATCAAAAATATATATAATATATAAATGTTAAGCATGTATATATTATGTAATACATCACTGTTAAGAACATAAGCTAGAAAAATACCAGAAGTTCTCTCAAAGTGATTTATTAGCTCCACCTTAGAAAGATTTCAATTGCTGCACTAAAACCTGTACATTGTTAGCACTGCACATGACACTCAGCACTATCCAGAGAACTGCCTGGAAACCCATCAGCTAACTCCTCTTTACAAAAAGGAAATATTTTGTATTAAACTATTAATATATTCCTCATTCACAAGAATGTTATCTTGTGAAGAATTAAAAGTAAAAATACCACCACAAGACTAAAAGCCAAATGAAAATTTTCACTTGAGTGCCACTCAAACAAAATTAAGACAGACTGAATACAACTAATATCCAGAGACCAAATGTCCTAATAATTCTAATGAATTGGTTAATGTAGGGTATTACACTAAAAAAACCCACATAAGCATTTTTTTCCACAAAAACCTTTAAGAACTTTTAAAGAGTCACGATTAATGCTTATATAGTTTTAAAACAGAAGCTAATTTACTTGATGGTATCAGAAAGGAAGAAAGATTCTACATGCCAAGTTGACAAAAACATCTAAAAGATCTAATAAGTTCTCAACAAATGTTTTTCCTTACCTTCCTCACTAATACAGAAATATGACACAAAACAAGAAAAAAAATCATAAGCTTCAGTTACTGGAAAATAAATAATTTCTTAACTCTTCACTCCTTAGCCTTCTAAGTGTATGAAAATATACTTGTAGTGTCACCAGCCAATTAGTACTTCTGAGAAAAAGCACAGAAATATTTTGTCATTCCTTGCAATGAAGAGACTACACTGTACCAGTGCAATGACTTAGTATAGACCTCGTCATGTCCCTACAACATTTTTGTGCTGCCACAAAGATATATCCAGCCTAAACCTAAGTACTCAGACTTGTGTGTCAAAAGCAACTCAAATGTCATTAGTGCACCATTTTACCTAAGGCGCTCAAAATTGCCTTCAGGACATTGTATACCATCCTACTAACTCAAGGCTGGTAAATATTTACAGAAAATCAAGTATGTTTTACTAAAGGAAAGCAATGACACAGGCACTCTGCTTGTGCAGTAAGGAATCAAACATGAACAACACTGCCATAGCTTAACAACATACTGCAAATTAGCTGAACTCTGTAACATCCCTCAGAAATGTAATATAATTCAACTTGGTTCTCTTGCCACAGGGTAAATTAGGTCAAATTCTCTGTATCACAAGATAAAAAATACACACTTAGGATGCTGAGGCTGAGCAGTCACTTACCAAACCCTAGTATATAGTGCAAATTTATGCAACAGAAGTTCAATATTTCAGAGAAATTTTTTTCTTAAATCACAATTACATGTCACATTTTTAACTACACACTTAAACCAAAGCACATAAACCAACTTTTAAAGCCTGGTTAACAAGCATCCACATTTTGCTTTAGAGGAAAATTACTCCAACATAGCAGTAAACCTAGCAAACAGAAACTAGCACATTTTTTGCCACAGCCAGTCATCTCCTAGGACTATTTGAGAATTTTCTACATTTGGTGCTTTGAATTGTTCCAGGACTTGTTCCTCAGAAAATATTTGAATCACAAGAGTGAATGAATACAGAACAAGAAACCTAACTTCAAAGCAAGATTCTTTTTCAAAGGCGCTTTTGGAAGACGTTTTTTATTTGGAATACTTAAATTTTCTGGCAAGTAGTCCCAGTTTAATATTGAGTAAGTGTAGTTTTTTTACTCCTCCTCCAGTGAACCTAGAAGGGATGGCAGAATCTATTTTAGGAACAGCTTTGATGATAAAGAGCTGGCAACAGCACAATTAAAACACAGGCCTGAGGAAACCAAATCCACAGCTCTTAATCGTTATTTTCGAATCTACTTGAAGCAAGGAAGGATGTTCCAGAAGACCTTTTGAACAAGCCTGTGTCATAAACCTGCCCGTAAACCATGAGACTAAAACCTGCTGGCTTGATCTGCAACACATGTGGTTTTCCTTCATTTTTAAAAATTCAACAGGTGAAGGGTTTCATAAGACAAGTCCAGTACCTTTATGTGACATCCCTGCACCAAGTGCGTCTGGGGTGTCGGTAGGGGTGGTTCTCATGTTTTTAATAATATACAACTTAGAACGCCTTTTCTGAACCCAATTACAATTAAAACCATTACTTTCTAAAAACCTGCAATGCACTACAGATATTGTTTTATCAGAAAGGTTTAAATGAAGCTTAAAACTGCAGCAAGTATTATTGTCACATTCCTTCCCTTTCTGTCCCCTCCTCCAGTAAGGAAACACCACAAAATCACTCAAGCACTATCATAGTCTCACTTCAGAGACTCTATTTTTTATATTTATTAAAAAAAAAAAAATTGGAAGAGGGCAGAGAATTATTTCATCTTTAAATCTCTTCTCCTGAGTTTTCCAGGTGTTATAATTTTTGTGTATGACCATCACTGAGGAAAGCCAGGGCTTGCCAGGCAGAATGAGTTAAGTTTTAAAATTAGGAGGGGCAATTGAAGAAGCAACTTCTTCTATGAGGATTTAAACCCTATAAAGGCTCACACTAGTTGCACTCAAATAATGTTACCTCTTTGCTTATACGTAAGAATATTAACAGAGAAACTTTGAAAGATTCCCTCTGAAAGCAGAATAACTAAGAAACTGCTCAGCGTGATTTTCAGAACAAATCAAGCAAAAGAATCCAAGGAACAGAAGAAAATAAGGAAAGAGGCTCCACCTTAAATCAGTCTCTTCTGTAGAAAAATGCTTCACTTTCCTACTCAAATACACCACAAAGTTTCTCCATCTATTTTAATTTCTCACTGACCATTCTTCTCAGTTTCCTGCCAAATCTTTTTGAACTTAATGCCTTAAAATGACAAATGCAGGTAACTGTACTACTTGTGCAAATGCCCATGACACTTCTCCCAGTAAATTTCCATATATATCAAAATTCAATAAATGTTCAGTAAATAGCAGTAAATTTCAAAACAGATTAATAATGGGAAGAGTTCTTAAAGAGCTTTGATTCCTCTAAGATTCACAGACACAGGACACTGGGAAAAAACATCAGGGACTAATAAGACTTCTGACTGAAAGAAAGGGTACAGAGCAAATGCAATACTTATCAAAACTGGGAATTCATACATGCTGTGAGAGAAAAGGGGAATTAGAACTTCTCTTGCTGCTTTGACCTTAGACATCAGAGAATCCAACTTGTGACACAAATTCACAGTATGCCATACTTCTAGTTCAAAAGTTTGTAGAATGATGTGTTAACACGTACCTCTCAATTGCATTAACAGTTATTGAAGTACAGAGAACAGCTTCTCACTTCAAATATTTTCAAGAACACAAGAACCAGCAGTTAGTCTTTAGGTAATTATTTACTACTTGGGATTATGCTTACTGAGAAAGTAAAAATAAAAGTTTCTGGTTTTGTCTTACAGATACATTTAAGAAAAGAGCAAAACACGAAATTCTGAAATTCTGCACAATGCACCTGAAGCATTTGATGTTAATGAATCTCTTATTATTCACACCCTATGTAAGGCAGGATACTTACCTGGTGGGGGAATCAGAGGTGGAGCAGTACTGACAGTTGGAGGGGGTGGGAGGAAAGGAGGTGGTGGAAGGTGAGTAGGTGGAGCTCCTGGAGGGAAAAATGGAGGTGGCTTGGTAAAACTGTCTACTTCAGGATTAGAGCGTTCTGAAAGAACCTGCAAAATATCAAACTCTAGTTACAATTGCTATCTGAAAAGGGCAGAAGATAGGTTTCCTCTCTTTCTAGTTACTAAAATAGGAAAGTATCACTTCACACCTAAAGACCCATATTCAGATGGTGTAAGTTCTACCTGCATACCTAGCTCAGTGTATTTGCCAAGTACCTTTACAGGTCTAAGAGCACCTTAAATTTATATAATGGAAAATATTTAAAAATCAATATGAAAAGCATAAAAATGACCCAAGACTATAAATTACTTAAACACTCTTAGATCAGATGAAAAACACATGGCATTGTTTTCAGTATCCACACTACAATCCATTACTATTTTCACTGTTTAACCTTAACCTAAGCTGGCATGAAAATGCAGCTAGGGCACCAAGCAACCCTGATGCTTCTCCCTGATTCTTCAGGAGAGAAGTGTATTCCGTCTTAATAGATATGGTTGCTTTCTTAGGATAGTAAAAGTCTGAAAACTAAAACCATGAAGACTAATCTTGCAATTTATGGTAAAATACTACAATATAATTAAAAACAAGCTACTATCAACTATTTATTCATTCACACCTTATTTTTAAAAGACTACATCTCTTGAACTGCATACAAGGGGGCTTTCACTGTCAGCATTAGTGTCTGGCAGGAACAGGGCACAAATGGGCAATCTAAATATTTATCTTTGTCACTCCATAAACAAAACACAATCCCACGCAGTTCTAGCAGAGCCAATGCTGTCTCCTGGACTGTAAGTCTGCAACATTGCTCATTTCTCTGCAGTAAGAGGTATACCAAAACATTTCTCTTTCGAAATCTATCAAATATTTCATCTTAATATATTTCGATAACTGCCAAAACTTTATTCCTGAACTCAAAGCTACTTATGTATTACTCATTCATATACACTGATGCTTTAGTCAGAAGCTATGGGGAAAGCAAAAATGTCTTTTAGTCAAAAATAGAATGTTAAACTGCAGTGTAAAACCTGTATGTTGCTGTTTTCATTAGCACGCCGTCGTCCTTCCACCCTGCTGATAGTGATGGTCTGTCCAATCACATCTATTGTGCCAGATATCCGCCTGCAACACAGGACAAACCAGAATCAACAAGCAGAATCAGAAAAGGGGAAAAAAAAGAGAAAAAGAGAGAGACAAAAGCCTTATGGACTTCTCTCATTCTGAATGGCAAAAGCTCTTTCTTCTGTAGAAAACATGAAAGACTCTTCCTGAAGAACACTAAAGGGGATCCATTTGCTGAACTATATAGAACAAGCATGTAGAACTAAACAATATAGCAATAAAGACTCCTTTAATAAACAAAGGCATACTCTACAGCAGTCTCCTTCCACCCCATAAAAATACTACTACTGCTCTTCTGTTACAGAAAAAAACCAACCAAACAAAAAGATCACAAAACTTCAGTAAGAAAATAATATATTACACAGAACTTTCACAAAAATCTAATGTGAAATAGCTATAAACTATTAATTAGAAGTAATTTCTAAATTGCATGAAACTATAATGAAGGATTCCAGGGAAGATCAAACAAAGGTAAGATAGAAGAAAAAACATAAGCATAAAACCTAAACACTAAAATTCAAAGTATAATTAACCACAGGGGAATACACGGACACAAAAGAAGTACTCCGGGCACCAGACCAGAAAATATGACAAATATCTGAATGTCACCTAGTAAAACTAAAACCTGGTATTTGTGACAATGGGAATCACTATTTTGAAGAGAAGAATAATCCAAAGTACAGTGACCTTTCCTGTTATCAGCCCTAAAACACCAGAAACCAAGGTTTAAAGAAAATGTATAACCCTTATGCAGATATAACAAAACCTATCTGCATAAGAGTTATAAAAACCAGGTTGGACTAAGGCCTTGAGCAACCTGGTCTAGGGGAGATGTCCCTGCACTTGGCAGGAGAGGTTGGGGTAGATGATCTTTAAGGTCCATTCCAACCCCTTAACATTCTATGATTCTGTGATTCTACCTGCTCTGCAGGCCATTATTGATTTCTAAAAGATGTTAAAAAGTAGGATTCACCTAAGTCAACTTTGTTAGAAAATTACATACAAAACTACAGTGCTAATGGTTAAGAGAAACAAAGGTTCATCTGTGTCTTACCTATAGGGAA
Organism: Corvus cornix cornix; assembly: GCF_000738735.6. Classification (NCBI taxonomy): domain Eukaryota; kingdom Metazoa; phylum Chordata; class Aves; order Passeriformes; family Corvidae; genus Corvus; species Corvus cornix. Next base: position 46,177,617 of record NC_046334.1, read on the forward strand.
AACCACAGCAGATTAAACTGATAATATTTACCAAGAGCATGATACATAACAGTAAAAGATTGGAAAAAAACCTTCCTGAAATGTCCATAGAAACAAATCAATAGAAAGAAAAACTACTTCTAGTTTCAGAACACAAGTTCTTGTCTTTTTTGCATCTAGTGTACTACTAACCACATGAGCATAAATATTAGGGAGAACAACTGTAAATTGGAATTACAGGCTCAGAGTTCTGCCAGACTGATAGCTTGGACTCCAACCGCTCAGATACCTAGATTCCAAGGCAACTGAAAAAGACACAGCAGACAGTAGAGCATGAAGGAACAGTTAGATCTCCCAGAGATAATCTGAAGCTCCTTAGCAGACTGCATACTTAGGATGATCCAAATGCCTGTCCTCTGAGCTTTTCAGTATTCTGGGTTTAGAGCTTCCTCCTGGATTTTAAAGCAAGCTTATTAAGGACAATAGTTTAGAGTTAAAAAAAAACAAAAAAACCCCAAACAAAACCAGTGCAATGGTACCAGAGTCTGAGAACATATCTGCAAAATAAACCAGTATATACTATACAGCAATATATACTATACAACGATAACACAAATTTAAGAAATTCTCAGGTCTTCTAATACCCCATCCTAGAGGTTAGATTGTTTCAATAATCAACACCTACCTTTCTAAACTTCCCTAGTGGTCTTGCATGGCCTTCCAGCACTGCTAAACTGGATTATTATTTTGCTTTAAGTAACTAAATTGAAAACATAGGTATTATAAAATAGTTGTTAAAATAACTGTTTTCACCATCTCAGTCTTCACTGACAGTGCATTTGGTTTCAGAGTTCTAAGACACTTGTTCTCCTCCATCACCGGTATCTTCTCTTAATTATCTAAACCATCTCCTAGAAAACTCATTTTACCTAGCTTTAGTCCTTGTGCATAACAGATGACACTATTCCACAGCAAAAAGTCCCTGCCTGGCTCACTCCACTGATTTACAGGGCTTCCACTTGGGAGTGATGTACACAGCAAGAATTAAGACTCTTCCTCTCTTGTACTGTTTGCACACTGCCAGCAACTCTTAAAATCAGCACTGAAAACACACACAATGGCACCAATGCAAGACTACTGGGCATTAAAGCAATATATGCCTCAACCATATTACAATAATATTAATTTTGGCTTGGGAAGCAGCCCAAACACACCACTGCAATATCAAATGAAGCAAACCTAGACTACCAATTAGTTGATTCCTAGACATCAATTTTACTGAAATAAATAGAGCTTTCACTTAATTTAGATTGTGAAGAGTGTACCTGTGCTCAGTCTTACTGAGACGGTACTTTATAATTATTACTTAAATAATGTTGTATAGTGTTATGTCCACTGTTCTTCCCAACAACTCCCAAAATATTTAATTTTCATAATGATGGATGAGTTTGGGAAATTGCCATCACACCTTGAACTTGACAAATTCTCTATTTCCAAGATTGCAATAACTACTTCATTGAGTACTCCACTAAAAGAGCTTGAAATTGAACACGAGGAAGCATAGATTCAGTGGCAAATAAAGCGGCAGATGACACCTCGAATCACAGGTAAAGTCACAGACATTAAGTCACAGCAAGTGGGCACAAGGAGAAATTTCCAAGACTCCCCAGACATTATCTAGAGTCCTGATAAGATGTTAAGCAGGCATTACTCGGTTTCTGTCTCAGTGCCATAAGAAAAGAAAAGGAAGGGCTTAGTTTGTCCCTTATGCGATCAAGGCACCTGGAATACAGATGCATTCCCAATGGATCCATTGAAACATAAAAAGGCAGTCCACACGTGTGGGATGCACATGAACCACAGCAGAGTTCATACAAAGTGTAGCTTAAAAGGAACATTCCAGCAACTCTGAGTTATTTCACTCCAATTAGAGAATGGTTATTTATGGGTTATTTGCACTAAGAATACCACTCTCCATGGAGATTAATTCAGAAAGATAACTCAATCTCATTTGGAAAGCTGAGTTTAGATTCTACAGAGAAAAGAGAAAGGGGGGAAAAAAGAAGAAGAAGAAGAAAAAAAGAAGGCAAACCCAGTTATTTTCCAAGTTCATAGCTTTAGAAATCATTATCCTTACCACAGATAAAATAAATAATCTGCTTTTTGGAACACCACCATATGACTCTTCAGGATTCAGAAACAGATTAACTACAGGAGGCCACATTTATTTAGCAGACTTACAGTATAGCCTAATACGTATGGAATTATAATATGCTTCAATATGTTCTTTTCTTCTTTCTTGATTTGCTGATGTATTTTATGTTTTATTTTCCTCCTCTTGAGGACAGCCTCAACTTTGCTGAGCTCACCACTGATTGATATAAATAAGAATCTAACAGATTTACTACAGAAACCACTTGTATAGAAAATAGACTTTTTTTCAGAATAATATCTGAGTATCTTTTACTTAGTCTTGCAAAGCTAGTTAATGAAACAAGAGAAACTGGTACTTTTTCATAGTAATGAAAGATCAGAAATCTATTTTCTATAAAAAATCTGTTGACAGAAAGCTCTAAGCACAGATAAAGCTGATGAATAGCCCACTGCACTGATGGGCTAATTTCTCCGAAAGCAAGACCCATTTAAATGTAATGTACACTTCAGTAAAAGCATAAATGGAGGTTAAAAACCAAAAAACTTCTGACAGAAATAAATTTTGTGATGGAGAGCTGCTATAGGTATTACTTGAATGAGAAAATACAAGCTTTTACAGCCAGCTTATAAATGAAACTTACGCTTATTTCTCTACTACTAAAGAAAAACTGTCTCACAGTCCTTGAAAAATGACATAAGGAAAAGCACTGGTCCGAAAAAAACCCAACTTGGTTAGTTACGACACAATTGAAACATATCAAAGCCCTCTTCATGGTCTAGAAAGCACTGTAGTCAAAAGAGGTTCCTTCAGGTTTTTACCGTAATTATGACTATGCCCACAATAAATCTTTAACTAACTCCCTCTTGAAAACAAAGATTTTATTTTATACCACATTGTTTGTATACAATGTCCATTTACTAAACTATTTCCATTATGATCTAACTCCTCCCTCAGGGTTACACAACACTTTATGCACTCAACAGCCCTAAGTATCACAGAATCAAGGCAAGAAATCCAGGTGTCATTTCTAAACAACTAGTATTTCAGCTAGGATTAAGACAGCCACTGTTCAAGTAAAATTTCCCAGAGATACACTGTATGAACAAGCACAGAATTTTTCTTTGAATTACACATTTAGGATGCATTTCTAGTGAATTAGCAACATTCATTTGCTGGTGAGCCATAACACTGTTCCTATTTTGTCAACTACAACTTCCATATCGGTAACGAGTAATATTATTGCTAGACCTCAGGGGTTTTTGGGGTTTTTTTGAGACAATTTGCAATCACATGCAAGCATCTGCTGTACTCAAATCAAAAAGGTAAAAACATAAGCACAGAATTATTTTAATGTACATTTACAAACAAACGAAAGAAAGTAAACACCACTATCTGTCCCCAGAGTTGCAACCGAAGAGCCATATGTAATGCAATGTCCATGTGTAAAATCATCCATGAAGCAATATTACAGCCCTGACTAGTAAGTGAGGAACTAAAATGTTAAATGAGCATCATGCCCTGAATTGTTTTTCCCCTTCACCTTAATTCCCATCATTGGTCCCTCCTGTATTGTTCCTACCATATTTTGATGCCCAAACTTGCTTTTCTGGAGGCAGTGTTTGTCTGTGACTGAGAAGAGCTGCTGCTTTTTCTGGTGAGGTAAATTGCCTAAATCTTTCTGTTTCCTTACCAATCCCCACACCAATGCTGCTATACCAAATTGTATCAATCTTCTCTCCCTTTCATAGAATATATCAACTACTACTAGAAGCCAAGAGAAATTTTACTGCTACATGAGAAGTGCTTCCAGCAATTTCTCAACAAGGCTACTGCAAATGCCACATGGCATAAAGGCAATTATTTTAAATCATTGAAGATCTATATTGCTGAAAATTTTCTGCCTACTTAAAATAAACTCTTTAACAAAAGAAAGAAATTAGTCCAACCCCATAAAACACTGCCTGGTTATACAGAAGTTAGTAATACAGGCTCTTATAAAAAGAAAATAGTAGATGCATTATGGAAAAGTAATTAAAGTAGAAGTATATATAATCCACACAGCTAACATAAATGCATTCACTGAGCTACTCTCAGACTTCTGAGCATACATTTCTTTCAAAATCTTTTCTGACCACTTGGTAGAAACGCCTTTCTTTGCAGAAGAATCTATTTTAAGCAAGTGTATCCATAGGAGCAAGGATTAAATAAGGGCAGAAGCCAGTTTTGTCATTGTAACAACTTATAAATACAGTATTCACACTAAATGTATACAAAACAACCTATTTACCCACTGGAATGCACAAGTGATACAATTGTCAGTGATATCTCACAAAGCGGTATGCCAAAATAAATGTTAAAAAGTGACAGTTCTCACAACTGCAAATTTCACACAACCACAGAATTTACACAATGCATTTTTTCTACAACTTTAAACTTGACTACATTTTAATAACCTGGTCACTAATTACTTCCTAAAGTAGTTTAGAGGTTCTCTGTCCACCACCAAGATGAACAAAGAATTGAAATCCTGTAACAAAACCTATGGTAGATATAGATTTGGAATCCTTACCCTGTGAACATTACATTCCAGTTTGAGACCTCTGTTACAAGAACATCGTACATTAAAAGCAATTCAGAAAAGCAAATTTAAAAAATAGCTACAGGGTTGGCACAAAGTTTGAAAGACTTCTTGTTTCTTTGACAAAAAAAAATAGGAAATCAAAGAACTAAAATCTACTACACATGGAGCAGCATAACTTGATAGCTTGGAGAAAAATTTAGGCTACCAGAAGGAATATTCTAGAAGTGAAAGAAAAGTGCAGGCAAGGGTATGGTTGATTCACACTCCCCCTCACCCCCCCAGAAAAATACATTTGGGTGTTGAACTGACTCTTATTGGATGGAATAGTTGAACACAAGTGCCTCTAAATTAGTCAAGGTACCGACGGATGCAGTGCTAAAGATAGGTCATAGCTCCTAATCTTTAATGGTTGATGATGAAAGTGTACAATCTGTTCTACCTTTCTTACCATCATTTGTAACATGACAGTAATGATAATGGCTTTTAATTTGCACAGAACCAAAACTTCTAAACAGGATCACTAAAGAACTGAAGTAAAACAGAAGCATGGATTGATCCTAAGCCAAGTGCCAGATATCAAGCAGCAGTGGCTTACATACAAAAGACAGAACTTACTAAAGCCCGGGGCTGGGAGAAGAACCCCACTAAGGAAATAATTTCTCTCATTTCAAAGAAAGTGCAATAAAATATTCAAATATGGAGAAACTAAAGCTGCCTTGCAGGAAAGAGACTAGGTTCCAGGAATTCTTCACTTGTTAAAATCATAGCTGTCAGATTCCATCTTGTTTAACTGAAAAAATGCGTTAGCTAATACTCATAAGGACCCTAACTAGAAATATTATGAAGGCAAATGTAATTATACACAGAAAACACAGTGTCATAAATCAACAACTGGATTTCTGTAACTGTCTTGTTACTTGGTCCTGCTGTTTTATCTCCCCTTTTCTTCTACTTTTCCCCTAATAGCCAAGAAGGTATTACCGTAGCATCGCCAAGAAGGTAGTAACATAGTATTCATGTCTGATTATGCTAAATGGTATTAGGCTACTTCTACCCCTCTTTTCTGCCTGTTACAGAAACACGCTTTCCTTTTTTTCCTACAAAAATCGTAAACTTCAAAGACATAGAGGTAACAGTATAAAGAGTTCTTTGGTCATGAGTTACAGCTAACTGACCTGTTTGCTGGAATTCCTGATTTGAATAAGGCAGGAGGAGATGTGAAATCAGGTTTGGTCGACTGCACAGCCAACTCTTTCTCCAAATTTCCAGTTCTGCCCTGCTGTACCTTCAAAATAATGTTTCATCATTAGTTTACCCTCGCAAGTGTAGCAGCTCCAACACTCAACATAACAAATAGCCAACACAAAAAGAAAGTAAGTTCAACTTTATTCAGATTTTCAAAAAATGTCACCTCTGCACAGATAGCAAAGTTATGTATTTTGTATTGATGTATTACTTAAGTACTGTGTTTAATATATGTAAGAATCATTATGCCAGAGAATGAATTGTTACAGAAGATCACACAGTTTAAATATTTATTTTCCAAGCATTTCATTTGTATGTGAACAGACCAAACTGATTTTCTTGAAGCATGTCCTGCATGAACAAAGTTACATCTTAATTTTTAAAAGAAGGAAACTTATTAAAAAGATCTTCATAATCTTAACAGAGATATCTAACAAGCCTGCTATCCATTACCAACAAGCCATGAGACAACTTGAATGGATTCTCCATCTGCCTCACAGATCATGAGATCTAGTAACCACTTAATTTCCAAGTCATACCAGGAAGCCACCTCATACTCCAGGTTATGCAAACTGTAGAAGATTTTTCATTAGTTCAGACTGAATACTTCAGAAACACCCTGCTGTTTCTGAAGTACTGCAAAATTCCAGACACTTTTTTTTTTATTAAAGCTATTCAAAAGCTTTGGTGCAAGTACATCAAGTATTGTTTTACTCCAGCAGCAGCTTCATGTGAAAGAAAAACCTACATGGGTTAGCATTAAAGACAAATATATACTGATTCAATTTTTAAAGTCACTCCCACTGTACCAGCTACATCACTCTACATAGCTAGTCCACTCATGCTAGAACACTGTATAAACTACGATCTCACAGCTTATAGGCAAGTGAACTACTATGTTTCTACAGAGTCTCACTTCTAAACATGGGCACTCTTTCCCAAACCCACAAAAATGCACATCAATAGTTAAAATTCATTAAAAATTTAATTAATATTTCCTATCCAGAAATATGAGGGGGAAAAGGTAAAAGCATTGATCTGAAAAAGACTTCTACAAATTAATGAGTAACTGGCAAATGTAGGAGACATTCTTGTGGAAACCAAAAAGCTAGCAGAGAGATTTTCTAGCTTTCTGCAGCCACCTGTGAAAGTCTCCTTTCTCATGCAAACTAGCTGGGAAATGTTCGAGGATTTGTAAACTATTTCACAGGTGCAGGCCGTTTGTGTCTTTGTTTTCCACACCAGGAAAAATATTTTGGAAATGGGTGTCAGAGCATTCCGCCAATCACTCTGGGAGGAGGATGGTCAAGCACCCAATGATGTTATGCCACTCTTGCGAACAAAGCTATATAAGCTGATTTATAAAATTAAATATAGCCACTTTTGGCCATTGAACCCGAACCTGGACTTGTGTCGTTCTTCACCATTCTTGATACAACAGCGACACATTCTTGCGTATTACAGGAGATTAATATAAATTACATGTAAATATCATGTAAATTACATGAGACTGTTTCAGAGGAGAAGGAAAAAAAGTTAGTGAAATTAATAATTATACGTAAACTCCTTGTAAAACATGACAAACTCTTACAACACAAGAGTTTGATCACCAGAGTCAATACTGAGCTAGAAATAGGGGCAGTGTTGGGTTGGACTACTTGTCCTTCTTCCTTCAGAACATTTGAAAGAAGTTTGAGATTACAGTCAGTTGCAAATTTTAACTCCTACTGTCCACTGTTTCTACTGTCCCACAGCAGTTTCATAATGATAACTGAGGAAGGTATAAAGCCCCAGAGACCTTCTGATCTATTCTTGCTAAAATAAAATCAAAATAACTGAATATCCTCAAAAAGCATATAAGAGAAAACAAAAACATCTGTCTGCAATTGACAGTTCTGTATCTGTAATTGACAGGAGTACACAGAAGAAAGAAACAGTTCCAAGTCACTTCAACAACAGTTCAAGAACAAAAATGACTACATACTGAGAATAGGTAAAATAAATAACCTTTGTATTATAATTTTAACTTTAGTGTCAAACAAATGAGTAAATGAGAAACTGGGAAGATAAAAAAAGGTTCGATCCTTAAGATAAATGCTGTCACGTAGATCTTTCTATTCTCTGAAAATCAGCATTTCTGAAGGGAAAAATTATTAGACGTAACTTGATTTATTGTCCGCTAACCCCCGAAGGATAACACAAAAACATGGAAGATTGATTTTCATATCAGAGTTGTCAAGGATAACTGTTACAAAACACAGTAAGAGCTACAATGCCACAGGAAAAATAAACACGCCATAATCTACAAAAGCTTCCCCACCACATCTGCACAAATTCTTTAATCTGCACAAAAGTATGCACTACAACTACAAATAAACCATCAAGAAAAACAATTTCACTGGGAAATTTGTTAGTTCACCAGCCCACTAACTCACATGCTTGCAGAAGAGTGACGAACAAAGCAACACTTCTTAATCCACAATTTGTGACATATACAGAAAGTCACTGTAAGATGAGAGTATGAAATAATGGCTGTGTCCATATCAGTTGTTGTTCTATCAGTCTGTGCTGGCATGGGAAGCAATACTCAAGAAAAACGAGAGCAACCAACAAAATTTTACTAAAATTCACCTTAAAAAGATGGTATCTGCCATCGAGAATCTCTGCACTTGGTCTTACTTCCATAGCTTTGTCTTCAGCCTAAGTTAAATAACACATTGCCCATTAAGATACCATACAACTCTTAAATGATGGGCCACAATCTCAATAAAGGTACAGATGCAATCTAGCTGTAGCTGTCTGTCACACTATCCACACAATTGCCAGTGAAGCAACACAGTAACACTCGAGGTTCAGGGGGGGAGTCAGGTGAAAACTCTAACAAATGTACTGAACTGGGCAGAACAAGCTTACGACACACAAACAGCTTTACAGGGAGAAAAACCACGTACAGTACCAAAAAATCACTGCTTACCGTAATTTTATTTGTGGTTGAGGTAACTGGCAAAATTTCAAGACCCATTCGTATTCTCTTTTGTTTTTCACAGTAAGCTTTCCAGGTATCTTCATTGAAGCCATAATTAAAATAATCTGAGAGATCAGCCCCTTTAAGTAGATAAGCACAGGTTTTTTAGGACATTACAAAGTCCATCTTTTCTCCACTAAACATATATACATCTCTATTTAGAGCATCAAAACTGAACAGGTATTGATCTAAAAAAGCACAACTGAAAGGCACAATTAATCAATAGACACAGAGAATTCAGGGCTAAGATCATAAAACCATTAAAATTTAGTCAGAAACAATAGATTGCCTAGCATCATGAAGTGGGGACCAAGAGTAGAGAATATCACAGGATATTATAATCCCCCATATCTTTACAATAAGATAAATATAAGATCTATAGATTTGCTTTATGTTCAGTGAAGAACCACTCCCTTTTGTTTTGCTTGCTCTGTACTTGACTTCTCATTTTGTTTGGGCTCCTACTTCATTTGATGCCAGGAAGTATTTTTATTGTAAGAGAGAGAACAGTTGTAGCTCAAATGCACAGAATATATTTAATATAGCTAACAGTTCAAACACTAGATAATTATAATTCTTTTTTTTCCATTTTGTAAATACTATTTGTATTACCAAAGCAATACTCAAACACTAGGAAAAAACTACATGCAGCAGCAAGATGTACTGCTACTAAAAAAACAATCAACGCTGGTATAATTACAAAAGTCTGGACAAATCACTTGAGCCAACAAGACAATACAGAGGAGACTCAAGGGAAGTCCGTGTGGAAAGTCCGAATTTCTTATTCAAAGCTCACGGTTGTCTATGCACTAACACAATCCAGCATGGACAGCTACGTTTCGCCATTCTTCCTGCTAAGACCTGCTAGAACTATTCTCCATTTTGCTTTATCTTGTGTTCCATGGCACAGAGCAATGGCAGTAACCTCCACAGAAACACAGATTTCCAAGGAAAGTTCAGGATATATATGTATTAAAAAAATGGCCTGTCTCTTCCTCCTGATATATGATCGGGATGCGTACTAAGAAACACAGCACACCAAACACACTGTGGCACAGCAGGAAGGCACAAGTAACGTAGTTGCTTTTTCCAAGTTATACTGTACAGTGCCTCCTAGGCATAGGTAAGATGACATCTACATGCAGTCAGTAGGAATCCCTATTAAAATAACCTACCGAAGACCTACGTATCAGTGAACGTAAACCAGACATTACCTGGCTTTCTCCAAGGTTTATCTTCAAAAGAATCTAAATCTACTTCCAGAAGTGGCACACCATTAATACTCCCTGGTGCATCTAGATCCAGTCCTTTAACTTTTGCACCTGCAAAGAAAACTTAGAAAGTTAGAGCCTTCTGCCTCTACCAAATGGAATTTTATCAGTAGCATTACACTCAGAATAGAAATAAGAAGCCAGACAAATTTATCAAGAAGTCTTAAAAGTAACAATTATTTCCTTAATCCAAAACAATCCAACCTTTTTTCATTTTATACTAATATTACTGTGTAAATTTTCTTACCAGAAGATCCATAAGCTCGTCCTCCTGCCTTAATATTGAGATTCACAGGTGCTGCTCCATAACTTTAAGAAATTAACAAAAAAAATGAATTAGACAAAGAAAACTTTTAAACCAGAAGAAAAACACAAAACAAGAGAGAGCTAGATCCAGAAACAAATTGGACCCAGGCTCAATCACCATCCTGAATCTCTAGCTTTCCAAGCTGGTAACTGTAAAAGTAAAGAGATCAGCCTAGGAGGAAGAGAGAGTACCTTTCTATGCTCAGTAGCAACTTCTCCAACTAATATACAGTAGTGAAGCAAGTCCCAGTCACTCTTCCTGAGTTGAAAGGATAAAGACCTTGATAGAAACAAGAATGGACAGAACCAGAAGAAGAGAGAGAAAGGAAAAATGCAGTTCATATATGGATACAGATGATAGTCTGGGGATTAGAGTAAAAACAAAATAAATTAAAAAATAAAAAGGAAAGGTTTAGATGGATAATTTTCTCTTTTCATAACTATTCCATTTGATTTGTACAGAAGTGGAAAATACAAGCACTTCTCTAAAATGACTGAAGTGCTGTTTCAGTGTACTAGTAATCGTCTATCCTTGTGACCAATAGAAAAGTAAGTAATTTTTCACTTTCTAAAATACTTGAGAGCTTTCTTCATAAAAATGCACTCAGAAATCTAACTACTGAATAGATTTAACTATCTTAGGAATTACAGTATTGTTCATTTGTAACATTAAGAGCTAGATTTCCCTACCATTTGTGTGCAAGGTAACTTATCCTCACAGATGACCCATGAACATCATGAGATTAGCAAGTAATTAGGCAGCCAGGGTATACTTTACAGTATCCACTTTCACACAGTTCTAGTTTTCTTCCAAGTGCTACAACAGCACAAAACTGGCATAGAACATTTACCCTTCTGATCTGCCACACTGTATTTGTGCATGATTTTGTCAAACAAATCTATAGGGATTTTTTAAACCGCAGTTGACTACTATATGAAAAATTGCTTAATCCTATAAAATAGACTTGTTCTACTGCAGTTAAAATGAACAGCAATGTTCAATTTGTTTTAGATTACTGCCCTTCTGTGAACTTTCCATCCAGTTTTCCCAGAAAAAAAGGTTTTTCAGAAAACAGGCTAGTCTATATAAAACTTTCTACTCTAATTAGATTTAGGATCATATGCTCATTGTTTCCTACATACATGGAAAGAACATCAGCAAATCCACTGAGAATATAAATCTAGTTTTGCTTTAGTACCACAAAATTTGAAGTCACTGCCTAGACCACAAGAATACTGCAAGTTATTGAAAGCAGAAAAATAAAGAACTGAAAGAATAGGGTTTTTTACATTACATTGATTTGCACAGTATTTTAGGATATGAAATACTGAAAGTTTAAAAACACTGTGTTTCAAACAGGAGTAAATCACCTGCATTCTAAAGTTAAAAACACAATGATATACATGAGTCAGACCTACCTGCAGACCTGTCATAATTCTATTAAGAAACGGCACCCTAGTAACTCTGGTTTTAATAAGCATAAAAATAATAGGATTGCCAAGAAAAACAAGTGAACCATTTCCCTCAGAAAACTTCCATGCAATGAAAAATATTATTTCATAATTTTGGGTAAAATTAGCACTGTACAAAAGTGTTCAGGGAAAAACAAGCCCTTTTTCAAGACCAGAAGGGATATGGGGCAATAAAAGCAGCAAAAACAGTACAAATGCCTAAACCATGATTTTGAGAAATAATCTCCAGAGACTTGCAACTCCGCCCTTAAAATCTTATTTGAGAACATCACTAGGGATTGAAACTACAGAGGTCTAATTAGAACTGTATCTACTACAAACAGGATGAGGGACAAACACTTCTCATGTTCTTGCCACTCTATCCTTTGCAACAACAATGTCACTGTCACAGTAACAACCCTAAAAATGCTATGTAACATAGCCATTCCATAATAAAAACCAACTCGTTCCTTTACAAACTTAATACAATTATTTCTCAAAATCTGAAAACACAATTTAAACTCATACAAAATTCCTCCTTGTACTCCACTGATTTCATTTCACTTGTTTTCAAGCTGCTGTATCATTAAAAACATGTTAAAGAGCTGAAAAAATTCTTCATTGACAGTAATTGTGCATACAACTTGACATTTTTGGCAAGTATTAAATGGCAAACATGTAGCAAAAATAAAGATAAAAAATGAAAAATAAATTAAAAAATATAAATATTAAAAAATGGCAAAGAAATGGCAAGTATTAAAGAGACTGCATTAATAATTAAATACAATCTTAAAAGTTTCCCCAGTTAATGTTTGCAAATGACTTACCTAAACTGTGAAGCTCCTGTCTTAATATCCCCTATGGTGACTTGAACATCATCTTCATCATCATCACTATCACTATCACTGTCATCCTCAGCCTCTGCCACCTTCTACGAAAGAAAAAGTCACTGCTTAGACAAAAAAGCAGTCACTTACCTTCACAATGGAAAAACAACCCAGACAAAACTATCCATTCTACAAATCTTTGAAAGAAGAAAACTCTCCTCTTCCTAGACATTAAAATTGAGTAGTATTAACAGTAAATTTAGGAGGTTACAAGCATCTGAAACATCTAGATCAAAACAGAGAAGTGTCTTTAATACTAACTTCAGTTTCTCAAGCATAAAAGAGTTTCCACTAATACCCTTCTTCCCTCTATCTAGCTCATACACACTGGTTCTACTCTTACCCTGTCATTCAGGAAAGAACTAAAAGATATGCAAGACTAGCTTCTCACCATCATCAGTTATATATCCAGAGTAACTGAAGTAAGTTTTTCCAGTTGATGATGAACACTGCACTTCAGAGAAATCTATTTCGTTCCTAACATCAGTAAGCTACATAAAGCTTACTGAGACATTTCAGCAAACAGACTGAAAAATCAGATACAAGAACATGCTGTATGCTGCCCCATAGCTCTCAAGCTTGCTGGTAAAAACAGTTGTGCCAGTTCATACCAAGAGTTCATCTAGTCCACTGCTTCAGGTTTGTTTGGTGTTTTGGTTCGTTTTTCCCCTTAGAGACCACAGGGGAGAGACAAAAAGCACATATGATGCTCCTCCCTAATTTGTTCAGCTGCTGCTTATTATCAGCTCAGGACATTTCCTAAACCCGTTATGGCTTGTCTTTTTTGTAACCCTCATTGGATCTTACTCTCAAGTACTAGTCCAGACTTCCTTTGGACTCATATAACTCCCAGCGGTGGCACTCTTTGGAGAGGAGTTCCACAGCACTGTTTGCTGCATGAAGATCCAACCTCTTTTGTTTTCATCCTGAATCCTATGATCTTCATTTTAAAGTTCCAGTCCTCTTATGGAAGAAACTACGAGGAATGAATTCTTATTTATAGTCTTCCCATATGATTTGTTAGCCTCCATCATATCCTACACATGCCTGTCTTCCCAGCTGAGAAGTTCTTGGCTACTCAGCCATTCCATGTATGAAAACTACCTTGACTACTATTGCTGCTCTTCTCTCAACTTTCCCAGTTGTAGCGAAGCCTTTATGAAATGAGGGTAAAAAACAGCAGTCAGAATTCAGGATGCAACTGAACCATGAATTTATGGTACGATATCTTCCATTTTGTTCCATATTCACCTTCTGCTACATGGCAAGGTTTAACTGCTTTTTAGACTCCTGAGTAGCATTTAATGTGTCCCTCCTAAGTGGTAATGATCAATTCAGATAATTTTATTTCTAAATCTATTTTTTCCCCCAAGGAACACCACTCTTCTTTTTCTATGCAGGATTCAATAACCATGTATTAACCAGTCAGTTCTTCACAGTTGGTCCTTGATCATACTATCTTGATTAAATTTGTAGCATCAGAAAACTTGTGATTTCACAACTTCGCTCTTTTCCAAGTAAATATATTAAACAGCACAGATAAGCACAAAATTCCAGAGAATCTTCCCTGGAGGTGACTTTCCTTCACTGTGGAAACAGAACCTTGACTTCTGCCCTGCGTTTTCTATCTATTCCAAGTCAGTTATCCATGTGGGACTCATTTTGTCACTGAATAGTTTTTTAAAATCCTTTAGTGAGGAACTTCTTCAAAAACTTTGTGGAATCCAAGTGAACTTTTCCAACCAAATCACCCATATTCACATATTGGAATCCTTCAGCAAGAGGCTGAACACATCAAAGACAAGTTGATTCTGCCCCGGCAGCCTGCAGTTATCCATGCACAGCTGAGTGCTAGCCCTTGTCTATTATACCATCTATTAAGTTGCCTGGTCTATAAATTAGACAAAAATCAACAGCTCCTTAAAAGTGCAGTCCATCCTTGCTACACAACATTAATATAATTTACATAACAATGAAGAGGCTATTCTTGAGGCGGGGGAGATAGGTTAAGTCTAGATCAGTATGGATATTCTGTAAATAACAGCTGAACACAGTCTTTCAATGCCATATGGCTGAGAAGTGCAAATTCATCACTCACCAGGCAACCCACACAGATGCCATTAAAAAGGCATTAAACAGGAAATAAAATTTTGCCTGGACGATGTACCTTTTCAACCAAAACCCACTTCACTTATAATCAATTATTTCATAGTTCCCTCCTCACAGAAATATTCACCTGTTCCTATTCAACCAGCTTGAACAACATCCATTTTCCTAAGCTGCTGCTGAACCTTCATGAACACCATTTACTATGAAGTTCATTTATTTTCTGTGAGTTAGATTTAAAAAGTGGACTGCAGCTGGAAATTTGATGTCCTAATTTAGTCATTTCTACAGTTTCTGCAGATCACAAACACATTATAGAAAAAAAAAGAGCACACACTTAGGTATCAATTCATTTAAATGTAAGTCCTAGTCAAATAATCAATTCCCGATAAATCACAGAATCAAAACATATTAAAGTAGTATTCCAGAAACACATTTAAAACTACCGTTTTCACAACGCCATTTTCTGCAGCTTCCTCTTCACTTCCAGGTGGGGGTGGAGCACTTAAACAAAAACAAACACAAGAAGATGAACCTAGGTATATATTATTTCACAGGTATCAGCAAATGATGAAACCAACCCTGAAATGATGAAAGAAAGCTTTGCTACATCATTCCAGACAAAAAGCCAAGGCTCCAGTAGTCTTCTGCATTAATTAAAAAACAAAGCCAACATATTAAAAAAATCTAGACGAATATAACTTTATATTAGCAATATTTAGCTATCATAAATCATACTAACTGGATGTTTGTAGAATAGTTGGAAGTAATGAGGCATTACACTTGCATCTTCTTTTGAAATCAAACTGAAATACTTTGTAGCATATGAAGGGAGAATAAGTTTTTTAGGTATTTTTTCACTGCAGACTGACACTTATCAAAGGCATAATGGAAAAAACATTTAAACACCCATAGGTAATGTTTCACTGAAACAGAATCCCCACATCAGCATTGTGAAATTTTCTTCTACCATATGGAATAGTTACAATTCAATGACTCATTCCATTATATTTTAACTGTAGACTGAGAACTGTAAAAATTTTAAAACTACTAGTCCGTCTACAAGGACGAGTACTGTGACATCCATGCAAATGAGCTGTCCCACTGGGCCTACCTACCGCTGCTTCTTACACAGCAATATTTTAACTTCCACAGTCCCATTAGCTGTTAGGATGCTGCACCACAAATACCAGAGTAAGCTGGGAAACCGTAGTCTTTCACTAAAAAGGTACTTCTGAAACAGAGTGAGCAATTGCCAATTTTTATTGAATAGAATGATTCTAATCCCATACTCTGTTGGCAACACACTCATGAGTGTTGCACCCAATACAGCCCAGCTATTGACTCAGCATTCAAGCTTGATCATTTCACTTCATCACCTGGTAAAACAACAGACTAGCTATAGAACCTGAATAACACCTCCCACTTTTTTGTGTACACAAACAATGCCAAAACTGAGAGGCCAGAGACCAAAACTTTTAACAGGTGAACTGTCCCCATACTTTCACAGTTCCATACACAACTCTTAAGATGCCTAAGTTAGTATTTGTTACGCTTTTTGTCCAAAACTATGCATTGAGACAGCCAAATGCCAAACTAGACACTATTGACCAAAAACTGGAGTACACTGTTTCTAAAGATTATTTTGCCCTCCATGCAAGTGATTTTCCTAAATAACAGTAATACTGACAAAGATGACAGGTCAAGAAAAGGTAACTGAACATAGGGAATCAACTGATATGGAATAGCTTCTACATAAAGAGCAAGTAAGTGACTAGAATTCTTTGTTCTGGAAGAGATGGGATTCAAGACGAACGCAATGGAGGTCTAAAAATCTGTTAAGTGACAGGGAAAAAGTGACAGAAAACAACTCTGTTTCTTATACTACAGAAATAATAGGAAGCAAATAATTACACCTAGTAGCCATTTCACAGTGGTATCATATATAGTCATGTGGTGGAGGTTATTCCTGCTTTATCAATAGGTGCTTGTCAAAAGTTGACATGAACTCAAAAAAGCAACTGAGCAAGCTTATGAACAAGCAGTCCACTAAGGCTAACTAAATGCAAGAGTTCTCACTGAAAAACCTGAAACATCTATAGAAAATAACAGTGTATGTTTTCATGTATTGACTTTCACTTTATTTGTTTAATATATCTTGACAATCAACAATTTCCATATTTTACCAATTATGAGAATTTCCTTCATTCAGCACAAGTGACTGACTCCCTTTTCCAGTCAGTCCTTGTTACTAATCTCCATTAACTTTGTTAGGTTTTCAAGGCAGCATCTTTGTGCTCTCATACAGCTCTTTGTAACTAAAACAGGCTCCCTCCAAATACTTCCATAGCTTTCCTAAATTTCTTTCAAATACTGTCTCACTGGTAAAAAAAACCAAACCAACCCTGAAAACCTAAGCAGATGTGATCTGTATGTGACACTGCCTTGTAATCTTCATCTGCTTCCTTGTATTCCTGTTTTTGTAACTACACTGCAAACTCTTTGGGAGACAGGATGTTTTTCAGTTGCTAAATTATCTCAAACAAATCAAGTCCTGATCCATTGTTAAGACCATAAAGCACAATGATTACAAAAATAATTGTGCCAACAAACCTGTTGGCATTTTGTGAGGGGTAATTGCTGTCCATACAGTTAAACTAACTTTCACACTTAAGTAACACAATTTCACCGGTAAAGCCACTTCACAGAAAAGCAAAGTCCAAACATATTATCTTAAGGACATTTTCAAAGACACCAGAGCGTGTTCAGCTACTACCAACTTTCAAGCAGCTGGAAAGAAGAATGTAGTGAATACAATTTTTGTGCAACCATGCTACAGGGCTTCCAGTTGTCAGGATACTTACCTAGATTTTTCTTCTTCTGGTCTCTCTGCTTCATTTTCATCTACCATAAGAGAAAAGAAACACACTATTTAAGAATAAAATTCCCAGGATATCAACTGTGACAGATTATCTTCACATGTAGAATGTTAGGGCAACTCTTCAGATTACTATTGAGACATGTTCTTAACATTTCAATTGTGAAATCATTTGAGCAGACCCCTGAGTGCTCACAGTGCTCTGCACTGACAGGTCTACCACATGGGCAAGGTTTAGTTTATATGTTTCATTACCATCCGAACGTAAATATAGTCCCTAAAGTTGTAAAAAAAGTTAATACATAAAAGGTTAAGGCTGTTTCAGTACTTCAACGCCGGGAACTCGGGCAGGAGGGCACCAGGGAGAGCTCGGGCCCCCAGGGGTGCCTGTGGGGACAGGGACACCACGCGGGGCTCTCGCCGCTGAGGCCCAGCACGCCTCGGCCTGCGCGGCCGGGGCTAAGGGCCCGCGGCACCGACAGCGGAGACCGGGGAGGGGAAGGGGCCAGGAGCCGCCGCCACCGGGGGCTGGCCGGGAGGAGAGAGGAAGCTGCGCAGCCACGGGGGCGGCGGGATGGGGGGAACTTGTTCAGCGGCCCGGCGAGGCGGCGCACGCCGCGGCCTGCGCACCCCCGCACGGCCCCCCCGCCGCGGCGGCGCCGGGCCGGCCCGCTGGGGAGGCGGGCTGGGCACGGGGGTCGGGGAAGGTCCGTACCGCCATAGAGCCACTCCTCCTCCTCGTCCCCGGCGGCCCCATCGGCGTCCGCCGACAGCCGCTCCGCCTCGCCGGTAGACATGGCCGCCTCCCGCGGGACGCGCGGGCCCGGCCCCGGCAGCGCCTCCCGCCGCCGGGCCGCCCCACCGCACCGCCCCCGAGCTCCCCCGCGCCTCGGGCCGCGGCCAGGAGGTGCACGGGCGGGCGGCTGCGAACGCCCAACGCGGCCTCTCGCGGAGGATCCGCCGCCGCCGCCACCCGGCGCTTCCCCTCCCCCCCGCGTGAGTGACACGCACAGGAAGCGGGCCCGGCCCGGCCCCGCGGCGCCCCGGGCACGGGCTGCGGGGGGCGGCCCGGCCGGGCCCGGCCCCGGGACTGCCCTCCCCGCCGAGCCGGCCTGGCACCGTCCGTGCGCTGCCACTCACCGCGGCTGTGCTTTCGCCGCTCTCCCGAGGCGCACTGCGAGAGCCGCCTTCCCTTCCTCTCGCTGCCCTTTGCTCTCGGTGGTCCTTGTGCTCTCCTGCGTCCCTGAACGCCCGTCCGTGCGCTGGGCAGAGATCACTGGCAGCATGGCGATCTCCTCGAGAACATCCTTGCCTATCTCCAGAAGTAGGACTTGGCTACACACGTACACTCCGGTACCGTGCATCTACTGGCGGCTGATGGCAGCTGCCGGGGGAGCGTAACCACGGGGTAAACACGCTGCTTCTGCTAGTACTGTCCCTCGGCTCAGGGACTATCCCAGCTGGCCGTAGTATTTTAGGTTTAACAACTCTTCATAGATTTTTCTTTCCTCCACAAATTTCCTGATTTTATTTTTAGCTACAATAAGAGTGTAACATTCATTGTGTGCTGTGAGTATTCCAAAGTGTTTCTATGTTCAAAGTGTTTCTATGAATTTCATGAAGAAATTGATCTGTTTTAAAAGCGGTGGGAAGTAGTGAGCCATTTTTCCTGGTGATTTTCTCACTTTCCATCTGTGAATGCTAGACAGCAACTGCAAGATTCATTGGAAAATTTAAGTACCAACGACTGTCCAAACAAGTTTTGACAAGTTGTGTGTACAAATGGAGCTTGTGATGTTTCAGGACATATATGAAAACTAAAACAGGGACCCGGTTTTTCACAGCAGGTCAATTTGGGGAAAATCAGACTAGAGGACTTCATGGTAACATAAACACAACTCTCAGTGAGGGGAGCTTATTTGAAAGTTTCACATATGGCATGACATTTCACTGGAGTTCACATGAACAACCAACCCACTCAAAATTTTTTTCACCTAAAATTAAATATCTGAGTATTGTGTACAGGTAATGAATTATGTGATGTAATTGGGTAGGTTTTCATCTTGCGATGTCATTTTTTATACAAACAGTTGTGGAGTCAGCAAAGGTGTTTTTCACCGTTTTGAGTCACTTGTTTCTCCTAAGACAAATCTGTATATGTAGTGCCTCTTAGTGATATCAGTGTCTGAATTTTCATTCCTGTTTTGTTTACTTTGCCATTTAACACAGTTTTGGCTGACATTAAATGACACGGCAGAATTCTAATAGTTTCCTTTGGCTGCAGACACAAGGAAGAAGAAAGAAAACCATGTTTGAGAAAAACACAACAAATAGAAACCAAGAATAGGCTAAGAAGATAAAATGTCTTAAAACACTTTGATGCAGATCCTCCAAGCAGTTTTCCTTGTAGAAACCTTTAAAGAGAAATCACACTGAGCTGGTGGTGACGTAAAAGTCCACCTTGACCATTTGTGGCCTGTAAAAACTGTTTCTTCTAAGGCTTTGAGTAGCTGAAAGGCTGAAGACAGAACGCCTCTTTGCGAGCTGCATCGCCATCTTCACTCATGGGTTACACTCCAGAAACCCACAAAAAGATACCAAGTTTATGGGAACCCTTTAGTACAGGTAGTTGTCACCTTGCACAAGGGATAAAATAAGATGTAAAAACTATGTAGATAATTTTATTTCATAACTTAACCATTGTGCTTTAAACTGATTAAACTCATTTTGTCTTCTGGCTAGTAATTATTTTTTTCTACACTGGCATATGCAGAACTAGTTGCAATCTATACAGTATTAATAAACTAAAAATCTATTTGTTTTCTTTAAAAAGCATCTTTCACAATAATGTCTGAAAAAAACCCTCAACCTTTTAGAAGAAGTCAACACCACTCCCTCCCCCCCCCATACCTTTTAAAATGGTTTTAAAGGTAAAGAACCCCTTAAAACTGCTGGGCAAGCCATACTTTATCTAAATTTTGTCTGTGGCACTCAACCATAAAGCAAAAACTCAGATATACATAATCTCTGAGGTAATTCAATCTGAGAGGAGGATAATTCTACTTGTTTATAAACTCAGGGGCCCAGTGGTTAACTATCCCACATCCTTTCTTAGCATTAATTTTTCAAATCAAAATAGTCAAGGGTATTAACTTACATATTTTTCTAGCATCATGAACCTTATGCCCTAAGGTTGAAATAACAGATTGGTGCTAGAACAGAACAAAGATAGGGAAGAATGCATCCAGGTAGGAATGTGAACAGAGAACACTGAAAGGAAAGGATCTGATTTAATTACTGGAAATCTAGTGATTCTTCACTACTCATGTTTTTCAGTGTTCTGAAACCAGTTGAACGTGTAAGAGACTGAAGAACAGCAGTTAAGATGGAGGGTGAACTAATTAAGTATTTTATCTCTTTATTAATGCTGATAATCCTACTATGTCAGAAAAGGTATCTTCCTCTGTACTAGGGGAGGTTGCCCAAGCGAATACTGTGTAGAACACAGATTTGCAAGCGAGCCATCCATTCTCTGGAGAGAAGAAACTGTAGATGCTTGTTATGGCGGTTTTTTCTAGTTAGCTTTGAAACTGATTTCGAGACCAAAAGCTTCTAAAGGCGGAAGTGGAACTAAACTAATTTGTCATACATGTCCAACTGTACAGAGAAAAGTCGCATTTACTGAGCACATCCACCAATGCATTCGTTCACACTAACACAAGAAATACACGATTGTAGGGCAGGGAGCAGTGAGGAAAGTTTCGTCTCTCCGGTGCTGTCCATTTAAAGTGCCGGGGAAGCAGCACTTCCCGCGGTGTCACCAAGGCAGGTGGCGGGACGGTGCCACAGCCGCGGCCCCCGGCAGCCGCAGCTCTCCCGGGCACCACGAGCGCCCCGCCTCTCCCGCCCGCAGCCAGCCCCGCGCCCGACACGTCATCGCGCGGCGCCGGCGGCGCGCCGGGCACGTGTGGAGTGTTGTGGCTGTCACCGCCATGGCGGTGCCGGAGCTGCTGCGGCAGCTGAGCCGCCGGGCCTGGGAGCCCGCGCTGGCCCGGGCGCGCCGCGCCGCCGTCCTCATGGACGCGCCCTCCGCCGAGGCGCTGCACTGGGCCGGCGGGGCGGGCGAGCTGCTGGCGGCCGGGGCGCTGGCTGTCAGCGCACTGTCCGCCGAGGCGGCGGTGCCGGCGGGGGTGGCCCGCGTCGTGTTGGTGGTGAGCGGGACGCTGCGGGGCGGCGCGGCGACCGCGGTGCGCGGCGTGCTGGAGCAGGGCGCCGTGCGGCACTGCGTGCTGGTGTGCGGCGACGAGGCGGAGGGCGGCGGGGCGGCCGAGCTGGAGGAGACCTTGCGGCGGTGGATGGGCGAGGGCGGCTGCGCCGAGGTGGTGCTGCGGGGCCCGCCGCTCCTGGCGCCCGTCTCGGCGGAGCTCTGCCTGCTGCCCGCCCTGGCAGCGCTCCTCCCGCCGCTGCCCGGCCCCGGCGGCCCCGGCCCCGCAGAGGTCGGGCTGGGTGCGCTGCCCGCCGGGCTGCGGGCGGCGGTGGCGGTCCCTGGTGGGGCGACCTCGACTCTCTCTTCACCGTCCTGGGCCTGCGGGAGGAGAGCTTCGCTGTGGGGACCTTCAGCAGGGTCGTTGCCGCTGAGTTGGCAAGCTACACCCCAGCCAGAAACAGGAGGAGGACAGCCACCAACAAGGCCTCTGTCATCTTTGTGGACAGGACGTTGGACCTCGCTGGTAAGAAATCTGCAGCTGGTATGGGCTGTCATTCTAGAGGGCCCATGCCCACCCCACCGGGAGGGTGTCAGGTAGTTGTGGGAACCCTGGTGACCTGGCATTACCAAAAGTCCATATTCCACTTGGTACCATGCTCCTCCCATCGGTATATAGCTCCAGTTCTGGGTCCTGGATGGGATTACTCTTGAGATCTGGTCTCCTAGAATACACTTGTTGGGTGGTTACTAGGCAGTCATGACAGGTTTCTGGGCTTCTTCTGAAGCTTGGAGAAACATGTCTGGGTTCAAAGTGGTAGTTGCCATAAGTTTGACGTTGTCCTGCTCCAGTAGGAAAACTTGGTGTTCCAGCATTCTGCTGGTGATGTCCTTTCTACTCAAAAACAGCTATTACCATGTGGCATATGTATATTGTAATCTTTTGTCCCAGTGTCAGTTTTTGTGCTTCTTGGATTAAAAGCACTGCAGCTACCACTGCTCTCAAGCATCCAGATCATCCATTACTCACATTGTCCAGTTGTTTTCAAAAGTACCTTACAGGCTGCTTCCTTGACCCCAAACACTGTGCCAAAACCCCTAGTGCCAGGTGCATCCTTTCATGCAGAAATAACTCACATGGTTTTGTTAAGTGGTGATCCCTGGTGTCAGTGGCCCCAAAGTCATACTTAACTGCCTAATGAACTGGTGCTGCTTTCCAAATTAGGAGAAAAGTTGGCATAACTGAGCTGGTTACCCTCCTGTTCTTCTTGGTTCATGTTTAGCATGATCTTACACGATAAGCAGTGTGCAGTTCCATTCCGTAGGCTAGTGGTTTGAAGAGTAATCATTGTATTTACCCACCAGGTGTGCAAACAGTTCTTCATCTGGCAACAGTGGGAGCATGTTTAACCCCATGGCCATGATGGTTGGTTGCACATCCTCATATCCCAGTGGGTCATAGAAATGAAGAGTAAAGCAGAAGGCTCTGCTGGAAATCCAAAGGTTTGTTTCTAGCGCTTCCATTTTGCTGCAAACTAGAGACCCTAACTGTGCCTGTGTGCAACCTTGAGGTGTGCAGGAAACAATCTGCATGTTTCAGACTGAGCCTTATGGATTTCTGTGAAGCATCCGATGCATCTACTTGTCACTCTTATCTTTGTATCTGTCTAAGAAGATACACATCTCTGTATAACCCTTAGCCGTATCTATGTGCCTGGAAGTGTTTCTGTGCATATCTGTATTGATGTAGGAATGGCTGCATTTGCTATCCCCGTCATACATACCTTCTGCTGGCATCCACGGAGTGTGGGCCTGGTTCTGTTTGTAGTCAGTAATTCGGGTCATAATTTTTTGCCACCACATGTCATGTAGCAAGCACTTGCCACAATGTTGCACCCTGCAGCTCATCGGTTTCTGAATTTTCCTCTGCATCGTTTTTCCTCCCATAATTTTGCTATTGTGTATCCTTGCACAGCTGTAGGGTTCATAGCTGTCAACAATGTGCTAAAGAGCAGCTATGGATCTGGGCAGTTAATGCTGTGCTGGGGTTGGGAAGATTGATTGGAAGACTGCAGGAGAGTGGACTTGGATAAGGAGCCTTAAAGTGAAATTGTGAGAAGAGTGTTGGTTTTGGGTGGGAACTGGGCAAGGATTTATGCTCTCAGATGGTGAGGAGAAGTAAAAACAACAAAAAAAACCAGATGTGGGGTGACAAGGAGCTGCCTGACAAGGAGACTCTTGAGAAGGTATGAAGAGAGATAATTTTTACCAGCTTAAACCTGGGAAGTGTGAAATCTTGTACTTCAGTAGGAGAAGGATTTTTGGAGATAACAGCAGGGCTGTAGTGGCACAGCGTTGGAAGGAAACATCCAGGCTCTTGGAGTAAGGATGAGAAGTTACAGGATTTATTTTTTAAAGATTCTATTCTCACTATCCATAAATGAAATGAAGATCCCTTCATGCAACATTCTTTTGCTACCAACAAATGTCTCCAGAATTCATTGGTAATTTCACAGAGTTATTCCTATGCTTTGGACATGATACTCTTGCTATCAAGTAAAACGCAAATGGAAGGAAGAAAAATCCAGTGCATTTCAGAGGCAAAGCTCTTATGTGGACCTGAATTTAGTGCCACGCAATGAGATTTGTTTCATTGGTTTGTTAAAAACTGTACAGTAAAAAAATATACACATGCAACTCCCAGCATTGAAATTGTGAAATCAGTTTTAAAGAAAATGGAAATGATAGAATTAAGTTGCACCCAATACCTTAATTTTCTTAGGCGTATCCAGCGTTTTATATACTTTCTTCCCTGGCTCCATACCTGTGGCTCCACTTCTTGGCTTCAGGTGAATGAGTCTGTTGAGTTTCATTCAGCCTTACACTTTGTAAAAGCTAAGGCTTCCTCTCTGCAAGATTTCAGTTTGGTATTGGCAGCTGGGCCACTGGATCTTTTTTTCAAGCTATGATATGTATTTGCAGTCAGCAGTGTAAAAATAAGTAATTTTTCTTCTGAAATGACAACTCAGTGCAGCTAGAAGCCTTCGACTTAGACCTTCTCATTTGGAGCTCATTTCAAACAACTTTTTTAATCTTCCTTCTCTAAAGATGCAAGATTTTGGATTTGATTTGTGTCATATTGATATCTGAATCTTGTCCAGAGTGTGGGCTGTAGAAATGGCTGTTGGTTATGTGTCCATGAATTATGAGAATGCTTTCATATTCCACAGCACTTCCACAACAGCCTGGAAGTTCACTAAGAGCAGGTGCTGGGCTACTTTCTAATTAAGTCAGGCTTCTGCTTTGACCAAGGTGACTTTGAATCCCTCTGAGTAGACTATCAAAAGGCAAGTATTTTCTAGCTCAAAGGCCTGAATGTAGTACAGGTTTAGGTAGCTCTAGATGATATCTAGAAGAGTTGCAGTTATAGATGTCTTATTTGTTAGCTCGTGTTCCATTCTTATCTAGAACTCTATTGAATACTTTTTATATTGTATTTTTGTATGTTCAGCATTGCTTATGCACACTGTATTTTGTTTGCCTACGTATTGTTTTAATGTCCACTACTCTGCTGTAAAAAGCAGAATAAATCCTCCCAGCTAGAGGAGTACCCTGATAAGCAACACTGGTTAAAAGTCAGAGCTAACTGATAAGCACTGTAATTCCTCTTAATTTTCTTCCTCTAATATCTGCACCCCTAAATATCTGTGTTGTGGTGCCATATTGTAACTCCATCCTCCTTCCATGTGTTTGTTGGTTACTACCTTGCCAGCATTCATATGGAGTAGTATTTTGCAGTTTCCCAGGTTTCTGTTTTCATGTGTTAAGCTCATTGATACCTTTCAGATACTAGTGTTCAGAACACCTTGACAGATTTCTCTTCCCACTCTTTCAAGCTTTGCAGCTATTTGGGATCTTGGTCTTGCCCACTGGTGTGTGGGGGTAATTTTGAAATTCAATACAGTGAGCAAAAGACAGAGAAGAATGAATAGCAGATGGTGCCTGTGCAGTTACTCTATAGTTTTGAATAATAACCTTTGTATAGGTGTTCTTGAAGTTGGGTATTTCAATGCTGTCAGCAGCAGCACTTTATCATCTTTAGCACTGTTGCATTTGTCTGTCAAAATCATGGGAATGTTTCCCAAGAGACAAGGCTGCAAACTTGGGTTTAAATTTCTGTATCCCCTCCCTCACTGTCAGCTAGGCATCATCTTTGCATCAGACCTTTGTGCTGGTTGTAATGTTTTCAGCATTTGAACAGATACAAAAGGCACAGTTAGGTGCTCATCAATGAAGGGCAGGTACTATTCTGTTTTGGTGTCTGGGAGCAGCCGCAGTGATGAGAAAGTCAGAGCATGCCTTTATCGTTCTGCATAATTCATAGTGGAGAATGAGAGTGTAGCCTAACATAGGCCCATGCCTCTCTGGTAAAGGCTGATTCTGACTAATCTCTCTTTTGGATTTTTTTTGTTCTAAGGCATTTGCTTGTAATTGTCTCTTTTTTTCATTATATTTATCACATTTCTAATTTGGAGTGCTTTACTCATGCTCTTTTTGTTTGCAGCATCTTCCAGGTTGATGCATTGGTGTATTGACACTAATGTCTTTTTAGAGGAAATGAACCCATGATTTTTTCTTCCTTACCATCTAAGCTGAGGCCTTGAAAACATAAATACTGAGGCCTGTAGAGTACAGTAGTCCCCTTTTTGTGAACTAGACTGGGGCTTCGACACAGGAGGCAACTGATGCTTAAATTATTATGGTTACTTGAGGTTGAGACTGTGCTGTGAGGAGTGATGGCTGCTGAAAATATTCAAGTGTGAACACACTACTGCACGTCAGGATGCAGCTTCTGCTATGACATGGCAGCTTCTGCTGTGGCATGATATCTGTAAAGATTTGGCTATCATGGAATAAGCACACAAATTTTTATAATACGTTTCTAAATGCTTCAGGCGTTATATTTGTTATAGAGGCTTTACAGAGAGAAGAAAATAAATGGAATGAGTTTTTCTTGTTAAAAGAAAAATGCAGGTGACTAGGTCAGTGCAGAGGATTTAGAAATTACAAGAGCCTTCAACAGGTAAAGTGTTCCTCATCTCCAAATTTGCCGCTCTTTACGTACGTTGCAAGACTGTGAGAGATGGGTAATCTGTCATATTTTTATGTCAGTATGCTAATGCTACTGGGCTTGGTTGTGGACTTCTGTGATCCTCCTGCTGGACTGCAGATTGGTTTTTGGGTTTTGGACGAGGGAGGAGTTGTGGTGCTTTTTTGTTGGCTAAGATTCAATAGTCAGCTTAATGGGATAGGTAGCTGGCTGCTTTGATATTATTTCATCTGTACAGTGGAGAACGTAGATCTGTCTTTTGGCAAGGTGGAGGAATACTCTAGTTTCCTTTAACGCTGCCCAATTGTTCCTGGGAACATACAGGCTGCTTTTCAGTGCTGTTTAACAAAGTCATCTTAATCTAACACTGGATTAAAAGAGTATGTCAAAACATTGATAAGGAACTGGAGCTCTAAGTATCTATCTTTTTTCAAGGAAATAGGTGTAAACGTTTCTGTGTTCTGACATTTTAAACCCTGTTCTCACAGAGGTCATGTGTTCCCTAAGAAAGGTGCCTCACAGGACTTGTCCCACTAGAGTTATTTAGTGTAAAGTCTTTCCAGTTGGTGGTATTATTCAGAAAAGCATTGAGTGAGTGTGCGGTGTTGAAACATCATGAAAACTGGGATGGGTTTGTCCATATATCTTTCAAAATCACCTGTCCTGAACTAATCTATCTATAAAGTAGGTAAAACAGCAGATGTTGAGAAAGCTTGATAGTGAGGCCAAGATATGCTTTACATGCTGTTTAGGTGCACACTGACTTACATTTAAGCACTCATGGAAGGACAAGTCGCCAGTAGAAATTAGCTGCATTAGTTGTTGGCTAGTGAGCACTGAAGAACTGCTTTCTAAATCAAGCTCCTCATGTTTGGCAACTGACTTTAAAGTCTTCCTATTGCCCAAGCTCTCATTTTGTTTCTGTGGCGTGCAGTTGTTCCTTAAATATGCTATTTTTTTGTTTTGTTTTTATTTTGAACCAAACAGTACAGCTAGTAGGAGAAAGTAAGAATAGGAGTACAAGTGGTGTGATACAGCACTGGTAATGGGCTTAGGCAGATATTTTCTTGTATGCCTGTCATTGACGCCTTTCTGGGGGAAGCAGGGAGTGTAGTTAGTGAGTTCCTGGCTACTATTAAAGAATTGGTTGGTTGACTTTGCAAATTGTGTCAGTTGCAACTTGTAGCAAATGTCACCTATTTCAGTTTGTAACTTATAATGTAAAGAAAAAGTGAAATTAGTACAGTATGATATATAAGAGTTCTTGTATCCTGAAAGCTAGATGTTAGCCTGGCATGAAAACTCCTATTTTGCAGTGGTCAGATAACTTCTTGTCACATGAACGCTCGATCTGTCTGTACTTTGGCAGCATTAAAAACCATCACCTGCCTTGAGCACTGTTGGTCATGAGAAGCTGTGAGCAGAGAGGATCAAAACTAGTCCCATGCACCCTTCTGAAGTCAGTGCAGTTGGAAAGTGACTCCCTGGGATTTCCTGTCCTAGTCTTGTGAAGTTTAACTGTCTTTTCAGGCTTGGTTGATTTATGCAGTTGATCGGGGGGGGGTGGTGACTTTTAAAACCTCCAGTAGATGTTTTGTGATTGATTTGATGAGGCATGGCAAAAGCCAGTAGTGGCTGTGGACCAGTGGAAACCTCCAAGAAGTAACAGTTGTGGGAAAGAGACAGAGATGGCACTGGCTGTTTGTGGAAGCAGCTCGGGTACTCTGGGTCTTCCCCCTATGCCAAGAGGAAAGGAGGGATGTTAATAATTAATGTGGGTTTATTTGCATTTGAGGTGTTTCTAGTTTAGCCAAATGTCTTGTCTAGCTAAATGTTGCTTGCTTGCAGCGTGTGTGGAGAGACAGATGTTGCTTCCAGTACATGGGGTGGAGGTTCAGTAGATTACCATTGGTTTTCCCTGTGCAGCTTTGTGAGTGTTGCAGTGTGCCTTACATGTGACCGATCTACTAAGAAGAGTGCAGGGATTTTGTAGAGCAAGGTTGCTTAGGGAGTCACAAAGACAACCTAGCTCATTCCATCTGTACTTCACTGGTCTAACTCTGGCTGGGAATGGTAGAAAAGAAAGTTGCTGTCATTCTGTAATTGTTGCAGGCTTTGGTGAAACAGATGGGTAATAAACCATCTGAGTGCTCAGATGGCCACACTGCAGTACCATCCCGTGCTGGACACATATGCCTTCTTTGCTTTCCGTGGATAAAGGCATTGCCAGCAGAGAGTTTGACTTCACTTTTCTCTTCCATTTTCATCCTTCCATCTCTTTTCATCTTCTTCTGCAATACAGAATAGTGGATAAACCATGGAAAACCATGGTTTACAGCCTGGATACCTGGCTGCTGTAGAATTGCTGAAGACAGTCTTCTGCTTATCCAAGAGCACTTAATAATCTGACCTCAGCAATGTTCTTGATGTAAGGGTCTTTTTTTGGATTTATGGAGCATGTAAAGCTAATTCAGCTGTTGGAACAGATCTTCTCTGTCTTTGGAAATGATGAAAACGTAAGAGCAGATAGCTGCCACACAGACACACTTAGATGGAGTGGGACCATAGCCTGAGACAACTTTTTCCTGCTTCAAAAGTTCCTGTTTTTCTGTGATGAAAGCCAGGAGAACAATACTAAGCTCAGCACTGCTGTCCAGCCCTGTGTTGATGGCTGAACCATAGCCTAAGTGGCAAAATACAAATACCTTCAACTTGTTCCTGATGTAAAGGCAATAAGGTTTCTGGTCCCTCTCTCTTGACTTTTTTATCTGTAGTGTGTGTCATGTTTTTCTGCTTTGAATTGGTTCACAGCCCTAATATTTTCTAAGTTGGTTGTAGAGCCTGCGTTGAGAGTTCATGAATGGAAAGAAAAGCATGTGTGTTTGAAATCAGGAAAATTGAAGAAAACATGCCAGCTGGAGTTCAGAGTTTCTCTTGGAATATGGTCAAATGGACATTTTATACTCTGTAATTTGGGTTGGCTTAGTTATTTCGTGTTTATTTCACCTGAGCTGCCCTTGCTTTATATAAAAGTGATGATCTTGATAGTGGCATATCATTGGTAATTGTTTATTTTAATATTAGGCTGGCCTGTCTGTATAGCTGTTTATGTAACTTGTATACAGTCCTTTCAAGCACAGCCCTATTAGTTTAGGTAGAAAAGTGCAGTATGCATGTGAGTGTATATATAAATATTTGCCTGCTTTTTTTAATAACCATTGCAAATATTATTTAACAACTTCCTTAGGCAAAGAAAAATGTTTTTCATGTCTAAGTGTAAAATCAGTCAATATCTTAACAGCTGTTAAACTAAGTCTAATTTGTACTTTTAAAATGAATCTTTCTGAAATGTTGTAAGTGCTTTTAACTTTACCCATTCTAGAAATTAATTGTACTTTTGCAGCAAAATGTTTTTGAGAAGCTAAGTGTGATCCTGATGTTATGAATACCAGTGTCCTTCTCCCCAAAACATGTGGTTATTTTCTTTTCAATTCCTTGTGTTTATTTTTCTAGTTATGCACCTGATAGTTTTTGGGTCTTTTTTTTTTTTTTTTTTTCCTCAGGAGCAGTTGGTCATCATGGTGACAATCTTGCAGAGAAGATTCTTTCTGTGCTTCCCAAACTTCCTGGCCACAAGACTGATGTGATGGTTAACATGGTGGAACTTACAGCACTGCAGACTTCAGATGAAACTTGCGCTGTTATAGCACCTGGCTGCTTAGCACAACCAAAGTAAACATTCTTTTCTTCTTTCTTTTTTTTTTTTAATGTTGAATATGTTTGTTATCTCTCTGTGAAAAAATGAACAGAGAACAAGTCTTTAAAAAAAACTAAAGAAAACAGTCAAACTTACAGCAAAACCCCATCTGGTCATAATTCTGCTGGAATGTAAGTCTATGTGTGTGCATTAAGTGAGTAGGCCAGATAAGACTTCCAAAAGTGGGAGAATCTCAAGACCTTTTAGATTTGGGTTGTTTAAATTGCTGTAGATTACTGTAGCACAAATCAGTACAGGTTAACACCAAGAATTCTACTTGTGACATTTCTTTTTCTGCCTAAGTAATAGGTCATGCAAACAGGTAGTTCTCAATGGTGACGTTGTTTTTCCCATAAGCCTCTTCATAAAGTTAGCTGGATGCTAATTTTTGTTAGAGTACATGTTAATTTAAGGTCTTATCCCTGTTTTCAAACACAATACCTGTGGAGAAGGACAATAAGGCACAAATTCAGGTATACAGACAGCTTCACGAGGGACTGATTTTTGCTTAAACAAGAACAACCTAAAAGCTGTAACTTCAGACAGTTGTACTTAGCTATGTATAATGTGTAGCTAAGACTTTACAAGCAAATTGCATCAGATTTGATGTTTCACTTTCTAAATTTAGTTGTCCAAACCAAAACTTTCCTGCAACTTCTGTTACTATGCAAAACCAGAGAAGCATACCAGGTGCTGGTTTCATTCCACAAAAAAATTTTCTCAGCAGTGCTCTAGAAATTAATGCAGTGCAAAGGAGATTAAAAGTTCTTTCTCTTTTACTATAATGCTCTTCTCATATATTAGAAAATGTTTTTTCAAGATGGGCTATCTAATATAGTTCCTATTCTTCTCTTTTGACTCATTTTGTGATTTCACACCTGCACTGTATCCTTCTCCTTCCTTTCCCCCCAACAAAGATTTCAAAGATTTCCACCTTTAGCAACATATGGTCTTTATTTTCTGAGAGCCTCCAGATCCTTTGTCACCTTCCATCTCCCACACGTGCTGTAACTGGGTCCAGTTTCTAGGTTTTGCATTGCATACCTTTCTTCTCCATAGAAGCTGGAGAGAAAACATTTCCTCATAGAGATGGACTCAGTTGTAACTTACTGCCAGGGTGACTAGCTTAAATAAAATTTGATCTGGTTTGCTTCTCACTGCCTGCTTTCCAGCTGATTCCTGAAGTAGAAGTGAGATGTCCTCAAAGATCTATCTGCATAGCAAAATGAAGAGGTCATTGTCCTTAGTAGAGTTCTGTGGTAGCTGTTCATGCTAACTTTGAGTAACTATCAGAAACAAAGAAAATTCTGTCAGTGTGGGCTACGGAAAAAAAAAATAGCTATTTACTGCCCTGAGATTGTCGGCCTGTGCTACCACTCCATTGTTTCTTCCATTACTGACATTAAGGAGACTAAAGGTAGTGCTGGTATGACTTCACATGGCTAAATTATGACTTCAGTCATGTATTCATGTTTTTAGGAACACCTGACAGAGTTCTACTATGTTCTAAGGTGGCTAGTAGTATATATGTACATCAAGGTTTGTTTGCCTATTTGCTGGCTAATGGGAAGGTGTCCTCTGTTAACAGTAGTTAGTCTTAACATATGTTTCAAAGTCTCATGTGGACACAGCTGGTTAAAGAACAGCAGGATTTGGCTACAAGATGCAAGTGTGGCAAAGTTGGATGATAGCAGCTGATACGTGCTACCAAAGCAGTGGTGCAATTAACACACCAGTCTTTAACAGCTTCTCCAAAATACCCTCTTTCTAAAAAGGCATGGTACAGAATCTGTTACACTGGAAATTTTTAGGAACAGATCAGGCAAATATTTTAAACAGTCTTAATCTTGCCTTGGAGCACAGCAAAGGGACTACATGACCTCTGAAAATCCCTCTTGTGATCACTGTTCACAACTGAAGAAGAGTTGTGGGTCTTATAAGAGTCTCCAAACTCCAAGGAAAGTGACAGTGTGATGTTCAGCCTGTCATTCACTTCTTCTCCAACTATATAATGATCAGGAATAGTGTCTAGCTTAAAATAGGCACTTCCAAACTAGCTTAAGACAGTTGATGAAGAAATGATGGCTTGAAACCATAACAGTGGCTGAATGTGTGGCTGAAGGTGGTAATTTCCGTTCTGTTCAACAGGACTATTTTCAGTGTTGGATTATAAATGCTAACATTAATCATCTTTGCTAGTGTAAAGTGGTTGTTTTTCTGAAGCACTGAAATGGACTAAAGATTCCCACCAGTAAATTTCTGTGTCAATTCCATAAGAAAGTCCTTGGGATATTCTCAATTTCTCATCAACTTGGTTGTTGCCCTTGGTAACTGGCTCGAAAGTGTTTCTTGTAATTGAAAACTTAAGTCTTCATTTATGTTTGTATATGTTGCATTGCAAGGAGTGTTCCTCTGCTTGTAAATTTTCTGTTTACTCTGGAGTGAAAGTGCCAGCCTTTTCCCCAGAGACATGACCAGTGACTTCAGTTACACCCAAATGAAATGCGTGAGGACTCTATCACATGAAATTTTGTGATCACACTGTAGCATTTCAGACTCACATATTCTGAGTATTTTTTAAATGTTTTCATTGTTTTCTCTCAAGTAATATTTGAGCACGCTGTAGTGAGGGGAGAGAGAGAGTCTGGTCCTTGCATACAGCTTGCTATATTTAACTTCTCTTATGGAATGCCACTCCAGCAGGAACATCTGGGCTGAATTACAGAGTTAGCAAACAGAATTAATGAATAATTTATGGTTGGTGTGGTGAAATAAAGCAGGGTTCTTTTCTCAAATCTAAGGAAATAATGGGCTTCTTTAAAGATTTAGATGAAAATGTAAATGCCATATGCTGCTTGAATTACTGTACTTTGAAGGTGCTCTCTTTGTGAGGAAGGGAATTTCTTAAAAAAAACCAACCCAAACTATTCTACAGTTCTTGATTTTTTTTTAGTCTTATTACCCTCAAAAATCTCACAAAGTAATTGTTTGCCCTGCTGTAGTCACTGACATGTTACTGTTCCAGTGTGGATGACAGTAGAGTTATGCTCTTCGAGAATTGTGTCAAAATATTTTATTCATTTTTATATACAGATGGAAGTACATAGCAGAAGAGAAACAGTTTGTAGATATTTAGCTAAAGACATCCACTCTTGATCAGAACTGCTGGTTTCTGATTCAGAAAAGCAGGAGCCACCCTGTTGTTTCAAACAAATGATGCATAATAGAAGCGAAATTGTAGTGAAAGCTTAGTGGTAGGCGTGATTTGAAAAAATGGATTACAGTTCTCTTGCTGGTCTTTGTATTTTGATAACTCATAGAGTGTTTTTGGAGGAATTCTCCCAAATTTCAGCTTCTGATTTTAAGCGTGCATGTACTGGCTTCTAGGTGTTGTCTGTTTGGATGAATGTCAAGCTCTGTGTGTTTGTGAGCAATCCATCCCGTAAGTTTGATAACATCTTGGCCACATTGTTTCTCAAAGTACCCATCCTGTGTTTTTAAGATCTCTTTTTAGCATGTTGAAGCATCTTGCTGTCAGTAATTAGTTTATCTCAATGAAGGTTTATCTTTTCCACCACTTGCAAGCTGGGAGCTGAGGCGCATGAAGCTCCCATGGCTCCCTAAAACCCCAAATCATGGTTCAAATGCCTAAATCCTGGTCACAGGCCTGTGGTGTGTGAGAATTAAGGATTTATATGTGGGCAACAGAAGGAATATCTATGTTTACTGTTTTTTCATTCTGCTTTATTATTAGCCAGGAACACTTTTGATATGCTCTCCTATTTTGCTGAACAGACTGAATATTTAATTTGCTTATGCACATTTCAAGAACTTGCTGAATAGAGATTTCTTGCCTGTTTTTCCACTCTTGCTTCCTTTCTCCAATGTTTGCAGGCTTCTTAGAATTCAATATGGTGTTAAAATCTTTTAAAAAGTCCACATTTTTTATTTAAGATATATATGTATTTAATGCAATATACAAAGAACCATTGGACTCTTACAGCAAGCGTTTTTCCATAAAGATGAAGAACTTTAACGTAACACAGTTCATGTTTGGGCTGCTATGCCTAAAGCAATTCAATAAGCAATATAGCTGAGCTGTCTGGGCACTTTTGACAGAGCAGATGGAGCCACTAAATCTCCTGTATTTGCATTGGAGGGAGAAATAGCAAGTTGAGAATGAAGTGACCATGTTGATGGGTGTGATGCAGAAAGCATTGTTATGCAGGCCAAATGTTTGAATCACAGCACCCACAAAAATCTTTCTTTAGGTCTTGTATAAGGAATGGAAAGGTAGGTGTGCTGGGGGGAGTGGGTTAAAAATTAGGACATTCCTGGAGATGGACTGATAAAATTTCAATGTCTCATGTTAATGGCAGTTGAAAATACATACTTCTCCCAATCATTCTGAGTTCTGAGGTTGTTACTCACATTTTGGACTGATCAGTACTTTTTACAAATGCTACGATTTGGATGGAGAAGAAAGCTCTGCTCCAGCTGCATCTTTGCATTTGGGTGTGATGTGATGATTCAATGCTCCTCTGGTACTGTGGGACTTGGACAGCCCTGAACGTAAAGGAAGGCCATGAGGTGAGGGGACTTTTATTCCAGTCCTGGTTCTGCTGTCAGCTTGCAGCATGATATCTCACAGGTCACTTAATTCCTTTCTGCCTCTGATTCCTCTTGTAGTCCGTGTCCAAGGAACTTGTTTCCTAAACCAGTAAAACAGGGAGTTTCTTAGGATACAAGTTTGCATACTGAAGGCAGAAAAATTCTAGGGGTTCTGATCTTCGGGGTGCAATTAGTAGTGCACATGAGTACAAGGGGAGTTAAGGTGTCAAGACTATCGAACGCAGGATCTCCATTTGTGCTTTCTTTGGTAGTGTCCTTCCCACTCCTACTCGCAGTGCTTTATTGCCCTGGGGTGGGGGGACAGTTTTGAGTTGTATTCACCTGTCCCCCTTTCCTGGGAACTGATGGAACAGCAGTTCCTGTGATCTCTGTATAGCACACACTGCAGTAGTCTTTGAGCAGTCACATGTATCATGTGCATTTCAAATGAAAGAGGTGTGTGTGTGTATGGCAAAGAAAAGGGCAACAAGAATTAAAACTGAAGAGGAGGTTAAAGTCTCTCTTTAATCTGGGATGTGGACTTTTTTTGAATCGTTGCTTTTACTCTCTTGGAGTTTTTTTGTTTGTTTTTTTTTTTTTTATCAAGGAACAAGCATCTGAAGGATATTGGTGTTTTGGGGTTTTTTTGAACAATATGGTTCTTGGATCTTTTTGGTATTTTCAATTTTTTAAAAAATTATTTCCTTTACAT
Organism: Corvus cornix cornix; assembly: GCF_000738735.6. NCBI lineage: Eukaryota > Metazoa > Chordata > Aves > Passeriformes > Corvidae > Corvus > Corvus cornix. The sequence continues at coordinate 46,213,896 of NC_046334.1, forward strand.
CAGCTGTAGATGTTAATTAGGAAAAAAACCACTTTTTTTTTGCATGCATAAGTTTTTAGAAGCTTATAATAAGAAGGTAATTTGGGACAGTGTTATTCTTGAATGGGCTGGAAATTTATGGCATAAATTAGAGTATTTTTCCTTTCTGGAATGTTAATATTAAAGAGGAAACATTACTATTGCTGTAAGAAAATCCAGATGTCCTGACTATATTGCTTCATATCCACTGCGAGTCTTTTAGAGGAGGAAGGGTAACCCAAAACAAAGGATGTCAAGGCTCTTTCAGACAGGGAGAGAGACAGCTTCGTGCTAAAAACTGCTTTTGGATCTGCCCCGGTATGTTGGTGGTGGCTCAGCAACAGCGGGGTGCTCCCTGCCCGTCCCTGCTGCTGGGGTGTTCCTCCAGTACTGGAGTTTCTGTTGCTGGACACTTCCCCCTGGTGGAAGCTGCACGCTCCTGCTCTCCCGGGACCTGGCCTCCTGGCTCTGTTGCAGTGCTCTGCTCCTAAAGATTATTTTAAACCTAAATTCAATACCCCCAAGACAAAAAACCCCCAAACCAACCCCAAAAAAGCCACTACCCATGGTACAGCTGTTTCCTATCTGCCTTTCTGAACAAGGTGAGCAGCACTTTGGGGAGAGAAGGAAGTTTTAACTGCAGAATTTATGAAAAGCAGCCATCACAGTGCATTAAATATAACTCTGAAACTTTCTTTCACCCATGACACGTGAAATTACAGCCTGGCTCTGTGCTTCCAGGACTCCTGTTGTGCCACTAAGGTCCATTTTCAGGGAGATGAATTGTGCTTTAGAGGGTTTTTATGCTGGTACTTTTTGCCTTTTTAGCAGTCCAGCCAGGAGGTGCTTCACGAAGTGGTGGATTGGGCAGTAGGAATGCCCCAAACACTACATTCCTTCCTCCCCCACCATGCTCCTGGACTGGCAGCCTTCCTGATCACCCCTTTATTGTACTTATACAGGCTTAGAGCACAGTCCTGAATCAAGGCCTATTCAGAGTTTTCTCATTGTTTGAAATTTCTCAAGGCATCTTCTTGTTGGAAATAAGAGCCCTGCCTGGATCAGCTTCTGGGGTTTGTCAGTCAAGACAAGCTTTCCAGGAGATGCTTTCTGCTCAGCTTCAAACCAGCCTGAATCAAATGAACATAATTGACTGTTGCCACAGGATGAGATGAACAAGCTGATAAGATTTATTTTATTTTACAATAAATGTGTATATTTGCCCGGATCCATTCAACATGGGACCTCCTTGAAATGGAAAAAAATGAAGGGGTGAGAGGGCTGTGCTGAGAGTGGAAAATCCTGGAAAAGAGGTCAAGACCTCCAGCTTGCTGTGCTGTGTAACATACAGCATTGCTAGAAGACCTTGCTGCCACTCTGCAAAACCCCAGTTTGCTGCAGTAGTGAGTTTGTTGAAGTAACCAGCAGAAGAATCACATGAGGTTACTTTTTATGACCATCTTCCTGCCTAACAGGTGCCACATTTTTGTCAATTGTCTGTTATGACAGGGCTCAGAAGTCTTAGAAGTTGTCTTCTAGATAAGAGGAAGTTTGAAGCTTATTTTCCTTGAGATAAAGAATTAATTGGGCTGACAGGCTTTTGGCATAGCTGGATGGCTCTTCCTTATCCATGCCTTTCAGCCCACTAAAAGGACTTCTGGGGGTTGTGGGAAGCTGGATTGCTCAGGACTTCATTCTTGTACTTTTAGAACCTCTAACTGCCCTCTTTGTCTAGGCTACCCAGGCTTAGTAATGAAAATGTTCAGGCAGAATTCAGGTTGTTTTTCCTGGGCCCTCTGATACTATCGTAGCAGTCCTGAGAGTACAAGTTTCAAGAGGTTTGAGAAGCTCTTGCCTGTAGAATCAGTTAGGTGAAAATGGCAAAATCGGAACTCTTTATGCTTAATTTTTTGAAGACATATTTTTAGTTCTGAAGAAGAAAGACTCCCTGTATTTACATTATTCTCTGTATTCCCTCTCTATTTGAGTTCAGCCATTAAGTCCCAAGGTTTTGATTTTCCTTTGTCCATGGAAAGACACAATAAATTTGAATCTTACCCTGAAGTTGTCCAGCCATCAACAGGTCTGAGTACTTGCATCTTCACCTGGTTATCAGAGCAAGGTCGCTTAATGCCTATAAGGAAATTCAGTGAGTTCAACCCCTCAGCTAGTTTATCTTCTAGCTGTTCCCTTGTTGCCATTGTGCTCTGTATCCTTGCAAGGATACAAAGAATATCCTTGCAAGATATAAAGAAGGACAAATCTCTTTCTGATGACTTATCAGAAGGAGTAACTACTGTCTTTATGTTGCTTAGGGGCGATGGTTTTTTGGCTCTCTGTAGCGTTTCTTTTAAAACTGACATAACTTTTTTGTTCCCTTAATGCTTTTGTTTGTGAATTTTGTGAGGTTCTTTTTTCCCCTGTGTAAGTTTGCAAAGTGTTTTTTCCCTTGGTGTGGCCACAGTGCATTTTCCTGCAGATGTATTCAGAGTTTATTAGTAGCATAAAGCCTGTGTCTGTTTAAGTAGACTTTATGGTTCTCTAAAGTGAGCTCTGATCTTTCTTGTGTTATAGCACGATCTCCCAGAGACTATTGCTTTGGCTGATGTTGTGAGATTTTTCTAAGACTAGCTCTTACTCTGCTTGGCCATCTGCCTTCAAGTTTGCCTCCTGAATGACCTCAACAGCAAGGTTTTAAAATGCAGTGATATGCATTGGCCTTATTACATACTGTGGAATTACTCATTTGCTGTTCAACCATAGTGCCAGAACAGAGAGTGACTGAGTGACCTGGAGGGGTGTTTTAGTTTTTCATTCTTATGCTATAAAGTAAGCCTGCTGTATCTTACAACAGAGAGAAATGTGCTGTACTAGACTGATGAGAAGAACAAATGACAGCTGCTCAGTTGGATGACGAAGTAATGTTTGGGAAGGAAACAGTATTATCTGTTGGCAACAGGTCTGATTGCAAGTTTTGACTATATGATTTGGGTTATTTCATGATTCCAGACTTAATATGAACCAGGAATGAAAGTTTACACAGGCTAAAATTTATGTGAAGTGAGCTATTTACCTGCCAGAACTTAAAGATGCTTTTACTTTGAAAAGTAGACAGAATCTTGCACAGAGAAATACTCTCTTTTTATACAGATAAATACACCCACAACTGTTGATTTTAATTTAACTGAGCCAAAAATCCAGCATTCTTTTCTTCTATTTAGCATGGCTAAATAATATTTAGCATGGCTTCTGTTATTTAGATGACAAATCTTTGAAACCTAATTCATGATGCCTAGGTCTAGCGTTTACCTCTGTGTGTGTATGGTTTTTTCTTGAAGTGTAGTAAGGGGATGCAGAAATGGGTATTGCTACTTTATAACTGTTCACAGTTTCAAAAGTGGTTGTGAATATTGACCAAGCCAAGCCAGTTTTTATGCTCTGATGAACTTCAACCCCCAAGAAGTCCTTCTACAGGTTCTGGATGACTATGTTTCACCAAGTACCACATAGTTTCTATAGGTTGTGAGTATATTTTTTTAAATTATCTTCAACTGGAAAAGATTCCCAACCTCTGTGGGAGAGAAAAAGTTTTATGATCTTACCTAATTCTCTGCACAATTGTAGTACTTATTTAAATAAGTAACAAGAAAAAGAAATCCATATCAAGTCATTTTCACTAACTGGAAACAGCCACAGAACGCACGCTGAATGTGTATGCTGCATGTGGATGTTCAAGCGCCAGGTACCCCTTAAAAAAAGGGAAATGAACCTCAATAGAAAAAGCTGCAGTTCTTATTAATGGTGGGAATGTGTCATGGCTTCAGACTTTCTTTGACAGGTCAGAAAATGCCCTCAATGGTACGCTTGGTTTGGTGGTGAGGAGGGTATGTGGAGGAGGAGGGAATTAGACGGCACCAAACACACTGATTATAGAAGCCCTTTTTAGGAGGAGGATGCAAAGTTAATATCGAATGACTATAAAAAACAACCAAAAATCCAGATATTTTGGATTGTGACTAAATTCTGCTCTCATCACTCATTCTATGGCAGGTAGAAGTGTATCAGGAAGGGGTTGAGAGAAGATACCCAGAACACAGGGTAAATATATGCAATGTAGACAGAAGTCCTTATCTGTTTCTCTATGACAGATCAACCAAGGTATGGAAATGGTTATGAAAATGAAAGCCTGAGGCTGGAGCTTTATTCTTTCTGAATAGCTGTCAGTTTGGTTTTGAAGGCTAGAATTGTCCATATTAGGTTTTCATGAGATCTGAGGAAGCTAGGGCTCTAGGTTTGCATTGAAACTATGACAAATATGCTACTTTGAAGTAAGAGGGGGGAATAATGAAGATATGCAGGACCCAGCCCTCGACTTGATCTAAGTTGCACCAACATGCTAGCGAAGAATCTGGCCCTGCATGTCCAAACATCTCATCTTTAAGATGTAAAGACTGCTTCAGATTATTTTTTTTTTACTATTTGTTTTGGATCTCAAAGTATCTACTTGAATACTTGTTCTCAACTCATAAAAAGAGTATCTTTGACTCTTTTAACGAGTTATACTGTAAAACTTACTAAGCAGTGATTTTTGTGGTAACAGTCATTTACCGAAAGAGTTGTCTTTCCATCTATTATGAAGATGTATTTTTGTATGTTAAGCCCTCAAAATGGCTTAGTCAAGAGGTTGCATTGATGACTCCAGGCTTTAGGCAAGCAAATGAGGCAGGGAGGTCAAAGGAGACTACCAAAAAGTGGCCTTGTAAATCAAAAACATTGAGAAGAAGGAATTCCTGGCATTCCATGGTATCTGGGTTTATTTTCTTACATTTCTCTAATAAGAAAAACACACTTCAGATGTGTTCTTGGTAAATGTTTTCACTTGTCTCATCTATCTCTGCTGCCAAACACGACCCAAAATATATTGGTCTTACACGCCTCAAGGACATCTACTGGATAGCTACCCAGCGCATCTGTAAAAGTGGACTTGGCACTCCAGTGCAATCCCTAAATGTAGATTCAATTGTCAGCACCTCATTACTAACTGCTCTTTCCCTGGAATAATTTTTATTAAAATAACCTTATGCAATAGCTTTAAAATGCAGAGCAGAATGCTCTAAAGTAACCCATTGTGTTAGATGTAATATTCTCAAGCAATACATTTGTTGTAAGGATCAGACTTTATATTTAGTATAATTCATTGCTTTGTCCAAAACTGAAATTAAAATCCCTGACAAGTAACTCTTTAATATACACATTCTAAAGAGCTGCTTGCCAAGAATTTTGCTGTACCTTGTAGTGCATAAAATCCTACTCAGAAGCTTTCAATTAACTTGATTCATGCAGTAACTCAGTCTGGCATTCTGCATAAGCTGTCCTGCAGCTTGTAGGAATGAAACATTTTGCTGAAACATTTTGTTGGACTAAAAGGCAGCCGGTTGAAATTCAGATGGGGTTAAGTGGTGGTTATGAGTATTAGAGAGTTTTAAGAAATTATTTGTATGCACTTATTTTCCTTCACCCCTGCAGCGTTTGGCCACTGTTAGAGGAGGGAGAGTGAATTTTAGGGTAATGCTGGAATGATGGTCTGTTTTTATTACAGTGGGCAAGAGGGTAAGAGGCCTGTGATACATCTGGGAAGCCTTTCAGCATCAATCCTTCCCTTTATCTTGTGAAGTAGTATATATCCAGATCTGCTAATTGCAAAACAAGGTGGATCAGGTCACAATAAGCAATTCTACTTCTGACAAAAAGAATTTCACTTTTCAGTGATTTTTTTTTTTTTTTTTTAAATTTGTCTTGAAGGAAGCAAACTGGCCTCAGTGTTCATCTGGATATCAGTTGTTTTGTTTCTGGCAGTCCTCCAGTTGCTGTGGTGTGCTTGGTTGTTTATTTGGACCAGTCTGCATTTAATTGTTGCTCTGGGGTCTAAAGATCAGGTGTTGCTTCTGCTTTTGAATGGTGATGGACAGCTGGAATAACCTTTTGAATTTTGTTTCTTTGTTGGGTTTTTGTTTGGTTGGTTTTTAACTCTACTTGACAATGAATCTACATGCTATTTGAGGCTACACATCTTACCTTTCTATTCTTTCTACAGGAGACCCTTTTGAGAAATCTTTGAAGACTTCCAAGGAATGTATTATGGCTGTAGGGGTGGGAGTGCAAGAGAAGAATAGGAAGAATACAGAGAAGCTTAGTGCTGAATACCTGTCAGGAAGTGACAACACTACCATGTATTTGGTGGGAACTGAAACTTGTTTTTCCAAGTTCAAGTATGCTGCATCGTTATCCACAGAGTGCCCCAGTATCACCGTAATTGTTTAAGAGCCTCTTTAGTACTACTGAATAATGGAAAAGTTTTAGGTAGCTAAATGTTGTGTTGCATGTAATAAAGGCTCTTCTGCAGACATGAGTGCTATGAAGCTATTGCAGAAGGGAGAGAACCTTACCAGCTGGTTAATAGATAAAAATTCTAACAGTATGTATTATGTATTTTTAAATAACATAATTTTAAAAAGGAATAGCTGCGGGTCAGAGGAAGGATAGAGTTAAACTGTTTTGAGGTGTCCTGACCACATCTTAGAGCTATCCACTTTGCCCAGTGGATAGTTAATCTGCTTTTCTCTTTGCACAGAACATGTTCAGAATCATGTCTGTATACAAGATGGAGCTTAGTGGGATTTAAGACTTCAAGGATTAGTAAGACCTAAAGATCAGCTGGCATCTGTCAAAACCCGCCCTACTTTCCTGAGATGCGTCTTGTTTGTTCTCCATTACTTTCAAAAGTAGACTGCTAGCTCCCTCTGCTTAGGCTGTCAGCAGAGAGGGTTAAAATGATCCAACCTTGTGTTTGTTAAGTACAGTTGCTGTAGATCAAAAAGAATAAGCCTTAGAAAAAGATTAATAAAATCCCTCTTTTCTTGATATACTTAACTTTCAGTAGAGTTTTTGAGATAATCCAACTTGTGAAAGAGAGACACTGAAATTTACATATTTTAAGACAATCAGAGGCATTTGGTTGCAGGGTAATAATCATGCAAGATTATAGGCCTCAGAGGTTCTTGAAGTCTTGAACTGTCATAAAAGGACTTCAGGCTAGGACAACGATCTGTTTCTTGTTGATACAATTGCCAGGCACGGCTTCTGTTTCAGGCTGTTTGCGTGACTAATGCTTCCCTTCCACTCATGCTTCAGCCTGGCGAGCAGTGACAGCTCTGTATGTATTCCTTTTCCTACACTCCTTACCTTCCCAAATGTGCCTTTGTTTCCTCAAGATTTGCTTCAGATATAACATCTTCCAGAATGAGCATGACAACAAAGAAACATTGCAGTTTGAACAGTAGTCATGCAGTGGTGTGAAACATCACTGGTAGTTGGTTTTGTAGACTGTGAGTAGAGCTGGCTTGAGGAATTTATTTAGGTTGGACCTGGTCCTTCACCAGCCAGTTCACGCTGGTGCTGTTGCTTCTTCTAGTAGTTCATTGGAGCAGCCTTACTTGTTTAGAGGAATTTTCTTTCTACCAAAACATTTAGTAGCTGATGCAGAAATTATCTTGTAGCAGTATCAGCTGCCATATAAAGTTGGAACGCTGTTAGCTTGCTTACATGGCTTCCAGCGTGTGTGCGTGACAGTGTTATAGTTAAATCAGAATTTTCCAAAGTGAGCCGTGGTGTACCAGTCAGTAACCTAAATTCAGTAGTTTTGTAATTTGCAGGCAAAAAGGCTTTATGGAATTAAGCACTATTTCTCCTTTTCACAGGGTAGTTTGGAGAAGATGAAGAGTCCTAATCCAAGCAGTTTCTCCCTGCAATATCATCCTCTTCTGTTTAGTTTATTTTACAAATTTGATGTACTGCATTGAGATTCCACAGCACATGTAAGGCATGACAATTTATATCTGTATTCTGATGTCACAAATAGAGATGATCTGGTTTATCTGCATGTGTAGCTTTGTTAGTGTTGACTGCAGGAACTCATGCCTTCTGATCAACGAATCAATATGATTACGCAGAAGCTTCTTATTGTTTAAAATACACTCCACTCACACATCTCACAGCTTTAACATCATACCCTACTTATACACTTTACTTGCTTATACATTCTACCTACTTACACATACTTATACAGTTCACTTACTTATACATTCTATAACTTATAACTTCCACATACCACACTACTTATACCTTTTACAACTTCTACCTAACACAGTACTTATGCATTTTACTTGCTTATCTTATACAGCTTATACATATGCATATTACTCTACCTATACATTTTACAACTTTTACATAATATAGTACATATACATTTTGCAACTGCTGTGCATGAGATCTCACATCGCTTGATTGGTTTCTCTGTTTTGTCCATGAGCTCTGCACGCACTTTCCTGATAATACAATTGGTTTTAATCAAGTGCAGCACAGTCCTTTTTTATCTATTCCTTGCTGTCTTGGTATTTAGTTTTTCAGCTTCTTCTTTCTCAATTTTTTTTCATTTTAGCACAGTTTACCTTTCAGTCCTTGATGAATTCCTGAGGGCTCTAACAGGCAGGGCTCCTGATGCAGGCAAGCAGCATCAAGATGATGACAGCAACAAAACCTATCCAGCAATCAGCAGCCAAGTTAGTCCAGGAAATCCAAACAACAAGACAGCAACAGACAGGGAGCAGATATAAGCCTGTCCCTCCTTTTCCCTCAAGCCTTCAGACTGGAGCTTAAAAACCCTCTTGGAGCTGATGTGCTGAAGCTGAAGATGTAAAGGCCAGGTGAAGCCAGTGAGGGTAATTCCAGCCTGGTCCCACTCTGAGGGCTCTGGTAAAAATAACTAAAAATGGTTTGGCTGGGGCACACTATCAAGGTTCAAATACCTTACAACAGTTGACACATGTCATTTGCAGAAAGATAGCTATGAGAGGAAAGGTAGTCCAGGAATTGCAGAGATTTTGTGTGATGTTTAGTACACAAGCAGATCCCTCTTGATCTTGAGAGGTGTTACATTTGTAAAGCTTTTGTACTTTCTCGATGCTGCTGGTCACAAGCTTATACATGTAACATAACATGTCACTGCTGTAGCTTAACAACAACAATCAATGCAGAATTAGAGGGTTAGAGAGTTCATGTTGCTTGTGACAGTGGTAAGATATTTATACAATTTTACAATTTTGGGCATGTATTTTTATTCCATCTCTGGACTGTTTGATAACTATTTTTCTACTCATTTTGTTCTGATTGCATAGCATTTTCTAGAAAGACAGAACTAGTAAATTTTAAAATTACTAACCAAAAGGAATTGCTAGTCATTCTGTAAATCCTCCAAATGAAACTCTGGTTTAATATGGAATTTACCTTCCTATCTTTTCTACTACTAAGGAAAAAAAACATTTAGAAGTGTAGTTTAAGAAAACTGCCCTAATGTTTCACAATATATAATCTAGTTGAATATTCCCTATTATATTGTTTCCTTATGTTTCACCTTTTGTTGACCTTCAAGTTTACAGGTTCAAGTGGATATTAATGATCTTGGGAATAGCTAGAATAAACAGAACTCAAAAGGAATGAGAACCCATATCTCTCCAAGCTGTTTGTTGGACTGTGTAGTTTTATTTTTTAACACAGGAAAGTGCTGTATTGGCCATCTATAATCAGCTGAAACATTGTAGAAATGCTGTCTGTCTCGAGGATTATTGTGACCATATCATTTGACAAATATATATGTATATGAAATTCTACATAAAAAAGAGATCTGGATATTTTACAAGAAATTTTTCAGTTAGTAAGTGTTCTAATATTAAGCTGAAACAGAAATTCTGTGTTACTAGTCTATATAAATGGAATAGAATAAGAGGATTTCTAAACCAGTTTTCAGGTACTTTGTGTGTACGTGTGCATGCGTGCATTTGTGCTGACTTATGGTAAAATACAGCGCAGGGATTATTTTTCTGCTATCTTGGTGTAATGCAGACTGGTGTCATTGGTTTATACTATTGTTCTTTGATATTGGAAGCAGCAATGAGTGGAGTTGCATTACTTTTTAATAACATCATTCATGCACAGCTGCATTGTCTCATGTATGTTGTTATTAGCAAGTAAAGTTGTTTTGTGTCATAGATGCTTAAGTGTATATGTTACACTTTTTGGCTTTCTGAAGCCAAAAAACTTACTGTATGTGTATCACAGCATATATATATGTGTGTGTGTGCGTACACAAATACGTCTATATTTAGATCCACATGAAACAAGACTGTGATTAAAATGCTTGTCCTTACAAGTTTACATGATGCTGGGATTGAGGAAATGTTTGATAAAACTGAAGATGGTGGGTTTGGCAAGAGACGAACGTGCTTCAGATGGTGGTTGACCACACTCATCAGACTTGTGTACATATTTTAATTTATAAGTACGGCCATCTGTAAAGTAGATATATGAATGAGCCAAATAGAGTTAAGTTTCTCTTTTATTTTTTCACTTAAGGAAAGAAAAGGGAAAATGTAGAAATCTATGTTGTCATTTACTTTTGTTGGGAGGATTTGTTTCCCTTCTTTTTAATCAGTTCCTCATGTGAACTGAATCCGTGCCAGCCTTTTAATAATTATTTATTAAATTTTATTGTAATTCAGTTCACCTGTGGGACCACAAATATGTCAAATGTCAAGAGCCTGATTTACTTTCCATTATCTGTAAATTAAGGAAAAGGAATTCATCCCAAAGCAAAGAGCTGTAGGTAAACAGAGAAGTTGTATGACATTTTGGGGTTGCTGTGTTGGTTGTGTTTTAAGTACCTCCTGAAATGTTTATTTTTAAGTTCTCCCATGCTCTGCTGATAACAGGGAGCATATTTCTTCCTGGTTTTAAGTATAGTGGTCATGGTTTAATTGGAACATAGTAACTCATAGTTTGTACAAAACAGCAGCTTTGCAACTTAAAATTGTGAGGTAGTTTAAAAACTGGTTTGATATCACTCTTCTCACAATTTTTGTCTGTCTGAAATAAACTTTTGATTTTGTGTGTTCTCAGCATATTTTAGACCTTGCTCCTATGTTCATGAAAATCCTGTCTCATACTTCCATATGCTTCTTTGTAAGATGAACAGAAACTTATTCTCTCATGATGTTCAATAACAAATTCAAAGAACACGTTCCTGTTACTGTTGGTCTTAGTCACTGGTTGTGTCTTATGAATCTTATTTTCTGTTCTCCTAATGGTAATCAGTAGTCTGTTTTATCGTCCTGTGTCTGAAAATGATTGCAAAATTCAAGTTAACTTGACTGGCATTGCCCTGAAGTGTCACTGTCTGTAGGTATGCCTTTATGAAGGTAAATATCAAAGCTTGAATATAGTAACTTGTATACAGTAACTACTCCTTATTGGTGTGTTTTAACCAACTTTCCCCTGGTGCACTTCACAACATACCCTTCTTTTGTGAGCCAGAGCTTTCAAAGAGTAACCCTTGTGGTCTGTCTGTTGGGGTATTTTTATGGCCATGTTGAGTCAGCTGTAGGCAAAACCAGTAATGAAGGAAAATGTGGGCTGTATCCTGTGGAGCAACCTGGCAGCCGCTCCCAGCTGTCAAGGAGTAGGCAAAGGAAGTTCTTTGCTTTCTGGTTTGGTTTGCATGATTCTGCATGCTGGGTCAGTATTACTGGCACAGGGAGATCCATGCCAAAGTAAAAACAGGGGAGGAGGCAAAATATTATGAAATTTTTGACTTCTAGTGGCAAATCTTGCCTTTCTATGAATGAATCTACTGTATTAGTCCAGTAAATACTGTACTTCCTTGGTATGTATACCCAGGTATTGAACAACATACAGGGAACTGTCGCTTCTCACCTTTTTTATTACCACAGATAGTTCAGGTAGTCCAGAGGAGAATCCATTGCAAAACTGGTAGCTGATAAGCAGCTCCCAGTTTTGCTCAAAGCACTTCAGCCTTGCTGGCTGCAAGCTTATTTGCAACACTTTAAATATTATTTCAGAACTGCTTTTAAAATGCCTGACAGCTTCTGTTTTTTATGTCTGTTGTTTAAAATAAGTGTTTTAAAATAAATTGATGACAAAAGGCTCTTAAGAATTTAGTCTTATTTTAATGGGTTTTTCTATATTTTTAAAATTAGATTATATTTTTTAAATTAAAAATTTATGGTGCTTGTGTCTTGCAGAAAAGTTATTAACTGTATAATTTGATAATGAAGTTCTCTAACATCTAATAAATAACAACTTGGTCATACAGGACTATGTTCTGAATATTTGAACAGTACCGAAACTTATATATGAGGAAATACTCCTAGTTTGGATATAGTAAATAGAAAACTGTATCACATATGCAAGGCTTCTAGTTTTCTTCTAGGGGAAGCTCAATAGTTTGCAGAACTTACAATATAAAAAATTCGTTTATGTGACCCTTTCTGTTGTAGGACATGATTTATTTTTTGCTTAAATATTTCACGAAGCACTGATTATTTTCTGAACTTTGCAGTGCACTTTAATTGACAGATTAATTTTTCATAGCTTCTTTCATCTATTTTTCTAGTGAGATTATTTCTTTGAAATTCCTGTTTGCAGTGTGGAAAAATGCAAATCTCAAAACCTTGTGTTGAGGCAGAAAAGTTGGTGTTTTAACAGCACTTTCTGTGACCTTTAGTGAATCAATTGTTTTATCAATCAAATTATGCTAGTATGAGTTAATTAATTAACTTGATCTTGATGGGACACAGCCTTCCTGGAGTATACACAGAAAGGAGGGAGAGGGAAGAACGGTTTGTATAAACACCATATGCAAAGGCTGAAGCTATCAGCCTGCCATTAGCCCTTTATCTAAGAGGCCCTTGGCATATAAATCAAACAATAACCTCTCTGTTTTGACTCAGTGCCAAAGTATACAGCCACAGTTGAGTCTAGGACAGATTACACCACCGAGTGGCTTGAGGGCTTGCAGTGAAACTGGGAAATAACCATTAAATTATTCAGGAACATATTTATGTTCTTGAATATTGTCTGTTGGGCACTTTTTTGGTACTATTTGCATGTTCTAATTGTAAAAATCAATACATGGAAGCATTTTAACACACATCTAAGTGGGGATGTGAGAATAATGTTCTAAGTTGAAGGGCTGCAAAGAAATTGTTTTTTAAAAGGTTTTGTGTGTTATGCCATGTTGCAAAATTTTTACTAATCTATGGCAGAGTCCATGCTCCTGCAGTTTTATGCAAGCACAATACCAAGATGACATTAGCTTTTTCTATTTTTTTTTCTAAGGTTAGGATGGATTAGAAAATAGTTCAAGTTTTTACTGTCTGAAGTGCATTTAATTCGGCTGAGCAGGACTGCCAACTGTACAAAATGTTCAGCAGCACAATTACAGTCTGCTGCTAGGAACCACTTTAAAACTTAAAGTTATTTTGCTTTCTTAGAAATAAATAATGTTAGTCCCTTCTGGGGATGTGCAACATACATTCATTTGAAAAAAAAAATTTTGTGGATTTTGTGTTTTTCTCTGAGGAAAGTATTGCTGAATCTTTAGTTGAACACACTGGCTTAGCCCATCAAGAGCATACATTGGCTTAGCCCATCAAGAGCACATGCCTGGGATGTGCTCAAATTGTAGCCATGCTAGAGACTGAACTCCTGGAAATACTAGTAGCTGTTTCTGTATGGAAGATTTTAGATACATGGTATTGGAGCTGTTTGGTCCCTTTCAGAAGGGTGAAATGAAGAGCAGCTTCATTCTCTGAGCCCAGCTGTGTTCTGGGAACATGGCAGTGTGGAGCTCTTCTCATCCACACGGCACTGTCCACAGCATGCCCACACAATCCCTGCGGCAGGGAGGAGCTGCTGCTCGGGGGAAGCTATTCCAGATGTTGTTGGTTGTTTCCAGTTGGGGGCTGCTGTCTGTGTGGTGGGGTGCAGCCAGGGACTTGGCTGTCCCCACCACAGTTGTCAGGCTGGCACTTGTGCCCAGGAGCCCACAGTACATCTGGTGGAGCCTTGGCACAGCCTCTGCTGTCTCCAAAACAGCAGGGCAATTGGAGGAGGGAGGGTGTCTCTTGATACGTGGCCCTTTGCTCCGGGCTCAAAGCCAAATCGTTGCATCTTATCGCAGGCTTGTGCTTCTCCTTGGTTTATCGGTATTCAAATGACATATTGCAGCAATGGATTTGTCCTTCATAGTAATGGTCTTCTGACCACCTGGCGTCGTTTTTTTAAAGTGCTGTGCACTTAATGTGCATGTTGCGTTGTCTTTAAACAAATGTGGGATTGCAAAGGCAGTACTTGGCAGCATGCTTTTTTTTTTTTTTAGCAGTCACTCAGTTTTGGGCAGCTTTGTGGTATTAATGACCCTCTAATTTAATCTTTACTGAATTTTTCCCTTCTCCCTTCCTCTTGTGAAAATATACAGGCGCAGCTGAGCTGCGTCTGTATAGCTGTAAAGCTATATAGACGAAAGGTGAAAGCTTTGCTGATACAATAACCACAGAATCTGTCACATGTTGAGACTATCACAGTTTTCCTTCTGATCTTTTTTTCATCTGTGAAAGTATAAACACGACTACTTTGTTATGCTGAAATTCTGTCATTTCAGCCGATTAATTTTTGAAGCCCACTCACAGTTATTTTCAGTCTCCTGTTCAGAGCCTGTGTCAGCGAATTGCTGTTTGAAATCCCATGTCCTTTGCCAGGTGTATAAATAAGAACATTTGCTTATTCTTTCTTCCTTAGTATCTTGCTCGTTATGATCTCCTCCACCTGGTTATTTGCTGTTTATGCTGTTATGATGTAGGCTGTGTTTTCACCTGATCCCAAGAGGTTTAAAATCAAAACAAAACTGTATAAAGTCATCTTTTTCTTTCTTCATTTAAGCTACAGGAGATCTGTGAAGGAAATTCTATGTAGATACTGATTTCTCAATTTGGCCTTTGTAAAGGTTGTGGAAGAGACTCTTGACCTGTTTTTCAGTAAGCCTGGAGGCATGGCAAGGCCTACAAGTAACTGAAAAAAATGCCAGTGTTTTATAAGGAGAAAACAGGATGACCTGAGTTTGTCCTGTTAGGCAAAGAAGTCCAGACAAAAATCCAGTCATAGATAATGTACACGTCACTTTTATCTTCCTTGACTGGAAATAAGATCACATCAAAATAATTCACAATAGCTTGCCAGAAACTACGTTTGTGGCTGATAATTTTGGTGATTGTGGTATGCTGCTTGGACAAGAGGGTTTGATTTGTTTTTATTGGTTAATTACTCATGCTGATTGAAGAAATATATTGCCAAACTAGTACTGTAAATGCTGGGGGGTGTTAGGAATGGTCTATTCATACATCTGAAAACATAATGGTAAATGGGGAGCACTTAGTAATTGAATGAACATATTTTCTTGTATAGGCTTATCACTTCCTGACCTTTTGCTCTTGCATTAGAGACCAGGAAGACCGTATTTTAATAATTTGTAAATAACAGACAGGATCTGAAGCAGTAAGGGAAGTAAATATCTTTCTGTCCTGGTGATATGAAGCAAGAGACATGTCATTTCAGCCAAGGGTGAATCGTGGTGGTGTGCACTGGAGCCTCTCAGGATAATAAGTGCCCCCAGATTTCTGTCTTTGCCTCTAGTTTTGCATCTGCTCTGAGAGTTTGCTCTCCATTGACTGGTGCTTGATTTTACCTATTTCCAGACTACTACCTCCAGCTTGGTAATAGCACATCCCAGTGCCACCAACCTCCCCTGTTCTCCCCAAATTTGTTTAAAATTAGTAGCTTTGAGACTAAGCCTACAGATGATCAGGGATAGGGGCACTTTCTATCTGTAAGATAAACTTGGCAGTGTTGTACTTGCAGGACTGGACCAGACCAGATCAAGAGAATAATTTACAATTATTTTAACAGATGCAAGATTAGGCATTTGATTATCAACCTGTAAATGTCTAGATCAAGTAAATTAGTTTCGTGATCAGAACATGTTGCTGAAAGGAGTTTCATGGGAATGAGAGAAGTGAGTATTGCTGAAGCTAGTGCACCATCACCAAAAGATCTGCTTACCATACTATACCCTTCTGGTTAGGATTTTGGCTTTTTCACCCTGGCATCTTGCTACCAGTAAACAACAGATTTCATTGTGTGGTCTTTCCTTTGGATATTGTAAATTTGAGAAGCCATCTAGTTAGCCATGTCCTGGCTTAATTGTTTTATTATTGATTTTTATTTTTGTTCTTCCATCTCTCCTATCTTTAATTAAAGAAAGTGTGCCTCTGGAGGCCGCAAATCGGAGCTGCTTTGAAGCACCTGCATCAAGCTTTAGTCAGCATGGAACATCCCAGTCTTTCTGACGGGTTCTCATCAGCACCTTTTTCCTGGAACTATTGCCAGCTGGTGTCTCATTTTAGGATTTGTACAGACTATGGGTCTGATGATTTGGTCCTTTTTCCCTCTGTCTTCATGATTCAGCTTTGAAAACTGGCATGCAAATACCAGAAGTGGGGAAGCTGCATCCTTTAGGTTTCTAGATTTCTCCCTCTTTCTTTATGATCTTTTTCATTGTCGTTTAAAAGTACAAATTATATGCAGTTAAACTTTAATTAGTTTTGGAACAGAGAGTGTCTCATTTAAAAAAAAATGTGTATGAGGGGAAGTGAGAAATTTGCAATTATGAGATGTCTGTCAAAGACTGCTTTGTGTAAATTGAATGGTATAATTGTGTCCAGTGGAGATTTTCCTCTAGACTTAGTGTGGTATTTTGTTTAATAAATTTTCTACCAGGTTACTGCTGCACTTGTTTTTATTAAGTTCTGTTTTCTGATATAACTGGTTGATAAGGTACAATGACTATAACAGTAAAAGGAAGGGACAGGGTCAAATCCATGAGCAAAACTCTACTCTTGTTGGTGAAACTGATTAATCAGAGAGACACCAGAACTGTAGCATTCTCTTCTCTTTGTCAGGCTTGCCGTGCCCTGCAAAACATTTTGTAATAGAAATGCACAGAAGTGTGTACTGCAATACTTACCTAATTTTGTGACATTTATTCTGAAGGGTTTTGAGTTCCTGTGCTGTACTGTTGTGTAACTGTAAAGGATTTATTTTTTCTTAAGAAAACCGTCATCATTCAGACAGTATCTTTTAAGAGTTTTGTAATGCATTAAATATTAAAAAAACCAAAAACTGTTTAATTTCAGAAAACTACTTTCAGAGTGCGGAGGTTCACTAGATAATGCGCAAAATCAATACATAGTTCTTGGGAAGTCAAGGAATGCAAAACAAGGGAGAAACTTGAGTTGGGGTGCTGGATTCCATAGAAATCACTGATTACCAGTGTCACCAGATTGGGGCATTTGCACCAAAGCAGAGGAACTGCAGATGGGAAAAAGAGAAGGGGAAGGGCACCATGACAAGAGCTGGAAGGCAGTTGCAGACAAATGTCTCCCCAAAAGGGTAAGATAAGATAATATATTTTCCAAGTGTTAGAAATCTCTAAAAGGAAAATGTTGTGGTAACTTCTCAGATCAGGCAAGAGGCAGCACCAGAGCCCTGTACTGTGTCCTACTGACTCATTCCCAGCAGTCATTCCTGTCTTGTCACTGATGAAGGTTAAGAGTGGGCTGTTGTTCAAAGCAAAAACCCTTCTTGGAAAGAGTAATGGTGGGGGAACAGGAAAAGTGTTAGCAGCAGAAAAAATACAAGTACTTTTGTGGCTCTTTTCCCCTATTATATTAAAAAAAAGAATGGCTGTGCTTAAAAATTGTTTTCTGTGGACTGACCTAGTCAGTTGACTGTGCTAGCTATTCATATACATTGACCTCATCCTGCTTATATATAGTTATATATATATGATACCTAAACCACTAAGTATTCTGCAAAGCAGTGGGAAGAAAAATGTCTGCAGAAACTCTGGATGACACAGAGATGCAGCATACAGGAGTGTGGTTGACTCATCTGCTTTAGGGCTGTACCACAGTTGTTTTGCTTTTTGCTATTTTTGATGTATTAAAGCAACCCTCAGGGATCCTGAAAACTTTAGTTCTTGGGATTAAAGAAAAATTTACCATGGCTAAAGGAGGAAGAAAGAGTTTACAAAGCAAAAAGCAAATCCACACCCCTCCCCTTTTTTTGTTTTCTTAAAGCATTAGTATGACTCATTCTTATTTTTTGTTTCTTTGTTTAGTTTAAAATAATGGGTCTGTTATTTTGGAAGGATTTTATAGTTTATTAACAAGTAGAAGTACCAGCTGAAACAGGGACTTGTCCTAGTGATGATACATGTTGCTTTCAAAGACCTTGCCCTCTAAAGTGACAGGGCTAATCCACACATGGTGTGGAAAGGGCGAGCAGCAAGCAAGGATAACAGAAAAATGGTGTAACCTTGTCATATACACTCTTTTATTGACTTCTATAGGTGCTTTTAGGATGAGTTTTCCACACTTTACTGTTTGCTAAGTATCTCCATGAAGTATAGGAGTGAGAAAGATGAGACTACAAAAACCTGTGGAAAATCTGGTAGGCTTTTATTTTAGTTTCCTTATGTTGCTTGTTTCCCTTTGTTTGAAAGCCTTAGCTCCTGGTGTCTTGTTTCTGTGAGACTCTGTGCTTACATTTATGGTGATGAAGAGAATTGTGAGAATGAGAACAGGTTAAAAATCTTAAAAAGAAGCTTGACTTTTCCTCCAAATAGGGGGAAAAAGTATCTTTAAACCTAGCTTCCTGCTAGGTCCAATTCCTGATCTCTATAGATTTGGTGTTGGAACTGTATGCTCAGGAAGCAGTTAGTTATCAGGCAATGCAGTGGCCTTATAAAATCCAAACCTCAGGCACAGTTGTAAATGACAGTGAGACATACCCTGTCAATGTGATGTGAACAGGATCAATACAGTGCATTTAAAAGTGATGTTGGGTGGGGAGTAGGCTGAGTAGTTAATCTGTAAAAATAGCATACCTGAGGATCATAGAATCAGAGCTATTAGAAGACCTCCAAGATCATCAAGTCCAACCTTTGACTGAGTAAACCCCTTCCCACTAAAACATATCACAAAGTGCCAGATCTGCTCATTTTTGAAGACAGCCAGGTATAGTGACTCCACCACTTCCCTGGGGAGCCTCTTCCAATGCTTGACAACCCTTCCCATAAAGAAATTTTTTTATTGTATTGAAGACTCTAGTTGCTTTGGAAATCTCTCGTTTCTTGCACTATTGTATGTTACATATCACTGTAGTTTTTCTTGTGAAGAAGAATCTCCTTGAGCTGCTGCCCATGAAAATTCGCAGCATCAGTGCTCAGATCACACTTGGTGATGGAGTCGAGGGAGCTGCTGCAGGTGCTCCAGCTGCTTTTGAGAGGTGCTGCCTCCTGCCTCTGTGTCTAGAAAAAGGCTGAGTTGCAATGTGTGAAAGAGAAATGGAAAGACTGTGTTAGGTCATCTGATTTTTTTTTTTTTTTCCTCAAAGCATGGTAGTAGGGTGAAATTTGCACTTCCTATTCATTTATGATTTGTTCAGAGGAAGGGTAACTCAATCTTCTTCCCATGGTCCTTCCACCCACTCAGGCTTTGACAGAGGATGTGGGTTGCTGGGATGTCAGAAATGGGACTTGGCGATCCTCTTACCTGGTTTGGGAGACAGCACGGATTTGCTAAATACAGCCCTGGTGTTGCAGCAGAGCATAAGAACAGCTGCTCTGAAATGGGCATCAAATGAATTATTATGGATTTCTATTTCCATGAAACAAAGCTGCTTTGGCATGTTTATAAACATGTTGTAAATGACATCAAAATGTGTTTAGGCATTAAATGTCTCCTGAGGAAAAAACATAGGGAATCTTTTGCTTTAAAACAAAAAATAATTTTTAAAAAAAAAATTAACATAGTTAATCCCAATGTGTGGCTTTAGCCCCAAGCAAGGGATTTTCCTACCTTATCCTCCCGCTAGTGTGGGAACACTGAATTAATTCACACTAGCAACAAATGCAGTGTCCTCAAGGAAAGAGAAGAATGACAGGGAACTGAGTGCAGATGAGCGACACAAATGCCTAATCGAAGTTTAGCAGCAACAACAACAAAAATGAAATCTGTAATTACAGAAATCAGACAGTTACTTTCTGCTATGGATTATTCGTTTCAGATACAGAGAATCCAAGAAATCCAAAGTGATGGTAGTTCATCAATTCGTAACAACAGTCTTCAGCATTGGAAGTACCAGCTTTGGGATGTAAACTCTCATGGGGGAGTTAGACCCCATCCTTTCCATAACTTTTTAGTAACTGAAGAAGTTTGGACGGTTTCTGATATTCCCATGGTTGAACAGTAGTGGTTACTTTTAGAATGACATGCTTATTTATTATATGTGAATTCTAATGCTTTATAATTGGTAGCAAAAAAAATCTAGCTTCTTTTCTGTAAAACTGTAGTAACTGTTCTGCTAAGAATAATCAAGCTTTTATATCACTTTATTTTTGCTTATATTCTGCCCACCTGAGAGATTACTAAGTAGAAGGATTCATCTCAAAACATAAATGTTGTCTTAAGTTTACTCCATTATTCAAGCAATGTTTAGTGTAACTGTGTCATTTTCTTATAGTGATCCAGCTGCCAAAGCTCTCTGGGAGTCCTTCATGAACCTCAAACAAAAGGAAGCTGTGATGGAGGCCAGGAGACACCTTGTGGAGGCTGCAAGCAGAGAAAATTTACCTATTAAGATGAGCATGGGTAAGTAATGTGACATAGTGGTTCCACGTTCCCTTACATAGTGGTAATGTGGAAGATGATGTCAGCTTCTCTTTTTCCACATAAGCCTCTTGGGGAAAACCCACCCATTCCTGCTTCATCCCCATCCTTGTCAACAGAGTTCAGGTGACTGTTGTGGCTACCGTAGGATCTTTCTGGTATATAAGTGAGAGACTTTTTTTTTTTTTAAAGATTAAAAATATTGAGAACCATGACAAAGAATTGGAGTTCTAGAAGGAGGGTTTTAAAGGCATGTAAGTGGTTAGCAATGCTACTTGTCTTCATTTTACAGAGCATGAGAATTTGGGCTTTCTAAAAAAGTCAGCAGGATTTGTGTCCTGAAAGCAGGCAGTGTAAATAGCAGCTGGAAGTTGTACAGCTCTTGCGTATGATGACTTTATATAGGTACTAGTTACATTACATAGGTAATGAGGTTTATGTCAGGTAAGGCTGCCTGGCTCAGGGAAGTTTAAGCTGAAAACCATGTCTGGACACACTTTAAACCTAAATTTTTCAAAATATTAGAGAAAGAGATTAAGACATAATGACTTTCAATAGCTCTTTTAGAACTCCATTCTCATTATGTACCGTACTAAGTAAAATGTGGGAATTGATACATTGCTAGGTGTATAAAAACTGGTATTGCCTCTATACAGCGGTATTTTTTTGCATTGTGTGTACTCTTAGGTCTATTTTTTGTTGAACTTTTCATCAAGAGAGAAAGGTCTTCATGGAATAAGAGTAACAGACTTTATCTGTGACTGCAGAGTAAACTGCCAAGATGTTGTAGAATTAGATGTACAACCAACTCATGAATTTCTAACAGCTATAACTTGTAATATATTGTATGGTCTTTACAAATACCTAGAGCATGCATTTAATAGATTAGTAATCAGAAGTACTAGATTTCTGCAACAGTAATGTTGTAAGCTGTTTTAAAGAAATGGAGAAGGAGCAGCTGAGAAAAGGCTATTACAAACTTGTCTGAAGGAGGGAAGGTTCAGTAAATAATAAAACCTTGTTTAAGCTTTCAGCATGTGTGTGAGTATTCACCATAATAATGTTAAGAAGCCCCCACTATTTTTCTATGACATACACTGTAAAAACAATTATTATTAATGTTGAAATTCATCTTTGTTATAGAAGTAATTACCTCTTGTCTTCGAGAGGTAATGATCCATCTGTGACCTTTGCTCCTTTGTGTGAATGATTAGATTAGCCACCCTTTCCTCTGTGTCCCCTTCCTGTGAAGGCTGCAGTAACTTAGTTCTTAATCACAATAGCTGACGTTTACTGAATGTCTGACATACGTGGGCACAACACAGTGCTATATGGAAACATCAGGAGCTGATGGTAAAACAAATTTCTGATTTTTTTTGTTGTTGTTGAAATGTAGCATAAAGTAATATTCACAGAATTTTGTTCTTCTGTGAATCGAATATTTATCTTGCACTAGAATCATAATCAGTTGTAAACTTAGTAGTTGAAATTCAAATGGTGAAGTAAAGTTTGAGGCAGTCTTGTAAATGATAAACGGTGATAAAATAAGAAACAAAGGGGGGGCACTACAGTCACCAAAATGAAAACCTTCTTATTGAGCAGAAATGCAGAAACCCCGAAATTCACACCCAGATGTCATATTGTGCAATGACACTTATTTGTTAATGACTTTTTAAAATGGACATCTATACAGCATTCACTGCTTGGTCATCATGCTAGAGAACATCTTTGGTCTCTGTAGGGAAGCTGGAAATCGTGCTGTTTATCAATTGCTGCGTTTGCTGAGAAGCAAAAAATTTTATTGGCCTGTTCTGGTCCTGATTGCTGTGTTTTCTTGAAAGGCTCCTTCCACTGCAGCTGTGATATGAGGCAACACTGGCTGGAGAGAAGGGAAATGCTTTCACTGGGATCTGTGCTTAGACTTGAGTTTTTATGATTTTACCTCAGGTTCTGCCTGTATTGGAAGATCTTGGTGGATTGCACATTGTTTTTCTCAACACTTACAGTGTTTTCTGAGTTTTTTATGGCCGTAATATTAAATGTCAGGTAGTTTTTCTAGCATGAAAGTTTCCTCTTACTCTCTTTACTAAGACCAGCTGTGTCAGATGGTAAGAGTATTTTCCTTACTACTTCTTTTTTGCTTTTTCTTTACCCTGGAAATAAGGAATGAATTACATGTGAAAGCAAAGCTTCGAATTCCATTTGGTGTAGCTGAGCCCTCCTGCAGTGGCCACCTGCCTGAAAAACTGCATCACTTGTGACACTGGCAGCATGGGATCTCTGCGCAGTGATGGGAAACTCAATCCCATCCTGTTTCTGTATTTTCAGTGAAAGGAAAATAAATTTTGTTGTTTTCTGGGCTTTGAAAGGCTGCTCATTGCTCTGAGGTGTTCCTGTGCTTGCCCACATTTCCTCTGCAAGGGATGTGCCTGATGCCCAGCTTTCCTCTTTATCTGTCTGGCTGCATGTGGCAGGAGCAAGGACAGTTCTGGGAGGACACACAGGTCAAGCTTTTGCTTTCTGATACCTTCTGAACGTGTCCTCCTCCTCCTGAGAAGGAAGGACAGTAGGAAAACTGTGGAAGGGTACACGTCTTCTCTCCATCACCTCCAAATGTTTGCTGGCCACTGGGAACTCCATCTTCTTCCTTTGAGATTGGCAGGAAGAGAGGAGGGGAGATCTGATGAAGGAGAAGAAAGAGAAATAAAGGATACAGCAAGTATGGTTGCATTTTTTGAGCTGGGTAGATTGGAGCTCTGCTTTCAGTTGTTCTTGATTTGCATATTCATTGTTTTAATTGTATCAAGGGAAGTGGTAGTGGGGATGTCTGAAGTATTTGTTTGCATGTAAACAGGTGGAGCTCTCCTTTTCTAGATGTCATTTAAATAAAGAGGCATTAAAATATTCTGTGTCAATCTATATACACACGCACACTTCAAAAAACCAATAGCCAACAGACAACACTTTTTAAGAAATACATCAGTTCCATTTTTCCTCTGAGGTATTTGCATTTGTGTGTTATATAACCAGGTGAGTGCTGGTAAATACTTGCCAAATTCTGGTCAGATATCCTATTGTGTAGGTGTAAATACATAGGTGTAAATTATTTTGGCATAATAAAAATCCTGGCATTTAAAATGTATTTTATTTAAAGAATTAAATATCCTTTTGGAAAGCTCTTTGGAAGACAGGATTGTTTTAATAGCTTTTTGGTAAGATTTATAGCATTGTGCTAAACTTAAGTGAAATTGTAAATACTGGAAAGGGATTACTTCTGCCCACCCCTTAGTGACTGTAATGAAGCTGCTCTGGAGCAGCAGAGAGGTTGCTGCTTTTTCCATTCCTGAATTTTCTGCTCCACTCTTCATAGGTCTGATGCATATCTTAGTGATCCTCTGAGCATGGCAGCCCCTGACTCTCTCCTTGAAAGCTTTGCTATTAGCATAGTATTTGGCAGTGGTAAAAACTTTGCTATAAATGTGCTTTTGTGGCTTTAGCAACACTCTTACTCTTCTGTTTGAAAAGAGCACAGTAAACCTTGAATGAGTCTGAATTCCTTTATTGTGTCTTTTTACTGGCATGGAGACTGATGAAAGTCGAAACATTGGTATAGTAACAGAAACAAAGTGCAGTGTGCTGTTACACAAGCCCTTGTTAGCAGGAGAAAAGCCATTTGGTTTCTTTCCATTTGAACTGTACATATACAGTTTTAAAAATCAAGCTCACTATAAAATTAGCAAAGCCTTTGTCTCTGTGAAGTAAAAAAAGAGTACTATAACTTTTTCAAATGGGGTGGTTTGTATGGATTGAATTAAACTCTAGTATTTGATTGGGTAGAAATAGGAAGATGATGACATTCTAGTGTGATGATATGAAATAACATACTGAGTTTAGAGCAGTAGCTTAAGATGGGCAGGATCAATACAGTAGATCAATACTTTATCTAAAAACATAAAGCATATGAAATGTGCATTATTTTCTTATTAATGAAGAGTTTAATTGGACTGCAACAGTGTTTAACATGCGATTTGTTCTTTATAAGACCAATGTAAAAATATTCAATACCATAAATTTCTGGAATAAATTTTAAGGATAAAAGCTACAAGCCAAGATAATGAGCTAATAAAGTAGGTAAGTACCTATATATATATCTTTCTAGATAACACAAGTCTGATCTCAGGTATCTAAAAGCCACCCTGGCCAACCATTAGGACAATTTTGTGATGGAGACAAGTAGTGAGACAATACCAGTGTGAGGTCATTACAAGGGAGTAGAGGGAAGGTCATCATTGCAGGGCTCAGTGTGGTCTGTAGGGTATTTGAATCCATTCTGCAGAATGTCTCTGAGTAAGTGGTAGATACCTGGATAACAGCTGCATTTGGAGACATTGTGGCCCCTCGTTTTGCAGAGAAGACATCATATCGTAGACTGGTTCTTGGGATGCTTATTATGATTCTCTGATGCCTGTTTACCTGGGCTCCAAATCGTTTGGGAGAGCAAGCTGCACTATCAGTGAGGCAGCAGCCAAAGTTCTCCTCCAGGCATCCTCATGAAGCAAGTATCTTCCTGTACCAACTCAACTGACACAGGGCTGGCTTAGCCTGAGGTGTCCCAAGTGTCTAATGGTGGGTCTCACAGTGCTCCTCCAGGGGCTCCCTGATCTTCTCAGGGTGTTTTTCCAAGGAGAGGGAATGAGGGAATGCCGCTTTTCTCAGACCTGAATTCCTTCCATTGTGCAGCCTGGATCCTGAGCAGGCAGTTCTTAAATTAGTCTGCTCTTTGTCTCTTTAAAAGGAACAGGAGTCCTGCAGTGTGGGATTTTCTAGCCAAGTGGATTTTTTTTTTCCAGCCTATTGCAATACTGAGTTCCCAATTTCTCCCTGTAGTGCAACTAAAAACGTAGTCTTGACCTGAAGCAAATGTTCCCAACCTCAGTGATGGTCAATATAGCAGATGTTTCATTGCATCACTCAGCCCCGGAGGCAGGAAGGCTTTTTGCTTCTCTGTGCTAAATGTTTTTGAAGACTTTGAAGTGTTTCTGTAAAATTTGGAAATGCTCCTATTTGGGAGGCTTCTGTATGGGCCTTTGCATTTCCAGGGGAGTGCACTTTAAGTATAGTGGGGATAGCCTTTCCCTGGTAACTGTTGAGGAAGGTGGTTTCTGAACAGTATTTACCACATTAAGAACTGTAGAAAGACACTGATATTATGGCTATTTCACCTTGCACTGTTACAACAGGCTGAAGTTCAGGGCTTCAACCCTGCTGAGGGTTCACCTAACTAACTAACTAGATCCCATCTTTTGATAGTCATTTGGGTTTGACAGTTTAGGACAGGTATGTTCCAAGCTCCACATGTGCAGAGAATATGTTGCCTTCTGCTGTTTTTCTTAAAACAACTAAACTTTTCACATAATCTCTGTAACTTATTAGGTGTAACAGAAAAGATGAAGGATACTGATATTCCTGCCAATGAAGTTCTCTGTTTTTCAGGAGATGTGACAAAGTAGCTGAGAAGGTGTGATATTCAGGAGCAGAAGTTTGGTTTTCATCAGTAGTGACACTGCCTTAGTGTGTAGTGTTGTTTAGAAGCATCACCAGCTGAGGAGCCATCTTTGTACTAATCATTGTAATTCTTTTAAGCTGGATGTCATGCCAGTTCATTTTCTTTTCACTCTTACCTGCTGATACTCAGAGTAGTATCTTGATAGATACTTGAGAGCATAAAATAGTTACTGAAAGGAAAAAACAAACACACCTCAAAATAACTGTAACTATGTGTGAGGTGAGACATCCATATGCATATTTTGCAATTTATCCATCCCTTCTTTTTCTGTCTAGCACATATAGGTTCCTGTAGTTGAAAGAATCATGTGATTTATGAAGAGCAAGTATTTATGCTCTTGGTGTGAATCCTGTGCAGGTTGAAGATTGAATTGAGTTCTTACTGGGCTGGGAAACAGCTGTTGTTGTGGAGGCAACTGTATGGCAGAAACTTGGTGGTAAAGAAGAAGATAAGGCAGTGGCAGAAGCTTCATTTTGAGAGCACAGATATGCATCCTTTCTTATCAAGTGCATCCCAGAGAAAGAATTATATGATATGAAGTTGATTGAAAAGGCCTGGCAGGAATTTTACCCTTTTTGATGACTGCTTCCATCATAACACAGAATGAGTGGTATCAACAAATAGAGATGAACCGTAGCATAATCTTGGGTTAGAAGGAATCTCTGGAGTTCATCTAGTCCAACCTCCTGCTCAAATCAAGGACAGATTAAGAGTTAGACTAGATATGTTGTACCTTGTTCAGCTGAATTTTGAATATATCCAAAAATGGCAATTCCACAGCCTGTCTGGCTACCCTGCACTGGTCTTAACCACTCCTGCAGAGAAAATGTTCTCCTTTATGTATGGTTTGATTTTTCACATGCTGCAGTTTGTGACCATGGCTTCTTGTCCTCTCACTGCACCTCCAAGCTGTCTGATTCAGTCTTCCCGTAGTCACTCATCACATCCATGAAGACAGTAACACCCCTTGCTGCTTTCATATCTTGAGATTAAGCAGACCCACCTCCCTTAGCCTTTACTTGTGCATCATTTTCTCTAGCCTAAATCATTGTAGTGACCCTTCTCTGAACGTACTCTAGTTTGTCTTGTACTGTGGAGCCCAAAACGTCATATTCCAGATGCTGTCCCCCAAGTACTAAATAGAGGTTTGCAACCACTTCCCTCTGCCTGCCAGTTGCATTTGTGCAGATGCCACCTAGTACATGATTAACTGGTGCAAGGGTGTATGGCTGATACTACTGGACAGACACATTTAATCCTGAACTTCGATGGAGCTAGGTCACAGATCCACTGTTAGACTATTGCAATGAAATGATCACAGAAAAAGTTGAAATAAGGCCTGGAAAAAGAAGGCTTTGTTTGCTGCAAAATGGCATGTGGAGTGTAATAAAAGGCTTGCTAGTGTCTACAGTCATCCATGAAATGTGTTCTTAGTGAGTACTGTTGTCTCTACACTTGAAAAGAGAACTGGAAACTGCAATGTCCCAAATGTTGAAATACTGTGCTAGCAAATAATAAATTTTAACCCTTCTTGTTGGACTTCTGCTCGAACACTGGAAATACCTAAGAATGAAAGAAGTCTTGTATGCAGTTACTTAAGTTTGCTCTTTTTAACTGCATTTGTTTGATTTGGGCAAAACCATGAGGACTGAAAAAGAGGTGCTGTGCCAGGCCCAAACACAGTTGGTGATGCTTTAATGCCTGTGAGTTTAATAGTGAAGAAACTCTCAACCACTGGAGCAATACAGTATATTTCATGAGGAAGAAATAAAGTCTAAAATGAAAAAGGCAGCTGTTCTTATCCAGCTCTGTCAGTCTTGTAGCTGCTCAGCTGATTCAGTCAATTCTTCTTTCTGTTTTTGTTTTTTCTTCTTTTAACAACTTACCAATTTCTTTGGTCTCTTACCTTTCCTTGCTCTCCTCCCTCCTTTGCCTACTGAATTGTCTTTCAGTAGGTTATGTTCCTTTATGAACTGAGGAAAACACCAAGTCTACCTGTTATTTGTTCACTGGTTTGTATTATATTTAATGGCAGAGTATCGATTTGACCCTCAAAGTGCAGGATTTTTTTTCTGGGAAATGTACCCACTCAAATCCACGTGAGGTGAGAAGAGAGGAAAAAATTGATGCTTGAACATCTGTGTCATTTACACATCCTGTCTGAAAAAAATGTACCTTGGAATACCAAATCCTCATCTGAATTGCAGAGATAAAAAGAATGGTTTGGAATGTGCAATCCTACTGGCTTCTCCTACAGCAACAACAGCCACAACTTTTGAGAATGAGTTTGGAAGGGGTCCTGGGAGTTAAGTCCTGCCCTGTGCTTAAAGGAAGCATGCTGTATTTATAGAAGGAGACTGAGATTGATAATGTGAAGTGCACTCATAACAAAAATAAATTTTAAGCAGAATGGGTAAGCAGAGATGTTTTAATCCAAAACTGCAATTACCCAGAATAGTATTAAAATAATAATAAAAAAAGGAATTCTTGTGGAGCATTCCGTAGCCTCTCTGTTGTAAGAAGTTTATTTGGAGGCAAAATTTCTCCCTCAGTATTTTAGGAAGGTATTCCCTGCAAGTGATTGTAAATGGCTTTTAGCTGTTCCTGTTTAGCAGATGAAGTGTTCTTCAAATTTATTTTGGGTGTTGTGGGTGGGTTTGAGTTAGGGTTTTTTTGTTTGCTTGTTTAATGGCTACTGAATTATGCATTGTGTGAATTTACCTTAAAAAAAGAAGTGTAATATTGGGAGTACTCATTCTTCATTTAAGTTTAAAGAAAAATTTCAGCTCATTCTGAAGTACCAAATACCATGTTTTACCCTAAGGTCTTGTTGAATTTTTTTTTAACTTTATTTCTGATTCTGTGACTTCATATTCTTGCAAAAATAACAGCTCCTAGGTTAAGTTAGTTTTCAAAGTGTCAGTAAAGGTATTTTTGTCTCAACTGTCTCTCATTGTTCTGTGAATAATGTACTGCATGCTAAATAGTTTCTTGTGGTGTAAAACGGATAATAGTTCAAGCCCTAATAAAATTGT